>NW_020799121.1:9212466-9263756 GCF_003259725.1 Athene cunicularia | reverse complement strand
GAGCAGAGCGCTGCAGGTAGCCCAGGCCGGGGCAGCGGAAGACTCGAGCTGTGTTTCTCTGCCCGAGCAACAGCGGAGGAGCGGGACGAGCCGCTGCTTGGCGTCACCCTGCCAGCAGTGCTGCGGTGTTGAGGTGCTGCTGCCTATTGCCGCTTGTAACCAACTTGGAGTTAGCAGCAGAGACGAATGGCAGCGAACTTGTATGCGTGTTGGGCCTGAAATACCAAAAAGGAAACTTGCTTTCAAAACATGCGAGAGGTTTTGGAAAAACAAAAAAAAAAAGGCAGGTTTTGTTTTTCTGTTGCTGCTACTGCGATGTGACACCCAGCACTGAATCTACCTGTCAGTGCATGTCAGTGGAATTTTCGTTCGTCAATGATTAAAACGCAAAACCAAAACGCTTTTGGATTTCTGGATAGCTTGGCTCAATAAACAGAGTTTTAAATGAAATGCAGATTTGGATTAATTTGAATCTTTTTCAAGGCATTAGTGTCTGAAGAAAAGAGGAAGCAGAGTTAAGTATCAAGTACAATACTTTCTCAAACGTCCAGGTGATTTGATAGGGACATTTTTCATGATGCTTTTTTTTCAGTAGCTAGCTAGAACAATGAAGTTAAATAATCTGTGCCTACTTTATAATATTTTTAGTTATTGTTGAAGAAATGTACTGTAGATTTTAAGCAGCTGTTGTGTTTTTGAGAAAACTATTAAGTGTTAAAAGCACTGGAACACTGGGAATAAGCAACACAAAAAAGAGAAGATATTTTTGATATTGGAGGCTGTGGAACTTCAAGATACAACAGAAAGGGAAAAAGTATTTTTTAATTATTTGAAGTCATTCTAACTAGCTAAGAGGAATGTCTAATTTATAAAACTATTTAATAGCACTTCGTTAGCTAGAGAAATGTATGAGGGATTTAAGCAGCTTTTGTGGTGCTGACGGTTTTGGGTAATTTGACTGATGACATAAAACGCTAAACGTAATTAAGTATATTTAAGTACTGCAAAGACAGGACAACCGAGTTGTTACTGTAACGTAGTCTTTTGAATAGTAACTAAATAGTTTCAGTTACAGGAGTATTTTTACCTGCCCTGAATTTCTGTTTTTGTGTATTTCTTTAGAGTATACTGTAAAAAAACCTAAAACGGTGAGGATGCACCATGGTAATGGTCCTCAGAATGCCCAGCGCCAGCTCCAGAGGTCCAGGTCCTTCACGGGCAGTGAGGGAGAAGAGCAACAGGCAAATTTACCCCAGTCGCCTGCAGCTTCTTTTGCACCCTCTGCAAGTCCATCTGCACCCCAGTCCCCCAGTTACCAAATACAGCAGTTCATAATGAGTCGAAGTCCAGTAGCTGGGCAGAATGTGAACATCACGCTGCAAAACGTTGGACCGGTGGCTTCGGGAAACCAGCAGATAACGCTTACCCCATTGCCCATTCCAAACCCAACATCACCGAGTTTCCAGTTCAGTCCTCAGCAGAGGCGATTTGAGCATGGATCCCCATCGTATATTCAAGTCACTTCACCGCTGCCTCAGCAGGTTCAGTCTCAGAGCCCTACGCAGCCTAACCCCGTGCCGGTGCAAACGTTGCCCAACGTTCGGGCAGGCACTCCAGGCCCTGGCTTGGGTATGTGCAGCCAGAGCCCTACTAGAGGATTCGTAGATGCTAGTGTGCTTGTGAGACAAATCAGCTTGAGCCCTTCCAATGGTGGACACTTTGTGTATCAAGAAGGACCGGGAATTGCACAGATTGCTCAGGGAGCTGCTGCACAAGTACAGCTTCCATCTTCTGGGACACCTGCTACGGTGAGGGAACGCAGGCTTTCACAGCCTCATTCACAGTCTGGTGGCACCATTCATCATCTTGGTCCTCAGAGCCCTGTTGCTAGCGGAGCAAATATGCAATCTTTGACTAGCCCGGGCCATATTACGACGACCAGCTTGCCACCCCAAATCAGCAATATTATCCAGGGGCAACTTATGCAACAGCAGCAGCAAGTGCTTCAAGGACAGCAGCTGGGTAGACCCCTTGGATACGACAGGACTTCTGGTGGATTGATAGCAGGAGTTGGGGGACCTAGTGCATTTGGAATGACGTCACCACCTCCTCCCACGAGTCCTTCACGGGCCACTGTACCACAGGGGCTCTCGAGTCTTCCTCTTACTCCTACGGTTAATACAGCAGTGAAAAAACAACCCAAAAAATTGGAGGAGATTCCTCCTGCCAACCAAGAGACTGCTCAAATGAGAAAACAATGTTTGGATCATCACCACAAGCAGATGGAAATTCTTAAGGAAACTTTTAAGGAATGTTTGATTGAACTGTTTTTCCTGCAACATCTTCAAGGGAATATGATGGACTTTCTAGCTTTTAAGAAGAAACATTGTGTTCCGCTGCAAGCATACCTGAGGCAAAATGACTTGGATCTAGAGGAGGAAGAAGAGGAAGAACAATCTGAGGTTATCAATGATGAGGTAAGAAATCTGTTGCTTAATGTTTTGGAGTGAAATCGTAGATGAAGTTGCGGCACGTGTATTGTGAAGTATTGGAGAATGTGACAGTACCTGAAAAATCATTTTTACTTGATGAAGTCTGGCAATTTTTCTTTAAATAGTTGGTCTGTGAGAATGCAGTTCTGTTAGATACTGTGATTTGACAGGTCGGTTTGAACATGCTGTTAGATACATGTATTTGAAAGAGGAGAATAGAGAGGTGAAGGGAGCTTTCACTGTCCTAGTTAGTATGTAAGCCCACACACAAAGATGGCATCGGTGTGGAAGCTGTTTTAAGCTATCAGAATGAATATGAATAGGAATTGTAGATGTAATTTCACTTACTAGACTTACACAAACCAAGAAAGTATGAGCAAAAAGTCTTACAAGAGGTTAACCTCTATTTGACTCATGTAACTTCTAACTATAGATGGTAGTGAAGTTCAGTGTTGCTGTGGCCAACAAAAACCTGAATTAATTTAATTACTCAGAACACGTGAATCATAATGTGTATGGGTCTGTAGTAATGAATCGTGTTACCTAGGCTGTCTTAGAGCTCTGTGCATGCATTGCTCCCTAAATGATTAAACAAACAGCACTTAACAGACCAGAGAGTAACAAGTTCACTTTGTTATTTAACTAACGTGAAATCACTGTTCATTAATGGCAAAAGGACTTGAAATAAGCTTGCCACAGACAGATGCTGCGCAACGTTTGTACCTGTTTATGTAGCTCTTGACCTGCAGCACAGGGTGGGTGCGGGAGCAGCGCCTGGCTGGGACAGAGCCCACCTTCGGGGCTGACATGGCAGGTGGGCAGCAGGGTAGATGTAACTGAAGCCACTGCATCACTTGGCACTCATTTTGGAAAAATCTGTACGTATGGGTATATAGTTGCCGGTTTGTAAAGAACCAAACAAACCTGTTATATAAAGAAACTCATATTGCTTTGAACTGCCTGTTAGAAATGAGTGTCTTCAGTGAAAGTTCATGACTCTCAGGCGTGAATCGTTAGGGATCATATCTTCAGTTGGGATTTGTGGGAATTTAACAGTGTAACAGCTGAAGGTTAATTTGTTCATTGCTTTGTGGTCTAAACTTCTTGACTAGGAAAAATATATTTCTGCTTGTGATAGTTATTGAATAATTTTGAAGGAATAATTTATTTCTATATATAGTAACATAAAAGATAGCTTGTTATTGTAATTTATTGACAATTGATAGTATTTTTTTTTTCACCTGGTTTGTATTTTGTCAAATTGTTTAGGTGTTCTTGTTGGGTTGCGTGTTTGTCAGCTGAAATACCAGGTATTTTTAACTACAGTACGCTCATTTTGAGGGATCTATAGCGGGTGTAAATTGTGTATGTTTCTTGAAGTCAGTGGCGCTACTACAGTTTGTATCAGTTGAGGCTCTATCCCTTGGTCTTTCGGCTTTGGAGTTTGCTGTACTTCACTGCCTTCTTGTGATGGATCATCTTGTGTTTGTGAAAGCCGCTTGTCTGTTTAACTGCTGGAGAATTTCTCAAAGTGCAAAGTCTTTACGTGTTTTCAAATGATGAATCCTTTTGAAAGATTAAGACATCTTTTGAGTATGTTCTTTCTTTGTATTTTTTTGTCGTCTTCTCTTTTATTTCCCCCTCTCCCCTCTTTATCACTTTCTGCTAAAGCAATGCACTTCATCCCTTGCCTGGAAAGGTTGATCACTTTGGGAATTCAAGGGAAGAGCGAATGGTGGCTGTGCTCATTGCTTAAATAAATGTTGGAGCTCTCTTAAGTTCAAACTGTCTGTCATGCTAATTTGTTGTCCATTAGGAGCAGCAATCGTTAAATTAAACACACTTTTATGTTAAGTGGATTTAAGAAAAGGTTTCCAGTGACAAGAAGTCATTATAAATAGTCAAGGCTGTACTCTGTTCTGCTATTAAAGTGAGACAGAACTCTTCAAAACAGCCTGAGCTCAAACCAAGCTGCACTGATGGTGGTTTAGTTATAATCCCCTCTTCAGCGAGGTACCATCAGTACAAAATGAGTGTGTTGAACAGTTCAAAAAAAAAAAAAAAAAAAAAAAAGAGAAGAAAAACTTTTAAAAAGAAAATGATTCTCCCTTCTTTTTTTTTTTCCCAAAATATTTCTCTCAGGTAAAGGTTGTGACAGGAAAGGATGGGCAGACTGGTACTCCTGTCGCTATAGCAACCCAGCTTCCTCCAAATGTTTCTGCTGCTTTTTCATCCCAGCAGCAACCATTTCAGGTACTTTTCAATGGTTCTAAAATGTAGTTTCATCCCAGATTTTTTTTCTTCATTCAGATTTGATATTTCTTAGATGAATTAGAATTTTCCCAAGAGCCCATCCCTTATCATCTAAACAAAACAAAACAAACTTCGCAATCTTCAAATGCATCCGTATTAATGAAGCCTTGAGGAAGTTAAACCTTTGTCTCCAGGTTGCTGGCTTATTTCATTAACTTTCAGCTTGAATGTTTTCACTTTGATTTGTTTGTCTTTTGTTTCCCTAATGCATTTGGTTCATTTGTGCATTCTGCATAGTGATAATATGGATTCTTCTGTCTGTGGCATTGTAATTGTGGATTTCTTCTAAATTTCTTTTCTTTTTTTCCTTATCTATTAAAGGTTTTGAGTATGGCTACAGAAGGTTTTGGATTTGCCTTCCCTGAAATGTTTTAAACAACAATAATAAACCTCAGACACAGTTTTTTAAAATAACTAACTGCTTTCCATTAACTCTACCATAAATGTTGGGAAGAAGAAACTGAAGTGCTTGTTTTTATTATACGAGTTCTCTTTTACAATTTTTTTCTCTTTTTTTTTTTTTTTTTTTTTTTTTTTTTTTTTTTTTTTTTTGCATGAAGGAATACTGAACGAAGTAAAGAAATAAATGTGACAATCAGTTAAAGTTTTTGGGGATCAGTGATGATGCAGCTTTTAAATGCAGGCTAATACGGGTTTATGCAGCTACCTTCAACTCTGTGTTACCCAGATACCATTGCTTATATACTCTGAGAAACAATATACCCTAATTCCTCTGCAACTAAAATATTTACCTTTTAGCTCAATTTATAGGCTTAGCAGGTGTTAGAGGGTGAATTACTCTGCTGTCTCATGGAAGCTGTACAGTCTGTACTGCCTTCAGCTAGGCTTTGGAAAATGGAGAGTTAAATGAAATGTAAAATGGGTTGTATTCCTGTGTATATAACAAACGGAATGTTCGTAGTGATATTTTACAAATGAGTTGCCTAGTAAAGGGGCTTGCACTGAGAGCTCTTCTTTATGACCAATACTGACATGTCTTGGAAGTCTCCTTAGACATTCTGGCTTCATCTAAGCTGTATAAAGTGTGTAATATTATATCAGGTTATTTATTATAGTGATTAAGGTTATCATCAAGCTACAGCAACAGCAGTGGTAGAGTACTTCTGAAACTATTACACCATTTCAGACCTGTTTCAGAGAAACTAGCAGGTACATGCTAAAAACGTACAAAAGTCTCTGAGTAATTGTGATAATAACTTTTAGCACAAACCTTTAACAGAAAGTAACATCTCTTTCCATCAGTCTTTTTCTTTGTAACTGTTTATAGAGAAATAACGTGTCCTGATCAGCATCATCATTCAAATTTGAGGGCGTTAAGTGCAGCACTCAGAATGATTATTGTGGGCATGCTGCATAATGACCTTTGGAGAACTACGTTATTTTAATTAAAGTTAGGACAGTATTAGTCTAATATTAGTGGTATATGACTGCAGTTTATACAGACATAACATCTTGAAGTGTCTGGCCTAAATTTTGTGGTGATGATGCAGACCGCTGGGAGGCATACTCTTTAGAAAATATCAGTCAGAATCCTAAAGTAGAGATGCAGCTTGAAACTGTGAGTACGTGATCATCCAGAGTAAGAGTGCATGTGAAATAAATGGCATCTGAAGCAGAGTTTGAAGAACATACTTTCTTAAACTGATGTCTCAGAAAGCATTTGATGCAAACAGGACATAAGATGAATTTGTTAATTCAGTAGAATTGTACAGAGTAAGTTTTTGTGACTTTGAAAATTTTATAAATGCCTAAGCGTGTGATGCTTTGCCAGACACAGGCTGTTGAACTTGAAATATGCTGCATGTCTGCCCTGAGAGAAGACAAGCATTTGAAAACTTAATCCATATCAAGTGTGAGGTGGCAGTGAACCATGACCATTAGAGGTGAATAGGAGTCAGAGATTCATAAAACCAAAATTCACATCTTAAAGCTGTGGCCACAAATGCCCTCACAACAACAAAGAGATTAAATGTTACTAATTCATAGCTATTGATAGAATCTGAGTGGTGTGGGATATATTCGGCTCAAAAAGGAGTGTTTGAAACCCAGTCATTTTAGGTGACTTTTGCTATGTTTATTAATACCATTTGATGAAGCATCGAAGATGCAGGGTTGTGACTGCTATGGTTACTTTCAATATAGACTAGTTTACTTCCTTAGGCTTGATTTACATTGGTAGAATTCCTGTTAAAAATCAGAGAAGACAAGATCTGTGAATAAACTAGAAGATTCTTTTGGGAAATTGTTGTCTTTGCTATGTTGTCATAAGAAATTTTCACATTTGCAAACCCTTACTGTACATTGATATGGCAAAGGCTCTCAGCATCAGAGAATTACACTTAGCCAATTTGAGTGCTGAATTAGCTCATTTTCTAGGATGTAGAGGCTGCCATACATAGTCTGTTTGTATTTTCTGATAGAATTCTTACAACTTTGGGATAGCCCTTATTTTTCTCATATTAGTTTTCGTAGTAGAATATTAGGTATAGCATGACTAAATATTGAGAAAAATTTAAAAATGTGACTTGGAAACTCACTAAAAGGAATTGGACTTGCGCAAACACTGGCATGCATTATTAAGTACTTGCCAGTAGTGCTGAGGGCCCAAAGAGCATGGAAATAGTCACATACCCAAACTTGTTTGCTTCAGTAATCATGCACATGAGTCTGCCATGTGAGTTTGCTGAAAGGATTATTTAGAATATATTCTCTGACATCGTTGCCAATATTAAATGTAGTAATTTAAAAATAAAGTTTTAATATAACGTGTAATCTTACTGAAGCTAAGCTCCAACTTGCTGAAACAAACCCCAGTGATTTCTTTTGAATCTCAATATCAATAGTGCTCTTCCAGGCTTGTTAATTCATAGTTGTGTGATGTTTATCCTTGGACAAAATATCTAGTAATTTCTGATGAGCTCTGATGTCACCTTAGCCTTATGGCAATGTTGTGTTTTTCCTCGTCGAGTTTCTTTATGGTACTCATTTTCCCAGCTGTGCAAACAAGTACAAGTCTAGCATCTGGAAAACTGGAATTGGAACTTGTGTAACTTGGCTGAGGTTCTTTTATTCCATCTTCTGAGCCTTAGCAGTTTTTCCGGAAATATTTCAAGGTTAACTCTCATGGAGCTCTATCCTGAGAGTGACACTGGTGGAGACTTAAGTCAGTTTAAACAGTCTTCAAGATGAGAGTTTGTGCATTACTGTTGTTTCACACAAAGTGAAAATTATTAGCTTTCACCAGTGTATTGACTCTCATTTCTTACTTTTGTGTCCTGTTACTTATGATACAGATTATGCATAAATTCTCTTTCCTCATCTACTTTCCCTTCTAATTAATCGTGTAATGAAGTCACAATTTTCAATTTTTGTAATGTCAGCTTTTTATTGCAGCTATATACTATATGAATATGTCATTTTGACTTCATTGCAGCATTATGCAAATGATGAAGGGTAATACACTAATGAAAATTTCCATTTATTAAAAAAAATTAATTAGGCAATTTTATTTTTTATGTATCCCATTTTTCTGGTTTTGGTATCCTTTTAAAAAATTAGTTTAAAAATGTAGATGTGTATTACATATAACCAAATTCATCACTTATTGTTTTAAAATTTAAACTCAACAAAGAGTATCTATGCATTATGGACATCTTAAACTTGATAGGGGGTATTGAATGAATCTTCTTCATTGTACAACTGTTGTGAAGGATTTGCTCTATGCCAGCCTCTTTAGATCCATCTGTAAATTACATCTTGGTGTTAGACTATCTACAGATTGAACTTTTGTGATTTGTTTTCTTTTTCCAATAGCAAACGCATACAGGGACTCCAGTAACGGGGACTGTGAACACCATAGAAATTGAAGCTTTTAAGAGACAACAGGCACTTGCACCAGCAGGTATGTTCTGCAGACAGAATTTCACTTTGATTCTTTGTTGTTGGCTTTGTTTTCCGAACAGTTAATGGAGCCCACTGTTCTGTAACTCTTGAAATACAGTTTTGCCTCACCTTGGGAATTGTCAGATCCTTAGGACTATCTATTGTGAATGGTGCTGTGTGCAGGGTGCACTCCACTCACAATATATAGGGCTGGATTTGGCAGGCATGGAGACATTGTTAGGTTGATTGTTCTGGCTAAGAAGATTGGAGATGGCCAACTTGAAGTTAGAGGGACTCTGCCCTTGGAGCATGTTCTTCATAAATGCTACACATGTATAGTAGTCGTAGCTTTCTGAGCTGATGTTGGAATCATGTGTAGTAGTTTGCTTTGTAAAATTGAACCCATTCCATTATACCATGCCATAAATGGAATTTGAATATCACAGATTCGTCTAAGAGACCACGAATTGAAGTGGGCCGTCATGGGATGGTTTTTCAGCACCCGGGTGTGGCTTCAGGAGTTCCTCTTCAACAGCTAATGCCAACAGCACAAGGTACTGTGTCACCACATGCCAATTGCACATTAATTTAACAAGGAGATGTTAGTGATGGGACTAGAAACTTGGGCTTCTGGCCTTCCAAGATCCTAGTCCCACCACACACTTCTCCATGTAAATTAATACTTGGTATGCAATGCCTGGTCTGTTTAAGGAGCTGAGTGACGGGCTCCAAAAGGTGCATGTGGGCATGGAAATACGTCACAGGTGCTGATGCAAAGTGGTTAAACTGAGAATTCTGGAACTGAGCCAATGATTTATGAAAAGGAAACCTCCTAATTTGCAACATCATGGCAAATTTTTGTTCATTAGTCGTGTCAAGCTTTAGCATATGTGTTAGAGTGAATGTGTTAAGAACTAAATATTATTCAGACGATGCTGTTATTTTAGGCTAAATTCCATTAGCTCAGTAGTCTTTTTTTTTGTTTTGTTTTTAAGTATAAGAAATTCAGAAGATATATAATGACATGGGTTTTTCTAGTTGCTGTGCTCCAAATTTTAGTTGCAGTCCCGTGCATGAGATACTTTGTTGTTTATTGTAATAGTGATTTATTTTGTGATTGTGATGTGGTATTTTCAAGTGATGGTGTCTTGTGGCAAAGTAAGTAACAAATTAGTCTATTTGCAGTTGATTTCCTCTTTATATCTGTAAAGAGCATTGGACATCTTAATTTCATCTGTGTGTGCTTTCTCTTGCTTTTTAGGTGGAATGCCTCCCACTCCTCAAACTGTGCAGCTGACTGGGCAGAAACAGAGTCAACAACAGTATGACCCATCTAAAGGCCCTCCTGTGCAGAACGCAGCCAGCCTGCATACACCTCCACCGCAGCTGCCGGGGAGACTGCAACCTGCAAATGTCCCCATGACATCTCTCCCAGCTGCGCTGCAGCTTTCACAGCAGCAACCACAGATAGTGGAGTCCCCAGCTCAGCCTCAGATTCAGGTGAAGATCCAGCCCCAAAGTGTACCCTTGACTTCCGCTCCACTTCCAACACCACTTCAGCAGCAGGTTCCACCAGCAATCCATGTGCAAGGACAGACACCAAGCCAAGTGTCACAGCCACAAGCTACAATACAGCAACAGGTGTGTGAACTGTTGGGGTGAAAATATGTTTGTTTCAGTACCCAGTAAAATGTAAGAGTATTATCTTCCTGAAAATATATGAAAAATGTTAATGTTTTTTAATTCCACTGGACACTTAAATCCTTTCCTTATAAAAATGCAGGTGTACATTTTTTATTAAATTGAAGTCCATGTTATGATCTGCTGTAGTGTAGGCTAAGTGTTGAATCCTAGGCTCATCACTAACAAATGTGCTTCTTGGGCAGACTGTGACTCTGACACGACCATCTGCAGATCCTGCTCAGACTTCTCAGCGTCTTACGGCAAATACCCTCCCACCTACCTCATCCATTGTGCCAGCAACTATCTCGGGCACAACACCGCCTTCTGCGTATCCAGTACAAACAAACAGGACCTCTCCAGCAACTAACAAGTCCCTGTCTCCTATTGCATCAAAACCCCCAGGCTTAGCAGTTGCAGCAGCACCTAAAACGCAAAGTCCAGCTCAGAATGCAGCAGTATTACCACAGGACAACTCTCAAGACAAGCTTGCTGAGCAAGTGAAGCTGGTAAGATTTGTGGTTTTCCCCAAAACTTAGGAACAGTTAACACACAGAGAGCAATTAACATGAGCAATGTCTTTGAGTTATGAAAATGGGCTATTTTGGGGGGGTTGGGGGTGGTGTTTGGGATTTGGGTTTTTTTTTTCGGTCTGTTTTACATACTGAGTTTTGCTTTTATGGGCCATCAGAATTTGAGGAAGAATTACTGGTCTTTATGCTGTTTTGTTCTATTATATAGATTCTATCTACTCATTTGAGGTGACTGCAACGTTATTTATTTTTATAGCTAACTGGAGGTGTTGTTCTGCTTACTTAACAGGAACATGATAGAGATTCTGTTTTTTCACAGAATCAAGCAGCACTAATAATGAAGATATATTTATTTTCTGTGGATAAATATGACTACAATTTCAATTTATTAAAAAAAAAAAAATTTGATTGCAGTTTGCATATGTCTTGTGACTTGCTTTTCATGCTGCCCAGTGAACCTCTTTTATCCTGTTATTTAACAAAATACCTCTTGTAATACAGGTTGAGGTACTGTGATTCTCTTTACATATAAGTTGAATTTAGTCCGGTAATTTTTCCATTGATACAGTGTTCAGATTTTATTTTTGTAATGCATGTTACACCTTTTTTGCTATCAATTATTTTGATGAAGTGCAAGCAATTATTGTATTTGGCTACTATTTTAGGTGCATTCTGCAGCTTTATTGTAACTATATGTACTTCTTTTTAAGGAAAATCAAATCCATCAGCGAATAGCAGAACTGAGAAAGGAAGGTTTGTGGTCCCTGAGACGGCTTCCCAAACTCCAAGAGGCTCCAAGACCAAAATCTCACTGGGACTATTTGCTGGAAGAAATGCAGTGGATGGCAACTGATTTTGCCCAAGAGAGAAAATGGAAGATGGCAACTGCTAAGAAGGTACTTGAAAAACATTTTTTGACTCAGAGCAATTGATCTCAACATTTCTCATCTTGGTAGCAAAGCTATTTAAATGATCTTTTCCTACAGATAGAAGTGATGGGAATGTAAGGCACCAGTTTTTCACTTAAATGAGAAACCATGTCGTCAGCTTCAGATATTCTAGCATTTGAAACAGACTAGATAATTATATTGATTGTGGATGCAAATAATAGTTGTGCATTTTGTGGATTTTGTTCCTCTGGAAATCAAATAGTTTCTTTAGGGGAATGTTAACTGTGTCATATTTAAAAAGTTTGGCTATCATGCTATCTCACAAATCAGTTATTCCCTCTCAATGAAGAGTAAATATAGAATTTTGTAAATAACTTCCATTGAGTGTGGTTGTCTGTCTAATTCTTCTTTCTTAATCTCAGAAAAAGATGAAGGAGAAACCATGGAGTTCTCAGGACAGCAGTGCAAACATGGTAGAGAACTGTTTCCATAGGGGAGGAGAGCAGCACAGTGGGAATAGTTAAGTCAGTGTTGGAATGAAAATTGAGGTGGTGTGAGATGAAATATGTAAAGCCTGTTTATTTGCAATAAGCAAGAGTTTTCTGTGGATTCTAGCAATGTTTGGGGTAATGAAGAGAGCAACTGAAGGTCATTAGTTTAAATTACCATGTTGTTTTCTGTTGAATATTCTGAAATGATGGAAACTCAGAACTTTCTTCCTTATAAGTGAAGTATTGAAGTAGATGTATAATTTTGTAGAATGAAGATCTGCATTTTGAATATCATTTAAATCTGAATTTGAAGCACTTATTCCATTTGTGGCCAATGGTAGGTTTTTAAGAACAGGAGAAATAGGAAGGGCAAATATGAAATGGTCCTTCCCTGGCAGTATGCTTCAGACTTCTGGAAGTCAATGCTTTAGGGACCTCCTGAGCCTAAAGGTTGCAATCAAGTCAGTCTTTAACAACCATTGACTGATCTTTCACTCATGTATGTACACTCTTGTTGAACTCGTTTTATGTTTGGTCTCTGATATTTTGTGATTTGATTTCTATGACTTCACATGTGCTGTCTGAAAAAAAGTTTTCTTTTGTGTGTTTGCTGCTAATTTCAGATTTTTTTTTTTCTAATTTTTGTACTGAGAGTAGTGAATTAAGTTTCCTACTTGATTGCTTAGTTACAGTTCTTGTATTTTCTTTTTTCCTTTGAGTTTCATGTCTATTTTACTGGCATGGTAAATACCATGACAATAGAAATATTGGAGGTAAGTGTTACATGTATATGGTGATGGTCAATGTCTGGCTGCTGCTAACCACTATAATCTTAAGAAACGCAACAATATGTATTTTGAGGTAACCTAATTCCATGTGTCTCGTGGTATTTTAGATAGTAAGAACTGTGGCTCGTTATCATGAAGAAAAGAAACTTAATGAGGAGAGAGCTAAAAGGGAAGAACAAAACAAACTAAGGCGAATTGCTGCATCAATTGCTAGAGAAATAGAATACTTCTGGTCTAACATTGAACAGGTAAAATACCGACTTACTAATACTTGGGCAAGTCGCTCTGTTTTTTTTCATCTCCAGTAATTTATTTATAAAATGTAAGTGCTTTATTAGACATGATTTACATTTCAGGTTGTTGAAATAAAACTGCAAATTGAATTTCAAGAGAAAAGGAAAAAAGCTTTGAATTTAAAGAGGATTTCAAGAAAAGGTATTTGTAGTCCATTTTGTAAGAAATCCAGTATAAATTCTGTTGCTATTGTTTTACATAATTTCACTCAGTGGGGTTTAATCTTGTTGGTCATAGAATTGTGAGATGCTAATAATAGGTTGTGAACAGATCTGAACAGTGAGTTATGGGTTTTTTTGATGTTTTTGTGCTAGATTTTGTTAATATTTCTTGTGTTTTATGTTGAATGCATTTAAAAGTTCACATAGAAACATAGAATTGCTAAGTGACTAATGCATACATCAAGTATAATAATTTTCCAGGTAAGGATACAAAACCTGTAGAAGACCTTTTATTGGAAAAAGAAAGTGAAATGGTAAGTGTTTCTGTTACGTAAAAACTCCATCACATTAGTGTTTAAATATGACTACCTGTGCAAAAAAGTTTTTATTAACATGAAATGTTTTTCTTAAATACGTGGTGATAAGCAGATTTCTGAGTAGTTACTGACAGTTCATCATATAAGCACAAATATTTTTTCTAGTTATGAATCACAACTTTTAGCAGGGAAGTGGATTGCAGTTGATACATGTCTTTTAAAGGAAAAAGTAATACTTATTCAGTGGCTTTCAATCATTCATTCTAAGATCACAAGACAAAAAAGGTGTACAACTTCATTGCCAGGCTTTGTTTTGGGCAGGAGTTTCATCTACTGTTACCAGGGGTAAACTTTGTGAGGCATGAAAGCATGTTTTCAGCTGTTCAGTGGTGATTTACAGAATGGTTTGGGTTGGAAGGGACCTTAAAGATCACTTAGTTCCTACCCCCTGCCATGGGCAGGGACACCTTCCACTAGCCCAGGTTGCCCAAAGCCCCGTCCAACCTGGCCTGGAACACTGCCAGGGAGGGGGCAGCCACAGCTTCTCTGGGCAACCTGTGCCAGGGCCTCACCACCCTCACAGGGAAGAGGGGAGATTGTATAAGGAAGAAATTCTTTCAGTTTAAAGCCACTACCCTTTGTCCTATCACTACATGACCATGTAAAAAGTCCCTCCCTAGCTTTCCTGTAGCCCCTTTTAGGTAGTGGAAGGCCACTGTAAGGTCTCCCTGGAGCCTTCTCCAGCCTGAACAACCCCAATTCTCTCAGCCTGTCCTCACAGGGGAGGTGCTCCAGACCCCAGTCATCTTTGTTTCCTCCTCTGGACCCACTCGAGCAGGTCCGTGTCCTGATGTTGGGGGCCCCAGAGCTGAACACAGCACTGCAGGGGGGGTCTCACAAGAGCGGAGTGGAGTGGGAGAGTCACCTCCCTCACCCTGCTGGCCACGCTGCTTCTGATGCAGCCCAGGACATGGTTGGCTTTCTGGGCTGCGAGCACACGTTTGCCTGGGTCACGTTGAGCTTCTTGTCAATGAACATCCCCCAAATCCTTCTCTGCAGGGCTGCTCTCCATCCACTCCTTGCCCAGCCTGTGTTTGTGCTTGGGATTGCCCCAGCCCATGGACAGGACCTTGTGCTTGGCCTTGTTGAACTCCATGAGGTTTGCACGGGCTCCTCTCTAGCCTGTCCAGGTCCCTCAGTGTGTTGACCACACCACACAGCTCTGTGTCATCGGGGAACTTGCTGAGGGTGCCTCAATCCCACTGTCCGTGTCACCAACAAAGATGTCAAACAGCACCAGCCCCAACACCCACCCCTGAGGACGCCACTCGTCACTGCTCTCCACCTGGACATCGAGCCATTGGCCACAACTCTTTGAGTGTGACCATCCAGCCAATTCCCCATCCACTGAGTGATCCATCTGTCACATCCGTGTCTCTGCAATTTAGAGACAAGGATGTCGTGCAGGACAGTGTTACATGATTTGCACAAGTCCAAGTAGATGGTGTCAGTTGCTCTTCCCTTATCCACCAACACTGTAACCCTGTTGTAGGAGGCCACCACGTTTGTCAGGCACAATTTCCCCTTAGTGAAGCCATGTTGGCTGTCACAAATCACCTCCTCATTTTCCATGTGCCCCAGCATATTTTCCAGCAGGATCCACTCCGTGATCTTGCTGGGCACAGAGGTGAGACTGACTGGCTTGTAGTTGCCTGGGTCTTCCTTATTTCCTTTTTTAAAAATGGGGCTTTCCCCTTTTACAGTTAGAGGGAACTTCACTAGACTGCCATGACTTCTCAAATATGATGAGTAGTGGCTTAGCCACTTCATCTGCCAGTTCCCTCAGGACCTGCAGATGCATCTCATCGGTGCTATGGACTTGTGCACCTTCAGGTTTCTTAGATAGTCTCAAACCTGGTCTCCTACAGTGGGCTGTTCTGCATTCACCCAGTCCCTGCCTTTGCCTTTTGTGTCTTGGGTGGTGTGGCTGGAGCCCTTGCTGGGCAAGATTGAGGCAAAAATGTCATTGAGTACCTCAGCCTTCTCTGTGTCTTGGGTAACCATATCTCCCTTTTCATTCTGGAGAGGGACCACACTTTCCTTAGTCTTCCTTTTATCACTGATGTAGCTATAGAAGCTTGTTGCCCTTGACATCCCTAGCCAGA
Organism: Athene cunicularia; assembly: GCF_003259725.1. Classification (NCBI taxonomy): domain Eukaryota; kingdom Metazoa; phylum Chordata; class Aves; order Strigiformes; family Strigidae; genus Athene; species Athene cunicularia. Next base: position 9,247,729 of record NW_020799121.1, on the reverse strand, counting down.
TTTAATTCTATCAGGGCTCTAACTTCCCTAACCTGATCCTTGGCTGCTTGAACAATTTCTCTGTATCCTCCCAGGCTACTTGTCCTTTCTTCAACCCTCTGTAGTCTTCCTTTTTGTGTTTGGGTTTGTCCAGGCACTACTTGGAGTTATCTACTGAGAAATGTAGGTATATATGTTACAGAATGGATCAAACTGAATGAAGCATAAATACCTTTTGCCCTAAACAAACTGTGTGCTAGGTTGGCTACATCTGTGTAATTGGAAAAAGGATGAGGGATTGTTCTGAGGCCCCAAGCCATCTGGCATGGCACAGCTGATGCCCACATGCTGAAATTCTGCCCTTTCACCAAGCAGAATGCCTGCATCTGAGTCTCCTGTTAGGAACAAGCTTCAGCATGTGTTATCAGCCAAACTGTGGCCTAGCACTGTCTGTGAGTGTTAATTTGCACAGACTAAACCATGCTACAGAGTGTGCTGGACAGCTGAGAGTGAACAGTTGTAGGCCTGTGCCATATCCCTTTTTTATTGACTAGTGAAAATTTAGTCCTTGATTCCTACTTGGGTAAAAGTTTTGTGCCTCGATACTGTGTTTAAGGGAGAGTGTACTATGGCTCTGTGCCACAGCTGGACCTCAGTGGCTTGAACCATAAACACTTGAAGTGGCAGACTGTGTGCTGCCTTCCATACAGAAGCAGAGTATCTGTTTTGTCATGACCAGGAAAGTGCTAGTAGGTGTTAAGTGTCTACTAGCAAATGCTGTTGTGATTGCAAGACACTTCTTGCTTTCATTTAAAAAAACAAACAAAAAAACCTCCCTGAATTTTTTTTTCTATGATTTTAAGTATTTTAATTATTTAATGCTAGGGTTGTTCATCATCTGGAAGGAAAAGAAAGGCAAGCACCTCTTTGACTGATGAGGAAGGTAAGTAACTTTCAAAGTTGTGCATCTATAGCATAGTACATAAGCTGTGTATTAAAACCCCAAACCCACAGGTTTTCAGTCTGCTACTGCATGGATGCAATGCTTTTCACAAACTAAACACCAACCTTCATCCATTTCTTAGAGAGGTTAGATAGTTAGATAAAAGAGCTTCAGTGAAAATTTAAAAAACTAGTTTTCCCTGAAAAGACACTGTCGTTGTTGTTGGATTTGAATTCTTTCTGTCCTCATTCCTTCATTTGTCAAACCTTACTAAACTTCTTTTGAGGATTTCAGACAGAACAACCCATATCTTGTGATATCTGTGTTGTTTCTGACAAAAAATCCCCAGTTTAAAGCTGCAGAATAAACTGTTTCTGGTGACCACTGTCAGCCAACACCAGTTCAAGACTGGATCCTGTCCTGAGGCAGAAGTGCTTCTCTCCTTTTCACCTACCTTTTAAGTTCTCCCTATAGTTGCTTTTAGATTTTCTTTTTTTCCATACACGTCTGATTCTTTTTGAATCGGGCTAGCTTATAATATTCTATGCTAGTACACTTCAGGGTTATGTAATTACAAACTTCCTGAATTATTGTGTAATTTGAATGCCAAGATTAGCATTTGTTCTTATTTTAGTTGAAGATGAAGAAGAAACAATTGAAGAACAAGAAGCTAAAGAAGGAAACATAAACCATCAAACGGAATTGTCTAATCTAGCCAAAGAAGGTAGGCGTATCGCTTAATTCTTCTCTGTGGTGGGCTCTGAAACCACAGGTGGAAACATGCAGCAGTTATTGTATTTGTAAATAGGGTTCTAGATGAGAAGTTGAATACATTCAGATGTTCAGTTATATCTACTTTTTTTCTGTTTGGAAAGCTGTAGTGGTTAGTTTATGGGATGATGATGGACATCTGTACTTCATAAAGCAGTCTGTATACTTAACTAGTTATCACACAAGGTGGCTTGAGAAAAAGTATTTATCTCCTGAAGCACTGCATTTCTTTAAAACCTCACACCAAAAGGCTCAGCTGAAGTTCTGGGAGTGCATGATAAATACTTAAAAGCAGAAGTGTATCAGATTGAATATGAACATTTTATCATCAGCTGTCTTCAGTATCTCGGAAGGGTTTTGTGATCCACCTGATAGGTCTGAAAGGGCTCTGAAGGGCTGATCTTGGGGAGGGGAAGTATAAATACTTGAAGATAAGGGGCTTTTAGGGACAATGCTTTGGCTAGCAGCTCTCTTTCATTAGCAACATAACAATAACTGCTGTGCTGAGCTTGATGTATGCAAAGTATCCCATAGGGATCGCTTCACTTATCATGGTAAAAACCTTTTTAGAGGTAAGCTTCCCATTAAGCTAAGCTCTCCTGGCAATTAATATGCAGTTTCCAAATCCATTTGTTTGGTCTGTTTGGCGGCTTAGTGGCTGCAGCCAGCTGGCCAGTTGGAGGGATTATAACTCAGTCAACCAAGTTCCTAATGAGGATGTTTCCTGATTGATTGGCCACTGCCAGCATGCTCATTCCTGCTTCAGTAGATCATATAAGGGATCATGGAGATACTGTTTAGCAGGGTTGAGGCACAGCTCAGTTTTGTAACTTTAAAGTCTAGAATTGTCTTCCAGCCACTTGGCTGGATTTGATGCCTCTGCCTCCCCAACCAGTGGTTTACTGTCAGTTTGTATGGTGGGTTTGTAATACAATAAAAATCTATCTGGGTGAGCAAACTGCTTGGTGTATTGCCAGGTGTTCTGTGTAATCGAGGTTATTAAATAAATATTGCCATCATCCACCTAATAATTACCTCTTCAATTAATTTCTGATTAGAGAAATGCCTTTATACGGTTGTGAAGAATGTAATGAGATTAAAACTAACGGTATTGACTGTTACAAGTTTTGATATTTTAAATTTACATCCTTTCATGACCTTCAGCTGAATTGCCTTTGGAAGATTTACTAAAGATGTATGAAGGTGCCTTTGCAGAAAATTTTCACTGGCCCCAGCCAAAGCCTGACAGTGAAGAGGATAGCAGTGAAGAAGGTAAATTACTTCTTGTTTAGAAGAAGTTGTGCTGACTTACAAGGTGATATAAGTTGATTAGCTCTTCAGGTCTCTGTTAAAAGACATTTTTTACTAGGGGAAAAGAAATACTGAGTGAATCACGTTTGAAATGTTTTTCTTTTTTAAATGAAGAAGAATGTTGTATACAAGAATGAATGGAAAGTACAGTGGCTTTCTTGCTAAGCATTTGGAATATGCTTTCATTAGAAAAATTGGATTTATTCCTGTTATTACTAAATATTTTTGGATAATGGTCAGAAGATTTTTTTTTTTCCCTTTTTTTGTTGCATTTCTCAGTTTATGAAAAGAGGATGGTGTTTGTCTTAAGATGTGTGAGCTGCTCAGGAACAATAATGATCCATAGAAGAGGCTCTCCACACTGGATTAAAGTGCACACTTGTGCTAGCTGTTATTACATGGTTGCCATCTGTTCTGTACCAACATGATAGAATTACACATTTGAGAATAGGTTTTAAGTATTATGAGAAAACCTCCCTAAAAGTTGTGAAAAGCTAATGGTCATGTTAGCCTATCTAGTGTGAATGTTCAGTACCTGTACACGATCCTGAGCTTGGGCTATTTTCATCTTAGCTTGACGAGCCTGAAAATCATAGAATTGTTTTTAAAAGTTATTTGCATCCTTTAGACCCCTGTCTGAATTCTAGCCATCTCAATTCCTCTGTGTGACCTCTACTTAAGTTAATCTTAAATGCCAGTGTAATTTTTCTCTCTCATAGAAATGGAAGACCATATCTCTGATAGGGAAAGTCCTCAGAAGGAAGTTGTCCTCATTGACTCCCTTCTCAGCATTGACCAGTACAAGGGTATAGACAGATCAAGTCCTCCAAAGAAGCATATGCGAGACATAGCAGAAGTTGCTGCTGCAGCAGAAATGCTGTTACCTAAAGGCAGCTCTAGGATAACAACAGCGGTAAGACTTCCTATTTTCTGCTACTGTGTGTCCTTTTACATAAAGAATGTCTTTCTCATGATTTTGCAGATTTTAGCAACAAATTACCATAAATATTTTCTGGTTGTTGAACTACAGAATGGTTATACTTTATGACATGCCTCATGAATTTAACTCAGAAAAAAAGTATCAAATCATTCATATTACAGGTAAAATACAATACTCCATCGCTACTCTATGGGCCTCTCAGAGAATATCAAAAGATTGGGCTGGATTGGCTAGCAAAGCTGTACAGGAAGAATCTCAATGGCATTTTGGCAGATGAGGCTGGGCTTGGAAAAACAGTACAAATTATTGCCTTTTTTGCCCATTTGGCTTGTAATGAAGGTAAGTTCATGTCCAGGACAGTTCATTTGCCTAACAATTTTAGACAGGTATTGGGCTGGCATTATCTTGGTGAATTGTAGCCTAAGGTCATGTTTTTTTCTGCTGAACCATAACAGATTTTAGTTAATGCACAGAGTAAAATTATGTCAGAAAAACTTTATTGGATTGTGGGACACAAGGGTATCTTCTTATCAAGTACACTGTTTGATCAATCTGTTGTTACCTTGTAGGTTACAAAATTCTTCTGAAGCCCAGTTTATTAGTATAAAAAAGACTTACAAAGTGTTTAATGACCAGATGGCCACAGATAGTTAAATTCAAGAAGCAGATATGAACAATTGGACAAGTATGTCTTGTATATCATCTCAAATATTACTAATAGTGTTGTTGTACTGAGGATAGTTTAAGAATGTAAGTAAGGCAAAGCTTGTTGCAGATGTAGTATCTCTTATTCAAGCAATTGATATAGTTGAGGGAAAAACAGATATTAGGTGAACAAGGAGTACTTGAGGTCTGGAAAAAAAAAAAAAAGAATAGATTAGTCCTTAAAATACCTCTGTTGTTATTTCATCTCACTTTTAATGATTAATTTAGTGCACTTCCCCTTAAAAAAAATGTGAGCAGAATATAAGCCACCTGAATTGTCAGAAGTCTCTTTCCATTGTTAACTGCTATGTTTCCCCCTTCTATAGGTAACTGGGGCCCTCACCTAGTTGTTGTACGGAGCTGTAACATATTGAAATGGGAGCTGGAATTGAAACGCTGGTGCCCGGGGCTGAAAATACTTCTCTACTTTGGCAGTCAAAGGGAACTTAGGGCAAAAAGACAGGTACTGTATTTTGCAACTTTTACACTGTTGTATTTAGTATTTTAGATGGCAAGACCTTTAACCTGCATTTATCTATATGTTCCTTACATCCTGGTGGGATAGGAGAAGTTTTTAATGCTACAAGTTGGTTTACAAGGAGATTCACACCTGATGGTTCTAGATTTTCAAAGGCATTTTGGGAACTCCTTGGTATTGGGCAGTACATGCAACGAATGCTTAACCTGCTTTCTGAACTGCATGTTACTCAAAACCAAGACTGTCTTTTAGAATGCTTTGGGTCATAGCATCTTTCTGTTCTTAGTGAAGAAATAGCTGGTTGTAAGATACTTGAGAGGTCTGCCTTAACTTTTCTGTCTCATCCTCTCTTCCCTTTTCTGTAGGAATGGACAGAACCCAACAGCTTCAACGTGTGTATCACTTCCTACAAACAGCTGTTCAAAGGCCACCCAGCATTTATGAAAATGCGATGGAAATACTTAATAGTAGATGAGATGCAACAAATAAAGAACATGACTGAGAAACACTGGGAGGCACTTTTCAGTCTCCGCAGGTATGGAGCAGAGAATGCTTTCCCGCTGGCAGTGGATTTTTCTCTCTGTGTGTCACACAGTTCTCTTAACAGAAAACTGATAAAAACCCTCTTGATATGGTCTGACCAAGTTCCTGTGCAACATCCACCTACAGAGGTGCCTTTTGTTGAAACAGTCAGGTTTCAGAGACAGGCTCAGGATGTTCTTGTTGCCACTGTCGTAATACTATAATTCTTCTTTGCTGATATTCTGTGTGCCCAGTTACCCTTGTAGGTACTGATACTCTATGATGAGGAAGCTAGTTTGGTGGTATATTCAAGATTAAAAAGATAATTTATCTCACATTTAATTTTATTAGCACTACTTATTTCTTATGTGTATCTTACAAACCTAAAGCTACAGTAAACTGTTTGACTGTTGGTGTCTGTTTCATAATGATACTGGCTATATGCTGTATTGGTTTAAAATCTTTTGTTATTCACAGCCAGCATCGTTTGCTTCTGATAGACACTCCCTTGCATAACACATTGATGGAGTTGTGGACCATGGTACATTTTCTGATTCCGGGAATCTCCAGACCTTATCTAGATTTTCCAGTAAAAGCAGCTAATGAGGAGAACCAGGATTATTGCCATAAACTGGTCATCAGGTTACACAGAGTATGTTGTCATTTTTTCTCATCTGACCTACTACAGTAGTTAAGCTGTTGGGGGGAAGAAGAAATTAAAAGATGTGATTTAGCTTGAAATTTCTGGTCTTTCTTAACACTTTGTTCAATTCAGACAAAAAGTCCTGCTGAAAGCAGGGGTTTCTGCTAGCAGAATAGTATGGAGATTTCTTTTAAAATATATAATACAGGGCTCAGGTTTTGAAGCATAACATGGAGAAATTAAAGAACAAATTAAAGTCTATACAAGTGTGTGCATACCAGTATGATTAGATATGGCAGGTGAAGTTATCACATCTGATGTGTTAGGTGTGAATAGGTTTAGATTCCTGTTGTAAAACTGTGTCTTTGAAGTGAGAAATTTTTTTCCCTCAATTATGAAATGTTTCAGATGATTCAGCCATTTATTTTGCGAAGATCAAAGAGAGATGTTGAAAAGCAGCTAACAAAGAAGTATGAACATGTGCTGAAGTGTCGTCTTTCTAGTCGACAAAAAGCTATGTATGAAGATGTCATATTACAACCAGGGTAAGGAATTAAAACTAAATTAAAAATGCTCTTTTTTTGGTGCTTAAACAAGATGATAAATGATTGTCGCAGTTGGAAGTGTTTTAGTGTTTTTTCTGAAATTTTCCTTTATGACCAGTGAATAGCATGTGATTACATTGTAAACTAAATTTGCAAGCAGGTGATGCTATGGGCAAGCATTTACATCTGGAACCTAAAAGTTAAGTTGTAATGGTCAGGTTTGCTGGTATTTTGTTTTAAGATTTGTCTCTAATGAGTGGTTCTTTATTAAAGCCCAAAGTGTTTCTCCTCGTGCCCACCCATGTACTTGTGCTGTGATATCAAGCGGTTATTGATAGGTGCAGGGAGGAAACGGAAACGAAGCAGGTAGAGGATAGGGATCTGGTTAAGTCATATTTGACTGCAAGATAGCACTGGTCCTTATGTTTCAGGTTTCCAAATTTACATTTGATACAGCACTACTTGAAATTCTCTAGAAAGACCTGGGTAAAAATCTAAGCTTCTTTTAAGACTTTTGCATAACATTCTGCATTGCATATTCTCACCTTTCATGATTTAGGGACGTGTCAGTAAAAGCTGTACTTAAATTAATGTATTTCCTTATCAATTATTTGGTAGAACCCAAGAAGCCCTCAAAAGTGGACACTTCATCAGTGTCCTGCATGTCCTGATGCAGCTGCAACGGATTTGTAATCATCCTGATCTGATAAACCCCCGGCTTTCAAGTACCTCTTATGTATCAGAAACACTGGAATACAGAACTGCGTCTCTGGTACTGAGTGCCCTGGAAAGGGATATCTGGAAGGTGAGGAGAAAAGTAGACTGTTTTTTCTCTCTTAGTGCTCTTGTGGAATTTCTAGTACTTAATATTGTTTTCTTATATATCATAAGTCTACCTGAAGTTTATAAATAGAAGGAATTCACTATTCCATAACTGTACGTACCAAGCGTGTCCTTGCTGTATCTCTTTTTTGTAATAGTAGTTGGCACTTTTCAAGTGGTTTGTAATCAGTAATTTTTCATGATCTGCTTGGTCAAACAGAAATTAGCTTTGCTTTCATCATACATGTTTGCAGGAATTTTCCAACACTGAAAACACTCTGGGTAGTACAGTGCTTATTTACAGCATTCTGTAATTTTCTTTCTGCTTTCAGTAGCTAAAGGAGAGCAAGACTTACTCTTTTTCACATAAGAGTAAACACTGATTCAATGACTAAATTAGTACACTTCTGTCAATCCATTTGAAGTACCACTATTTGTGTTATCCTTAAAGTAGTGATTCCCCTCTTTGAGGTAATGAAAGGAGATAATTGCGCTAGAGAGAAGTATGAGTAACAGGCCAGATGTGATGATCTTTTTGGTTGATCTTATTTCCTTCATATTTTTCTGCTCCTAAATTACATGCATGCCTTTGTAGTTTGGCATTTGAGCTTGATAGTTAATAGATACCTTCAAAGAATTCTACTTAATTCTTTAGAAATTATGGTGTATGAAGAATTGTTAAATGTGCCTTGCTTTAATTTCATAGCTGGCTAATGATTTCAAATCTTTTTCTTCCAGTGCTGATACTTAAAATGGGACTGTCAATTTAAGATGTATTTCCCAAGTTTTCTAGACAGTTTGGGCTAATGATTAATAGTTTACTTTTTAAATGTGCAGCATTTATTTTGTGTTAAAAAGTAAAATATAGAAAGTGAATTCAGCATAGAACATATTGAGGACTTCACTGTTTGGGTCATCACATAAAATAACTGTTATTTTACGATATCTCTAGGAATCAGACCTGTCTCTCTTTGATCTCATTGGAATGGAAAACCAAATGACTCATTATGAAGCACAAGTGTTGCCAAAACAAAAGGTTACTAGAAAGCTGATTGAAGAAATCTACAGCTCCCCTCCACCACCCACTAGGCCCAACCCAGTGAAGCTCAAACCAAGCAGGTATGTACAACTGCCCTCCTTTTAAGCTAGAATTACAGGAGGAAAATGTAGTTCTGTTGCTGTGTTTGCAGAGTTCTGTCTGCATCTCTGGTAGTGTGATTCACACAAAACCTTATACTTGATTTTCCATTTTAGTATTCTGTTGTTTTCTTGTTTATCCTTGAAAATAGGGATTCTATTTGAATGGTTTTTGGAGGCATACAACTCCATTTGAAGTCTGTGGATTTCCCATAGGTTTTACTTCACAGGCAGATTAATTTTATTCTTGAGGTCCTTATTTATGGCAAGTGAGTATTGGTTTGCAAAATTAGCATGGAGATAATTCTTCAAGACAAATCTGGGCCTACAGTGTTAGCTGTGCTTGAAGTGTTATGAGGCATATGAAGTTTTATAGCAGTAATTTTTTTAAGAGGATTTATCTCCTAGTGAAGGAGTAATCATCTCAAAGTAATGTGGAACTGTTTCTCTGATGGAAAGGAGCTGCCTGATGACTTGTGGGCATGTTGACATCTCTCTGGAAATGATATGAGAGCCCCATTCTTTTTCCAGATATCAGACTGGACTCTTCAAGCTGTTTTACTGTAATTCTGATGCATCCTGCATTAAGCTGGATGCATGGCAATGAAAGATTTCTTCTTTCTTTGACTTAGCAAAATAACTTCAGAATGTCCAGACATGAAACTTTCTGAAGTGATGACTCTGCCAGCTTCAGCCATTTGCAAGAAAGAGATTAGCATCTGATGTGATCAGTTTATACTTTCCTTGGGTGATAGTGTATTTTTAAAGGCCAAACTGGTCTTTCTATAGACTCTGACTTTCCATATTCTTTTCAGGTTGTTTCAACCCGTTCAGTACGGTCAGAAACCCGAGGGCAGGACTGTAGTTTTCCCAAGCACTCAAGTACAACGCACGGTGACCACAGCAACAGTAACTCAACAGGGACAAGTACGAGGAAGATCACCTATAGCTACAGTGTCTTCAAATCAAGGTAAGAGAGTTAGTGCTAGGGTGGTTACCTGAACCTCTGTGTAGATGGATATAAGTTAGTCTGTTAATAGAACTCCTTTTCCCTCTAGCTTAATGCTCTAGAATACTAATGGCTTAAAAATACCAACAGACTAATTGTCAGTAATTGTCCCCACTAGTTTCTACAGTATGATCTGCCAGTATAATGCAAAACTAAGCTTTGTGTAACCTAACTGTTAGCATATGGAGTAAATATAGCACAGTTGGTATTTAAACCCTGATCATATGTAATGTTCTGTCAAAGATGGGAATTTACAGTGATTTTGTGTATTTATTTAACCTTTAAACAATGCTGTCCAAATATATAATGTTGTAAAAATAGGATGGAGTAAAAGGTATGGATAGAAATCCCAGTCTGTAAGGACAAGCCGTTCCTGTAGCCATTTTAATATCCTGTTGGAAGGTTTCTTTTTAATGCAGGTTGTTTAAAAGAGTGGAGTTAAAACCTCTAACAGCTTGCACAAACAACCCTTATTGATTGCAGCCGCAGCAGCACAGTTTCAGACAACTCAGGCTTCCACCAGTGCTCCAAGACACCAGCCCGCAGCGACCTTCACCACAGCAACTAGCACAGCCAACCCTGTGAAACCGCGGGGCCAGACCTCTGCGCAGGCCTCTCAGCTAGGCCAGGCCCAGCCACAGGCCCCCTCGCACACCATCCAACAGAGTGTGCTGCCTCAGAGGCTGGTACTGACCTCTCAGGCCCAGGCACGGTTGCCTAGTAAGTGGCCTCCCCTTTCAAGGTTTCTCCCACCTTTGTACTACAATGAGGTTAAGTTACTAGGCACCCTAAAATGTGTACAGAATCGTTGTTTTTTTTTCACTCTTCTGATTAGCCTTGCTCAGTATGTTGCTTATGACCAAGGAAAATCGAAAATTGGATAAGAAACAATAGAATTGCTGTGGACATACATTAGCGGTGTCAACTTAATCTCCTATTTCTGCATGTTTCTTCTGCTGGCAAGACTTCCTTCAGACCAAATGTTTTAGCTCTATCCTAATTATTCCTTTCATGTTAAACACTAATCCATCTGCTAAAGGCCTCTCTTGCAGAGAGGAATGTCGCAACTGTTAGGCAGAGAAAAGCGATGAGGCTTTGCTTTAAGGTTGTATGTGCACTGCCTATTAGCATGTGTATAGAGTACTGAGCACTGATGTATTAATTTTATCTCTGGGGTAATGCACTGCCTTTACAAAAGCTAGATTTTCATGCCAATAGTTTCTCAGTATCATAAAACTTAATGCTTAAATGCCTCTAACCTTTTTGCATTTAAAGCACAAAAAGCTTGGTCCTTGTCACTTTAAAGCTTTTTGGTTTGTATAAGTGCAGATTGCTTAATGTAAATCATGTTTCATCAGCAAATTTCAGGCCATTTCAAATGTGTATTTACAGTGCCACGTGAATAATTTTGTTCCTTAAACCTTCCTTCATGCTCTTGAAAAGGCAGTGACAATCACTTTAATGTCTATACTCGTCTGTTACAAAGTGTCACATGAGTTTTCAGGTAGCTCTTAACTTTTTTCCTAATGAAAGTGATAACTCTAAAATGTTGATGTTCTTACCCTTTAAACAATCCGCTTTTTTCCAGTTTGTCCAACCAATATAGAAAGCAATACCTGCTTAACTTTTATATGACACTTTTATGCACTAAGTATAATTATGCATGGAAGGCGCTTCCGCACCAGTTTACTAACCAAAACTTATAATTGTGAATATAGAATAACCTGCCTCCCACTTTGTTTTTTTTTAATGCCTGTTTCCCTCCTTAACAGGTGGTGAGGTAGTAAAAATAGCCCAGCTGGCTTCTATAGCAGGAGCACAAGGCAGAATCGCTCAGCCAGAGACCCCTGTAACACTGCAGTTCCAAGGGAACAAGTTCACTTTATCACATAGTCAACTTCGCCAGCTCACTGCAGGGCAGCCCTTGCAGTTACAAGGTACTTCATTCAAAACAGGGAATTTTTGATTTTTTTCAGAATGCTCATGTTTTGATATAGACAGCATGTTCCTTGTTACTGTATGTTAAGGAGGTTTTTCTGTCCCCGCTCCACCTGTTTTCTGTGTGAGAAAGGGATAACAACGTAGCTCTGTTTTGAAAAATAAATGTCTATCAAATGAAAGACATGGTTACTTTTTTGTTCTGTATGGTATTTCAAGATTTTAGTATTGAATTTGTTTTCACATGTATGCAATACAGCTAAAGTAAGGTGAGGCATTATTTCAGCTAAAATCCCTGATGAGCAGAAACAGACAAAACTGTTTCGTCTGAACAAAATATTCTTGGTTTGTTCTGAAATGGTGTAAATAATACTTCAAGATTGGTGTGCCTCTGAATTTTGACCCAACTCTTACCCTGACTTGAATGCTCTACCTACAATGTGTTTTGCCCTTAAATTTCCCTTGCTGGTGGTATGTGTGTTGCCAAATTCAGGACAACCTGAAAATCTTGATTCTCTGTGGCCAACAAAATAAAGGGAGTGAATGCTCAGTGAGGATTTTTTGGTTAATTGGATTTCCTCTGAGTTCTGTATAAAATACCTAGACTTAGACTGATACCCCTATGATGTGACACTCCTCTTTAACTATGAAGACTTGGGTGTTTCTCTCCTGTGAGATATTATGGAACTTTAAATCAAATTTGTGTAATGAACTTGTCTGGGAAAATTTAACACAGTTTGAAACAGTTAGTATCTTTTGCTGGGGAACACTGTTCTTTTTCACGCTATCCAGCCTAATATTTTTTTAAATCCTCCATTGCAGGAAGTGTCCTTCAGATTGTTTCAGCACCTGGTCAGCAGTATTTGAGACCTCAGGGTCCGGTTGTCATGCAGACGGTTTCCCAAGCAGGAACTGTTCAGAACGCTCTGAACGCTTTAGGAAATCAGCATCAAGCAGGTGTCCCAACCTCCACAGCAGTGACACAACAAGGTAGGTTTTCTACCCTCAACGATTGTCTCTCTCCAAACATTCAGTTATTAAAATCACATTGGTATATAACTCCAAATTGTTACAGATCATAGTTCTGTAAGTTGAGTTCAGAAGCAGGTAAACTGAGGCAAATCCTTTTGATTGGTGTGTGATGTGTACTGGAGCTTCAGAGAATTTTTAGTACAGACTTGGGAGAGCTTGAAACTGTATTAAATATATATAGAAATTTTTTTTGCCAGTTGTGTGTTAGGTCAGATTTTTGTGCCAGGAAGTGAGTTTGAAATACTTTGTTACTTTTTTTAAAGGAAGATCAGGGTGATTATTTTTTATACTGACGGAGAATGTCCACACTGATTTTGCTTTTATCTAATTTTCTTTGCTTCTTTATCTAATCAAGCCACTGTTTTCCCTTTCCTTCTGCAAATATTGCATAGCTGTTTGGTGCCTTGCTACAAATGTGATCAGTTCCTTGCTTAAAAACACAATCAAGATGTTGATAAAAAAACAGTAAGAGAAATTGTTGTCTAGGCTGCATTTACAACAAAACAGCAGGTTGTTAAATGATGATAAACACACTGCTAGGAGTTTGTTCCCAGGAAATGGCCATCTGCTGTAAATTTCTCTGGATATAAACCATTCCCTCAGAACAGACTGTTTACTGCTCCTTTTTGATATATTAATGTGCCCTTGAAGTTCATATTTTTACTTTCTGAAGAATAAACATCTTATCATAAAAAGGAGAGAAAAATCTTCAACAGGCTCTCAGTTGTTGGGAGGTAAAGGATTTCTGTAATATTTTGGAAGATCTGTGGCTCAAATGTTTCACCCTCCAGCTGTGATTACATTACAGGTGCTCCTAATATGTCCACAGTTCAGAATGAAAATTGATGTAAGATTTCTACAAAAACTCATGCATCTTACTACTCTCATGATAGTAAAAAGAGAGCTCTGTTAAAAGCAGTAATAACTAAAGTACTGTTTCCAAGTGATAAAGGAAAACACTATTTTTACCGTTCATCTTTGGAGGAAGATGTAAAGCATATTGAAAATACTTACTCTGACTTTCTGAATTTTGGATACAATGCCAATTAAATTCCATTGCTTTGGGTGATTGCTGGGCTCATGTGTAGCTGTGTAGTAAAAATGGATTTATACTCACTGTCTGTATTAGCTTGTTTGTAATAAAAGCGTGGAAAGGTAAAACTTAAACCTCTGCATACTCCTTGGAGTTTATTATTCTTAACGTAAGGGCTAGCACCTTCTTGTTAACTGGAATGTGGTTCTTCATGGGTATACTGACTCGCCACTAAATTCAGTTTCATCGTGATTAGTGGAGGGTTGTGCTACTTTTCTAGTAGATAATCAGTGCTGATGAGCAATGCATTCTGGCTGAGATAGAAACCTATATATCCTATCAAGAAAATAACTGCTACACAGTGTCTGTAGTCTGCTAGTACATGAAGTGTATTACTGTAGTTAAGATTAGTTTACTTGTGTGTAATGTTCTTGCAGTTCAGTTAGCTGTCTAGGTAAGTGTCTGCTAGCAGTTGAATTCACAAGAATGCTACTGTGAGATTCCATCATACAGTTTCATCTATTTGTAGATACACTGAATTCATATGTTTTCTGAAAAATCTTGATTTGTTTAAGATAAATTAGAATAATCTTTCCCTGATTCAGAGTATACATATTGCACTATTCATGACATTTTAAATAAACTACTAACGCAGCAGATCTTTGTGCAAAGCAAAGTAAAATTCCATTCATATATCGTGGATTTTTGTGAAGACAGTTGTTGTAAATATCTGTCAGATATCTGATGTGTAACAAAGTACAAATTTACAGCACCCAGTGAACATTTAGACTAAAAAGTTGTCTGTAATTGTGATGTGTTACAGCTATGAAATGTCTACTTACTGAAAATAATAAATGAAACCAATCTTCAGAAGAATAAATATATAAACACAAGGTTTATCCTCAGTTTGTATTCCAGGTAGAACTGCAGTTACTAATTTGTCATCTGGTGACATAGGAGCAGCCTTAAAACCAGCACCCTCACATGGACAATCCCAGGTACTTAATTTTTATTTTCTTATGGAAACACAACGTATCAGGATTGATACTAATTCCATGTAATAGTTGGAAGCTATAATTTACAAAGCTGGAATTAATTAGGAAGCTTGATGGTTACTGAGTAGGTAAAAAAAGCAACTTTTGTCAGTGTTTCAGGTTGGCAGATCTGATGCATTTTCATCTGTAATCCATAGTTTAAAATAAATTGTATAAAAGCAGCCAACAGCTTTCTTATACTATGATGGCAGACAGGTTTTTATAACTGTAGTATGTTGTAATTAGTAATACATAAATAAAGGCATCATAAGATTTTCTGTGTGTTTTGAACACAAAGGTAATTGGACAAATTTTTATAGATTTCTAATTTTAACAAGTTTTTAGAAAAGATACTAAAGCAACCTGTAAAGCACAGGGAAACATCAAGTATATGTTAAACTGTTGAAGAATCTGCACCTTATCAATATTAATGTGTTGATTGAAATGCCCCAAATAAAATTGATTAATTTTATTTCCAAAACTATGAAAAAACTTTAAAAACAAGAAGATACTAAACTAATATAAAATTGACTCATTAATATAAATTGAATTTAGCTGTAGTCATCAAATCTTAATCTGAAATTTACACCTTTTCTGATTGGTCTAAGTAGTTGTCATAATCTAGGGTGTTGGTGGTATAGAGCACACAGTATCCTGATCTTGATAGCTTGATTCTAAAGAAACTCGAATTCCTAAGTGATTGTGATGAACAGCAAATGTTGTTTTCAACTTTTCTTGTCAAAGGAAACATATGAAGAAAAGAACCGGCTTTTGAAGGAGCGCCTGGACAGAATATTTTCTGGCAATGAGCGCCGTTGTTCACGGGCCCCAATGTATGGCAGAGACTTGCTGAGTGTTTGTTCTTTGACTGGTGAAAGAAAGCCCTCTCAGCTGTCTTCCAGTGAAGACAACAGGTGGAGGTGGGCTGGCTTTGTGAACTGTTTCCTTTCTTCAAGTGCCTCTGGAGGTCCGAGTAACCCATTGCAAGAAATGATCCTGACTTCGGTTCGGCAACAAGAATCTCTAAAGGATGTTGTTAACAGGTAATGGGTGGCTCTGCCTTGTAAGCCCTTACCACAGTTATTTCTTATACATTTCCTTTCAAAAAAACTTTAAAACCTTGTTTCTGTTCATAAGCTTGTTTGGTTTGATGGATTTATTTAGCAGTAAATGAAGTGCAGAATGAACATAAAAATAAGTCACTTCTGTTTCTTTTAGGATCTTTATAGTAAGAGTTTTCAGTGCCTCATTCCTGATTTCAAGCTCAATTCAGCTGACCATACATTACCATACATTCCTATGCTTTGGATTTATTTCTGAGTAGGTACCTCTTAGAGCCAACCAACAGGAGTTAAGACAGAGACGTAGGCAGAAGCTAGTTTAGCTAAAGCTGATGTTTAGTGGATTGTGTGCAGAGCAATAGCTGTGGTTTTCTAGAAGCATGAAATGCAATTAGAAGAACTCAAACTTTATTAAATTGCTTTTAGTAAGGTTGGTATGATGGGTGTTTCTTGTGTTTGAGCTCCAGTGACTGAATACAGTGGTCACAGTGCAAACACTTTTAACAGAAGCTATCATCAAAGCAGACAAAACAAAACAAAACAAAGGGAGATGAAGAACAGTAACACTTTGAAGTTATGCAGCACTTATTAAGTCACTTTAACAAAGTAGTTAGATAATAGTGTAAAATTACATGGTTGACAGCCTGAAACCATTGCTGCAGATGATCATTTTGTATGTAAATTTTAAACTCCTATTGCCTTGTTTTGATGCTTTTCACAGGGCCCTCTTCGTATTGCCAGCTGCAGTTGCTGCTCCCCCATGTTTGTATGTAGCAAATCCTCCCCCTTCGTATAGTCACAGATTGAAGCTCCTTAAGCACAGTCTTAAGCAGAAGGCAGCTCCTCACTTGCATCAGTTACAACAGATTACAACTCCTCACTTGCTACAGTTCCCTGACCTCCGGCTGGTGCAGTATGACTCAGGTAGAGGAGGACATTTGCTGATAATATTTCAGTAATTTCCTGTTTTACAGGAATGGAATGTCTATAGAAAACCATTATTGGTCTTCTTGTTTGAAATACAGGAAAACTAGAAGCTCTTGCTGTCTTGCTTCAGAAGCTGAAATCTGAAGGGCGCCGTGTGCTGATTTTGTCACAGATGATTCTGATGTTGGACATACTGGAATTGTTCCTGAATTTCCATTTCCTCACGTTTGTGAGGATTGATGAATATGCTAACCATGAACAGCGTCAGGTAAGTTTGCCCTAACAGTTGTCCACTGGTACAGCAATATATGCTGCTACAGCAGGGGAAGGAAATTTGCCTTGTTTCTCACTCATTTTGAAACACTTGACTTGTTTTTGTCTGGTTTTTGTTAGGCTGTAGTGACTTTGGTGTGGGATTTTGGTGTATGGTTTATTTACTCCTTGTTTTTATTCTGTTTATGTAGGAGCTGATGAAAATTTTCAACAGAGACAAGCGCATTTTCTGCGCCATCCTTTCCTCTCACAGTCGTTCCACTGGAGTCAATCTCGTTGAGGCAGACACTGTTGTGTTCTATGACAATGATCTAAACCCAGTGATGGATGCAAAAGCTCAGGAATGGTGTGACAGAATTGGGAGATGTAAAGATATCCATATATACAGGTGATGGTTACAGATGAACGCTCTCTCTTTAACATGGTTTAGTGTAAGGTTAGTTCAGACAGTCCTACTCTGTATGATCTGAAATAAAGTGGAAACAATGATGAAAACTTCATCTCGCTTCAGTAAAAAAGATTCCAGGTTACCACATGAAAATGTGGTCTTTCTTAATGCCACATGTAATTATTGAGGCATACATGTTTGTTAGTTTACATGAAATTTTCTAAGTGAGGTGATGTTTGGTTTTGTTTTTTTTTTTTTCAAATTAAACTAATTGTTGCAAGGAAGCTTTAAAGTAGAGGTGATAGTATGTGTTTTGCACTGGGTCTGTACTAGAAATAAAAAAAACCCCACAAACCACAACATTTTAAGAGTTCAGTGTTGTTCTCTAAAGGCAATTCTCTTTTTGTTTCTGAAAGCTTTGAAAATGACTCAACAGATTTCTTTTTCCTTTTTTTTTTTTTTCCAGGCTCGTCAGTGGTAATTCTGTAGAAGAGAAGCTTTTGAAAAATGGCACAAAGGACTTGATCAGAGAAGTAGCTGCTCAGGGAAATGACTATTCAATGGCCTTTTTAACACAGGTAAGTTAATATTCACAATGCGTTCAAACACCCATGTTGCAGTGTTTAATAAAGTCAAGCATCTGCGTTGGAGTGTTTAATAACAGTTTAGTAGAAATCTGTTTGGGCTAGAATTGATAGGTAAGCTTATTAGATTTCATGATTACTTGAACTCTAGGTGTTAGGACCACATTCTCTCAAATACTGGCCATCTGGTTTTGTTCCGTTATTCGCATAGCGATGCACAGACATCACCTCTCTGACTTAATATTTTCTGGTTACTTGCACCCTGCCGCAAAATTCTTCAGAGCTTGTAAGAATGAAGGTTTCAACAACTTAAAAAAATGTGAAATATAAAGGTTAGGTATTTAGTGAGATAGACTCTGAAGATGCAGAAGACAGTGACTGTACTGCTGATGCTAGTCCATCCCCTTCTGGCACTCCCAGTGTGGTGGTGCAGGATGATACACTGTGTATTTCTGATTTTCCTGTAAATTAACTGTTAACATTTTATTCTACTCTGTAGTCCTACAGGAGAAAGTTACAGAAGAGAAAATGATCAATTTTCCAGAACTAGTAGATAGAGGTTTATTTTTTCTTTAGTCCGTCCATAGTTTATAAGGTCACTTGAACTTGAGCTAATTCAAAGTTATATAAAAAAGCAGAATGGTCCTGAAAGTTGAATGTACTTCTCTTTGTTTTCTGCCCTTCTACTTACCAAGCAAACGATTCAGGAATTGTTTGAGGTTCATTCTCCTATGGAGGATTCTGGATTTAGAGTGAAAGCAGAAGAGTTTGTAGTACTTTCTCAAGAGCCATCTCCAGCAGAAAATATTTCACCTAAAGTTGCAAGACCATTCATAGAGGTAATTATTAACACACACATTAAAGATACAGCTGTGCAACACTAGTATTAAACAGCTGCCCTATCTTTTCTAATTCAGGTAAATTCTGTCAGTCTCTTTTCCTGGTAGCATTATGTTTTGTTTTGGTGGTGGGGTTTTTTTTTTAAATTTTCCTTGTAACAGAAATTCCAAAAGCCCACAGTTGAATTCTGTACTTTCTGGGGATTGTTTCTCTTGCCTCAGCAGCAGCAGTAACTTATTACAGAAATTTGTGTTGGATTTCAGTGAACTCCTGTGGGGTTTCTTTCCATATTTTTGAAGTCTTCATTATTTTGAAATTATGTCTTTTTGAAAGGCCCTCAACAGTATTGAACAAGAGGATGAGGAGTCAAATGATTGTGTACAAGAGATAGGTCCTGAGTCAAGCATTGAACCTTTAATCTCGGAGCTCTGTGAGTCAAAATACAATGAAGAGCCCTCACAGCTGCAGGAGTTAGTTGCTGTTGTGGATCAGGTACCATGTCTTTCTGTGAATATTTGATTAAAAAGTAATACTTAAAATATTTCAATTTCTTTGCAGTCTGGCCTTAAAGCAATTTTGTTGTCTATGGGATTGATAGTCCCATTAAATGGGTGGGAGATCTACTGATTTAAGATGTTAAACCATCAGAGAGGGAGATTAGTTTTAAGGAGAGCTTTGATACATTATACTTCAGTTAAAATTTCTTTTATTATCCTCAATACTAATTTTTTTTCCTTGATATGTTCTCTCAGCTGACTCCAATTGAGAAGTATGCTTTGAATTATTTAGAGCTCTTCCATGTTTCAGTTGATGAGAATGAACCACGGTTGAATGAGGTAAACCAACAAATCTTTCTTTTTCATGTTATTCTATCACAGTATGTACAAGCAGGGTTATATTTTCAATGTGAAGTGGAAGGTTCTCCAATTGCATGGAATACATGGTAGTCACTTCTGTGATCTTCTCTTGCTATGCTATATGAGCACTGGAATGCCTTACAGAGAGCTGTGACAGTTCTAAATTTATTTTTATAAAATGGGAGTTACATTTTTCAGCACAACTCAGCAAATATTTATTGTGCTCCATTGATAGTGGGGGAAAAAAATTAATTTCAGTGAGCCTGCTTATCTGGGTAAAGGAGCTGTGTTCTGGTTGTCTTGGTTGTTTAACTAGAATTCTGCGTTTGCTTTATTTTGAGGGTTTAAAGAGCCTTCACAGAGACAAAAAGATCTCTCCTAAATGATTATGAAAATATCTGTTAAGAAATTGCTGTAAGAGTTCTGTGCCTGAAAATGTCAAAGTTCAGGGAATTTGTCCATAAAAATACAAATAGATAAATTTTGTGTCTGTTACTGCATGAAGTTTATACGGAGTCTAATTTTCATCTAGATGGAATTGAAAACTGCAAAGAAGGCATGGGAAGTCCAGCACATGAAGGAATTAAAGGAAAAAGAGCAAAAAATGCTTTGGGAGGATGAAGAAGAACTTCTAACCTACACTCGGGAGGATGCGTACAACAAAGTAATTCCTGATTAGTATTGTTTTTCCAAATAGTGTATTTCTTAACAGTTATTCTGAGAATACCTTTTCCTTCAGGGCTCAGTTTGATCATTTGAATTGTATTCTCTTTTTGCTGTGTAGGAATATGTCTATGAAGGTCCAGATGGACAAACCGAAATAATGCCAGTAAGTAGAAGTAACACCAGGCAGCCTAAACAGGCTTTTTATTTTTTCAGACATAAAGATCAGTGGAGAGTTAATACTGCAGTAACTACACATTTTGTTCTCTGCAGCTTTGGACTCCTCCCACTCCACCTCAGGATGACAATGATATTTACATTGATTCTGTTATGTGCCTGATGTATGATACCACCCCTATTCCTGAATCAAAGTTGCCTCCAGTGTATGTCAGAAAGGAACGTAAACGACACAAAACAGACCCATCTGGTAAGTGTTTGTTCAAAACTGTTCTGAGATTTGCTGCTGAAAGCTAAAATAATCCGGGGATTTTTCCTACCTCCTACATGTCTGGTCTAGTAAAGATAAAATATGCAGGTTTGAAGAGATGAAAATTCTTTTCTCACTGTGGTCTTGAAGCAATAGAATCACTGGAAGCCCCAGTTCTTACAGCATGCCTTTCTATTTAGACATGTAGGTGTTTTTTGAAGGACAATTTTAGAAAATAGGCATTCTACTATGTGAGTTAGGACAAGGCAGATATGACTTTATACCAGTCTCTGTTTAGTTGCTTTTAAGAGTGGAGAATACTCTGTACACATGTAGGAGCATTTTGCAGCTGTAAGTAGCAGAGGAATCAAAGAATGGTAGTAACTATTTACCAAGAATTTTTTTTTTTTGTCTTAGCTGCAGGTAGGAAGAAAAAGCAACGTCATGGAGAGACAGTTATTCCACCTCGTTCACTTTTTGATCGAGCAACTCCGGGAATGTTGAAAATGCGCCGAGAAGGCAAAGAGCAAAAGAAAAACATCTTGTTGAAACAACAAACACAGTTTGCAAAGCCTTTGCCAACCCTTGTCAAACCAGCTACTGAAGCTGGACAGGATAATCCAGAGTGGTTGATCAGTGAAGACTGGGCACTTCTGCAGGTCAGATGATACCCACACTTTCTGCTGTTATTATTTATTGTATTTTAGCTTATAATTTGAGAAATGGCTTTCTGCATTTTATCTCTTCAAGGATATTTCTAATTTTTAATGTCTAGTTTGGCATTTTGCTGACATAACTCAGAACAAATTTCCTATCATTTGTATTCCTCTCAGGATAAATTAAAGGTTAAACTACAAAATGCATGATTAAGTCCTATTTTTCTTGTAGACACCACTTACTATTATGTTCCAGATTAGTTGTGCTGGCTGGACTTTAGATAATGCAGCCAAGGTTCTCCTCACCTTTGAAAAGAGAGCGGCACTTGAACGACAGCTCTCTGTTCCTCTTATGCCCCTCTCCAAGCATTTTCTTGCATGTCAGCGTGCGTAGTAGCATTTCATGCTGATTTATTCTCAGTGAATGCAGGTGAACCCATCGCCTGAGCCCTGAGCTATCTGTATCATTGTAGTAATGGTGTGTGGACACATGCAGATAAGGGTAGGTTTGGAAGATTGGAATGATTTGTCATCTGAAGCTTTTGTACCTTTATCTATTGTAGGCAGTGAAGCAGCTGCTGGAGCTTCCTTTAAATCTTGCTGTTGTATCGCCAGCACACACTCCCAATTGGGACCTTGTTAGTGATGTTGTTAACTCATGCAGCAGAGTCTATCGCTCACCAAAACAATGCCGAAACAGATACGAAAATGTCATTATTCCGAGGGAAGAAGGAAAGGTGAGTTTACACAGAATGATGCGTCTTTTTTTACCTTAAGTTTGTAGTTTTTTTTCCCTTATCTCCGTAAACACTTGTTTTTTGTTAAATGTTTCAACAGTGTAAATAAATAACTTTTAAAAGATTATAAAATTATCCTCATCAGGATTTCCACTTATTTTATATGATTTCTTTGAAAAGAAAAAGCACCTGAACAAAATCTTCCACAAAAGATCATCTAACTTTCCTTCTTATTTTACAGCTAATGTACGAAGCTAATCCTAAAAAGAAGACAAAAAGTATTTATAAGGTGTGCATTGGTATTCTTTCAAAATCAAATCTAGACACTGTGGTATTTAGCAGCAATGGAGGTGGGCAGATAATTCATATGAGATCCATGTTGAGTGTTACCTGAGTTCTGAAACATCAATTAAAATTCCAAATTTAATTTTCCTTTCTTTGTTGATACAGTGGATTGACACCAGACTTCAGCTTTTGGATTTGATAGATAAATTTTAAATCATGCAAAGAAGTTTGTGATTTCACTTAAACTGTAGTGGGTATTTTTCCACCTAACAACCACCACGTAACTTATCCTGATTATTATGATGGTACTTAAGATCTATAAGAATGTACTTCATGCTAGAGTCTAAGTGGATTACAAATATATAGTGAATTTAATGCTTGAAGCACTTTGAAGTAAATGAGGATGATAGTACGCTACAGAAGCAAAAATAAATTCCATGATTATAAACAACTTCTTCCAAACCGTACAGCAATTTAGTGACAGAACTGGGCAGAGAATCTAGACCTTCTGACAGTAGTCTCATTCTCTGACTAATAAGCAGGTTTGTCCCTGACTGGCAGTTTCTACTTAGGAGAAGCCAAATGTTAGAATGGCATGGTGTGTTGGATGTTAACATAGCTTTGTTGGGAGAGCAGTGCAGTGATGGTTTTATTATATTATGTGTGCGCTATGCATAACTATAAACTAATGGGCTCTTGGTTTGGGTACTGAATTAAACTTGCAAAATCTAAACTAAAACAAATATTCTTTTTCAAATTAGAGTTTGCCATTTTGTATGTCCCCAAGTGCTGATGCCAGTGTGACCGTGAGAACTGCTCCTTATTTTGCTGTTTCTTTATATATTTCCCATAGAGTTTTGTGTAACAGTAAGTTATCAGTGACACGAGGCAGAAACCAGTCTGTGATAGATATGTTGGAGAACATTTTTAAAATAATCTACAAGCGCACCATGTGTTTATACGTAGACAAAACACCATGTGCGTGTGTTTGCAATTGAAAATTGGTTTGTTTTCATTTTTTAGACTAAAAACAGTCGCCCACTTCGTACCAATCAGATCTATGCTCAAGATGAGGGTGCAACCCACACGCAACTTTACACTAATCATTTTGAGATGATGAAAATGATTGCAGGGAAAAGAAGTCCACCTATCAAACCTCTGTAAGTCTGATGGGGATCATTCGATCCCCCTGTCACCACAGATCTCCTGGAAACTGTGTTCTAAATTGTTCTTGCAACCAAGAGTTATTTTACACTCTGTTTCAAACCACTGTTTTGTTTCTCTGTTCTTGATCTCTTTCGTTGTGTTCTGGCCTTGTGTTATTGGAACACCTTCATGTTTCATGTGTTTGGGTTACCTTTTACTCACTGCATGAATTTGTTCTGTGTGATTAAAAGCAGAAGAGCACTCGGAGTTTTTTTAATCTACTTCATAAACTACACTTTCCATTTTCCTGAATTGAAAACATTTTGATGTCTATGCTGTTTAGTAGTACATTGTTTTCTGTGTATATTCCTGCAGTAACTTTTTCTGTATTCATTTTATATTTACTCTGAGTCTTTCTTAAAATGTTTATTTGTATGCAGGCTCCAGTACTGGTGGGAATATCATGAAAACTTCACCAAAACTGCAGTGTCATCTGCTAAAACATGTGAAATTAAATATTGCTTTTAAGTTTTTTCTGTCTCCAGTAATACAGTTTTGCTCAATTTCAGACTTGGCATGAATCCTTTCCAGAAGAATCCAAAGCATGCTTCAGTGCTTGCAGAAAGGTGAGCTCTCTCTGTCTTAAAGGAGTTAAGAATTGCATAAAGGTGATTTTTCTTTTTCTAACTTCCAGTTATTTTTTTTTAATGACTGTGTGCTTTGTTTTTTCACTGTTTCTAGTGGTATCAACTATGATAAGCCACTTCCTCCAATTCAAGTTGCATCCCTCCGAGCAGAACGTATTGCGAAAGAGAAAAAGGTATGGTCTCCATCTCAGCTTTACATATGACTGCAGTAATGAAAAAATTAGAACAGAGGAAGTACGAGAAAAGCTGCCTTCTGGGAGAAGTTTGGCGGTACAGTAGATGTTATGAGCAGCTGCATATTGTTCAGGTACTAGGGTTTAGATATCCAAGGTCCAAAGTGGGACCTTTGGGCCTGTATGTCACACTCATACTTGTTTAGAAGCATCTTTTTGGAGAATATATTAAAAACATGTAAAAATCTTGTTTTATACTTGACCATTCTGTAGCCTCCTTATTCAGAAAGAGGTATTCGTCCTTGCTTGTGGACAGTAAATTGCTCGTTGTGCTATGTTCTAAACTGTATTACCATGAATATAGATTGTCATATAGTTAGGTCATATAATTTGAGTTAGAGAGTTGCAGTGAAGACAGATTTGTGTGCTGTCTCTGCACACACATATATAATACATACTTAGAGATAAAGGGGTTTTGTCTGTTGGTTTGGTTTTAAAATAATACACCCTGATTGTTACATGCACTGTTTTGAAGACAATGAAGCTCACACTTTGATTTCCTAGGCTTTGGCTGAACAGCAGAGGGCACAGCAGCAGACAGGCCCACAGCCTCAGCAGCAGCAAGCTGGCCAGCAGCAAGCTCAGCAACCAGCTGTACAGCAAGCACAAGCCCAGCCTCAGCCGCAGGCTCAGGCACAGGTAGTTCAGCAGCCGCAGGCAGTAGTGCAGACTGCAGTAACTACTGTGGCCAACACAGCAGTATTGGTAAGAAAGGGAGGGCTTGGTGCCTCTGATGTAGTAATTTTAGTTCTTCTGTGTGTACCATATTTGCGTGTTTTATTTTCTCTGGAAAGTCTGTCTGTCGTCTTCTGTCTTCTTTCTTTCTGTCTGTCGTCTTCTGTCTTCTCTGTCTGTCGTCTTCTGTCTTCTTTCTTTCTGTCTGTCGTCTTCTGTCTTCTTTCTTTCTGTCTGTCGTCTTCTGTCTTCTTCTGTCTTTATTCTCCTCTCTTCCTTTCCCTGAGTATGCTGGACATCTTCTGCTAATTTATTAAGACTGTGTTTATACCATTATAGCAATGTCTTGGCATTCTGAGGTGGAAGAGCAGCATATTCTTTGCAAAGATATTTTCCCTTTTTGAGTTTAGTCGAGTCTGAGCAAATAGATTTACAGTCAGTGAACAGTGTTTATGCAGAGAACTTGGAGAATAAAGAGAATGTAGCTGTAAGAGCTACTCTGTTAAAGCAGCTTTAGAACCAAAGCTTTATTAACCTTTGCAAGGCAAGTGGAATGTTGCATCCTACAGGATATAGCATGGTTGTTTTATTGCAAATCTGTGCAAAGTTTTCATGGCCTCCTTAAATCTAGAGTCTGTTTTAATGAATCTGATGACAGGTCCGAGGCTTTTGTTTTCAGAGCCAGTCCAGTTTGTGTATTAATGTGTGCAGGCAGTGGTGATTTTATTTTGCTTGTTGAAGGGCAAGAATACTACAGCTTTTACAGAAACAGACAGAGGATGGGTTCTAACCCATAAGCATTGCTGTATATCTGCTGCTCAGTGATGTTCATGTGTGACTGGTTGTCTGTGGCACGCCAGAGTAAGATATTGCTCCTTCCTTTTGCTAACAGGAATGTCAAATGACCAGTATTTACCAAACACTTGACTGGTCTCCAGTTGCTCATTAGTGTGTCAGAATTCTAGTATATGCATTGGTTGTTGATATGTAGAATGAATAAACAACTGCAGAAGTATCTGTGCATTTTATTGCATTTTTTCACTTCTAGACTACAACATTGTGTTAAACAGTATAGTACGGTAAAAGCTATATTTGCTTTATCACTTTTCTGAACTCTTACCTCAATTGTTTTCTAAATAGGCGGGCACAATCAAAACAGCAGTTACGGGGACAAGTATACAGACTGGTAAGAAGACTTTATAATTAGGCATTGGAGATGACAGGGCATTTGGAATTTCATTTTTAGAATCTCACATTTAATCTTGGCTTGCTTTCAGCTACAGTGAGTGGAAATGTCATAGTAAATACGGTTGCTGGAGTCCCTGCTGCTACCTTTCAGCCCATCAATAAACGTCTGGCTTCACCTGTTATACCTGGAACATTGACCGTGAGTAGTTGCATCACTAGTTGTGTCCTTGGACTGATGTTGGTCGCATGTTTTATCAGTATATCTGTTTTCTTCTTTAACTTTCCTTGTTACCAGAAACTCTGCTCCTTGGAAATTACATGTGCATCGTGTGATCCTGTATCATACACCTCTCCCTTACCAAAATATCAGAACACACTGGAACAGTTAATCAGAAAAAGTGCCTAATAGATACTACTGTTAAAAATAGTTTGTGCCTAATAGGTACTGCTGTTAAAAATAATACATGTGCTGTCATAGGCAATGTATTATGTCACTATCGTTTCCAGCCTGTAACTGTTTTGTGCTTTGTTAGTTATATTCTTTATTATTATTTTAATGGTTTAAGACTATGGAAGACAAAGCAAAAAATTGAAAGGTAGTAAAACCCAATTTCTGTAATGTAGTTAATAGTTTGGTGATCAGCCTGTTTGAAAAAGATTTAACCAGATGCTGATTATGAGACATATCCAAACAGATAGATGTGTTAGAAGATTTGGACCTTCTTTCCTTTTGCAGTGCTTTTGCATTTTTGATGTTTGTTTCTAAAACTGTGTAGTCCATTTCCAGAAGGTTCCATAGCTTTATATGAGATATAGAAACTGACAAGTAATGACTGTGCTCCTTTTCAGACTTCGGGAGGCACTGCAACTGCACAAGTGGTTCATACCCAGCAGCGAACTGCGACAGCGCCTGCAGCTTCCACAGAACTGGTGACCATAGCATCCACCCAGGGAGTTCGTGCGGTAACATCAGTGACAGCATCAGCTGTAGTAACTACAAACTTAACACCCGTGCAGACCCAGACAAGATCTTTGGTGACTCAGGTTACACCAGGTAATAATCTTGTGTTTAGGGACTTTTTCAGAGGGTGCATAAAGGGCCCCAGAATTTCTGTAGGTTGCTTGACCACCTTAGTCTCACAATAAGGGAAGTCTGGATTTGTTGGCAGCACAATTAAACTGTGCTGTGATTTTTAACTTGTTTTTTGTTGGTGCTCAGATTACATTTTTCTGCAGTATTTCTGTATTAAATGTTGCAGTAGAGAGCTGCTTGGCCCCTAGGCATTACAGTTTAAAAAGATTTTTTAATAATCTAGCAGTAAAGTATTAGAATTGACTGTCTTGACTGAAAAATATTGTGAAGAAAGGAGCATATATTTTATTATTTACTCTGCTTTTACATCATGTTTATGCTAATGTGTTGTTATTTGTCCACAAACTACTGGAGCAGGAAAATACACATGTAACAGGTTGTCTTTTCAGGTGAAATCAATGAATTAAACTGAATGTTGAAAATCTTTTTTCAGAGCTTTTTTTTTTTTTTTCTTTATTCACAGCTACCCCAACAGTCCAGCTGTCTGGCAAAACAATCACCCCTGCTCACTTCCAGCTTCTGAGGCAACAGCAGCAGCAGGCTGCTCAGGTGCAGGTCCCACAGATTCAGGCTCAGGCACAAGCCCAGTCTCCAGCTCAAATAAAAACTGTAGGAAAGTTGTCACAGGTGAGGAAATGCATGTAACGTGGCATGTTACTCTCATTGTTACTGTAAGCACCATTAGCTCTGTGTGTTGTGTCCTGTTGTCTTGGGATAGAGTGAAATGCAGCTCTTAAATTTGATTCCACTAAAATGTCATGAAGGCAGTGAGTCTGATAGCCATTTCAGATAGTACCACTATCGCAGCAGGTCAGGATGTCAAGCACTTACTGTTACTTATTCACTGGCAACCCATTGCATAAAAGAGTTTCAGTCTTAGCTCTTTGATCTTACTGAAGTCTGGCATATAGAATGTTTCTCCTTTTAAAAGCTCCAGATTAATTTCCATTTTTTTCATGTAGTCAGGTAAAAGATTGGAAATGATGGAAGTGTTTTGATTTTTGCAGGAGCAGCTGATCAAGTTGCAGAAACAGAAACTGCAGCTTCCCCAGCAGCAGGCAGCACAGCAGACGCAGCAAGGGGCACAACAGCAAACAGCACAAGTACAAGTGCAACAGCAACAGCAAACGCAGCAACTCACTGCTGTTACAGCACCTCGTCCTGGCGCCGTTCTCACAGGCACTACTGTGACAAACCTGCAAGTTGCTCGTCTTGTAAGTTGTCTTTGGCTTTGCAAAACCAGACTTAAACAACTTATTCTCTTGACTGGTTTAAATGAGCTGGATACTGGTCATTCGAGCACACAAGTGCTCTGTGCATTACTTAGGCAGTACAAAAGATACAGCTGTAACATAGGTAGCTTTAAATTGCACTTACCCACTGATACAATCTCTGAAGTGTATTACTGTAGAAGAGCAACTATGTTTAGAAACATTTACAGCTGTCACTTTATAATGACCTGTTATATGCAGCAAATATTTTTTGTGCCAGTACAATAATCTTCATTCCTTACTGCTTAGACTCGTGTTCCTGCTTCCCAGCTTCAAGCACAAGGACAGATCCAGGCCCAAACTCCACAAGCAGCACAGGTTGCTTTGGCAAAGCCTCCGGTGGTGTCTGTTCCAGCTGCTGTTGTGTCATCTGCAGGAGTCACTACACTTCCCGTTACTGTTGCAGGCATTAGTGTTGCCATTGGGCAGCCACAGAAAGCAGCAGGTACATCAACAGACTTGCTAAAACATAATAAAATTTTAAATCTCACTTTTTTAAAGGCAGGGTGTTTCAAATAATGTTTTCTGTGGGACACTCACACTTTTTAAAAACTGAAGTGATAGAGGTTGCATTCCAGTTTGTTTCTAAAATGGTGCAGGAGAATTGAACTTACTCCATTTTATCTGGAGGTTAGCATGATTCTTTAGCCAGATGTGGTTGGTTTTGGTTTTGTTTATTTTTTTAATCTATGCATGAGCAGATACAGTTTTTAAAAGAAAGACATACTAATTTAATAATTTTTTAAAAAATGCAAAATGGAAATAGGAAAACTCATATTTCATAACTGTCTTCTGTACTGTAGGCAGAATTTTTCCTGTAGGAAGATGATTGTTAAAACACAAAGTTAGCTTAGTCATGCCCTTAGAAATGCTTTTTTCTCTACTGTCAAAATCATATGTCTTATTTCCATTAAAATCAGTGGGTTATTAGTGCTCAAAGCTATGCAGATGTGTAAGTCTATAAAAAGCACAATCTGTTTGCAAGCTGTGATTACTGGGACGAAGCAATAAGATGAAGACTCTTACAGTTCTAATTATTTTTTTGATTTTTAGGAGGCCAGACGGTAGTTGCACAGCCACTGCATGTCCAGCAGCTTCTAAAACTCAAGCATCATCAAGCAGCACAGCAGCAGAAAGCTATCCAGCCTCAGGTTGCACAGGGTCAAGCTACTGTGCAGCAGAAGGTACCTGTTGTTTGCTCTCCCACTGGGTTATGTAGTGCTTCTGCCATTGCAGAGCTTCAGCTCTGAATTGCAAGGACACTTCTAGAGAGTCAGTCAGTATTTCTAGGGGTGGATTTTAAGTATATCTCAAGAGAATGGCTTCTGATGTGCCTTGTCAGGTACTTAATAACGTTTTCAATAAGGCTGGTGTTTGCTGTGATTCTCATGCCCCAAACTGGGTTTTGTTGTCTTCTGTTTTAAGTGACAAAGATTAAGATTCTCTTTAGTCACTTCTAATACAACCAAATGTGGAATAATCTCAAAGATTTTAATTGTTTACAATTTAAACTGTGCAAAATATACATTTTTCCTGAAATGTCATCTTTGCTGTCAGTTACTGACCAGTGTGGTTTTTTGGAGGTGTATTATTTTATAAATTGTGTGTGTGTGTGTAAGAGAACCATTTCAGTAAATACTCAGTGATTCAGAATATTTGTATAAGTGCATGAAAGCTTCTTCCTAGTGCTCATTTTGCTATTACCAATCCTAGAAGGATTATATTTCAATAATTAAATGTAATTAATCTTGTTAGCTACATACCTATTCTTTAAAAAACACCTATATTTTTTTTTATTCACTGATGCTTTTTTTCTCTTCTGCAGATAAATGCTCAACAGGTTACAGTCCAAACCCAGCAGCAGACGTCACAGCAACAAAAAGTAACTTATACCACACAGCCTGCCATTAAAACACAGTTCTTAACAACTCCGATTTCCCAAAGCCAGAAGCCAGGTGGAACCCAGCAAGTGCAGGCCCAGATTCAGGTACAGGTAACACAGGTTTACACCTTTAAACTCTACAGTGACTGGAGAGTTGCAAAGATGACAGGTGACGTAGCATTTTAGCACCTGCTCATATTCTAGTCACATAATTATTTAAATTGACTTTATAATAAAATTGGTGCTGAATATGCGGCCTTGTAGCAGGTCAGAGGAAACATCTAAGCCATTAGTTCACCTTTTGTCTTTGAAAGAAATACATTGTCACTCCTTTTTTCGAACAAGGGATTCTGTACTGTATTTACTAAGGAAAATTCAGAGTTATTCTTGTTTTCTGGTACAGCCTCCCAGCCTAACCCCTGGCAGTCAAGAGTAGCTGGCAGTTTTCTTCTTTTCTGAATATCTGGATCAGTCTAACCAAGGAAAACGAAGCAGGTTAGGAATTGGAAGCCTTACTCTTTCAAAAGTATATCTAAGATAATGTAGCCCATTAGAACTTCAGTGCTTCCTTCAGTTTTGTATATAGTTATGAGGAAACACAAGTATGTTGCAGTTAAAATTGAAAATATGACTTTTCCTCTTCCCCTTCTAGATAAGTTCTTCAATACACTGAGTTTCTTGTAAAAAGTGTCTTTTTACAAAAGGTCAGTATCACTGAGAATGCCAAGCTTCAACTTACCACAAACAGGACTTTGGAAAGGTTTTCACTTGGTAGCAGTTTTGATAGGTATGGTGTGTTGGCTGCTATTAGCAATTTTTAATTTTTATATCTTTCTTTATTTCTTGTCACTACAGGTTGCAAAACTTCCGCAAGTGGTCCAGCAACAGGCTACTGTTGCCAACATTCAACAGATGGTTTCAGTTTCCCAACAGGTAGGTTTTGTGCTTATCAAATAATGCACTAGAATTATGATCCTATTAAAAGCTCATTTATTTGGAATATGTGTGGCATAGGCAGTGTTCTCAAAGGATATAGCAAGTTTCCTTCTATAGAAGTGTATCATGTGAATATTGAGTCAGCTGCTGTATATTCTCTGGTCTAAAACTTTGGTAGATGAAACGTTTGTTCATCACTGTAGATAAGATGCAAAACAGATTCTTAAAAATATTTTCTAGAGCTGAAAGAACTTTAAAAAAGTGGTTTCTTGTGATGTATAGTAAAGTTAGCAAATAATGGAACTAATTAGCACCATCTGAGTCTGTTCTATGAAATTTGGGAGAAATTTTTTTTTTTCTAGTTCATAAAGCTGTGCCAGTGCTTTCTAAAAGTCAGAATGGTGTGGTGTCTGTTCTAAATGTGGTGTGATAACAGATGGAACTAGGGCAAGAGAAGGTCAGACAGTTTGTTCTTCCCTCCCCTAACTACCAGGCAGTTTATTTACACCGTTTAGAACAGTGTAATTCAGACCATTAGCAGTAGGTATAACTTACACTGTTGATTGGCAGGAATGATTTAACTTTGGGTGGTGAAGTTATTGCCTTCAGTGCACAAAAATCTGAGCCCAGCAGCTCTTAATCTGTCACAGTTTATAGTGCAGTGTTTTAGTGCAGTATAAAATCTGTGACTGTTTATCTTAAAATGATGATAAAGTGGTGTAAGCTGACTGATAACCACCTCAGATGTGAATGCTTCAAGGGCAAGGTAGGCAGCAGGGAGTAGAAACCTCATCAGTCAACACAAGTTGAGTCATCCTCTATAGTCAGCAAGAACTCCTAGGTAATTTTTCAAGGGACATTAAAAACTAGATTTTTCAAGTCATTGATGTTGGCATAACTCTGGGACTGTTGAAGTTCATGGTAAAAAGACAAACAACTCCTCTCTCACACACACCAGTGACATCAGTAGCAGTAGGAATAGGCCATGCTAAGTAGTTTTGAAACTGAGGCCTTACGTATGTGGCATTCTTTTTACCTGCATTTGTAGTGCTTCCCAATGGATTCCTCTTGTATTGGTCAAAAGTTAAGTTCCCCCTGGAGAAGCCCTTGCAGCTTCATTTGGCTTCTGCTTCTGACAAAGGCAGCTGAAGCTGCTCAGTTTTCATTACCTTGTCCTCTGAACAAGGAGACCTTGAATTTTTTTTCTCCCTTGCTCTGGGTAGAGCTTTGAAAATTAGATTTCTGGATAGAGTTCAAACTCTTCTACCCTGAATTGGCAATATAGATTGGTAGCTGTAGTCTGAAAGGGTAATGTCAGAGACGGGTAGGAAGCCTCAGTGGCTGTATTTATTGTCACAGTATGGGTGCAGAGCGGGCATTTTCCCTTCCTTGATCTTCCATCTATCCCGCTGTTCTTTTCCCTGTATTTGTAGTACAGGAATTTTCCTCTTTATCCAGTGGGGTATTTTTTTTATCTTCCATCCATGTTCTGTAAAGGATCTGGGGGAATATTTTGTAGTTTGCACTGCAGAGATCTGAGTTACAGGCAGCTTGGCTCTTAGTTCTAGTTTATAAGGCTCTAGCAAATGTGACAGAACGTTGTTTCTGAGTGAAACCACAGAGCCTGTGTTTCCAGATTCACTCCCGACCTTCCTACTTGGTCTGAGATGCTTGTCAGTCAAGAGAGCAAATGCCTATATAAGTAAGATGCTTCCTGTAAAGTGGATAATGAATGCTTAGTTTAATGCCAGACTATTCTTTTGTAATTGCCTTGTCATGCTAATGTCTAGGTACAAGCTCAACCCCAAACTGTGACACTTTCTCAGACGACAGCAGGTCAACAGCAGGTTCAGGTGATTCCTGCAACAACTGCTACTGCTCAGGTCGTCCAGCAGAAACTGATACAACAGCAAGTCGTGACGACAGCATCTCCCCAGATTCAGGCTCCAGGTGTACAGAATCCCACCCAGACACCAGCAACATCTGAAGCCCAGAATCAGCAAGCAAAAGTACAAATGAGGACGCCTACTGTCAGATTAAAGGCACCCACTAAGCCAAGTTGAACTAACAATTAAAATGCAATAACAGGGAAACACAGCATTTCTTGTTTGCTAAGCCAAGTGAGAAGCTACTCCAAACATCCAAATAAAGACAAACCACCTCGATTTGTTTTTTTTAGCAGAAGGTTTTTTGCTGGTGAACATTTAAACATGGAAACTCTCTCATATAACTTCAGCATATTAGCAACTGTACGAGATGCATTCTGCCAGTGTTCTCTGTGCTCATTCAAACCAGATAAGGCAAACGTTACTTACGTTTAAATTCTGCCCAGCCTCACAGAAGCAAAATGGTAATATGCCATAAATATCAGTAAAATTCATCTATGTTAGCATACTACAAACTGCCCGTGGGAATATGCAGTTCTTTGCTATAGTTTGGATGTGCACTCAGTATCTGTGGTGAAACCATTCAAAGAACCCAGTGTGGCTAATATAGCAAAGTATTTTCCATCTGTAGAAAAACTGCGTGTTGTTCTCTCTTGAGGTAAATACCTCTGGAAGATCTAACATATTTGAAGTGCTCCCTGCAAAGTTTAGCCAATAAATGTGAAAACCTGTAAGTATATGTAATTAAAAAGGAAAAAAAAAGTTTCATTCTCCATTTTTGTAAGCCTTTTAAAATGTTTGTTAGTAGTTTTGTGTACAGTTTACTGAATCACCAAACCTGTGTGCTCATTCTCATATTTCACTTTAAGATAGTAGATATTTTAGGCATGAACTGAGTAAATACTGTGTTGATAGTAAATGTGTATTAAAGTGTAGCCCATTTTTTTTGTAAAAGAGTTGTTCAGTGGATACAGCTAAACAAATGACCTGTAGCTGTTTCTCATGGGACTTCCATCAAGGAAAATCTCCAACTGATAAAATTTAATCTCTCAGTTTCATTCTGCTCTTGCAACATGTTTAAATGTTCAGTACTTTCTACTCAGCTTTCAGCTCGGGGGGTGGGGGGGCTGGGGGAAGGGGAAAATAGTGAAATTAAATCTAAGACTTAATTCTTCAACTGTGTAAAGAATAAGATCTAACTTTTGTACTATTCTTTTACTAAAGCTAATGATGAATGTATCTTCAGGTGGGTATTTTGGATGTGAATAGAGCGTGGCCTCTTCCTCCAAATCAGTTTGCCTTATTGTTACGAAGAAAAAAAAAAAAGCGTGAAAAGCTGCATAGAACTGTGAGGGTTTTCTTTCAGAAAATGAAAAACAGACTGTTCGCAAACAGCACTGAGTGAGGAGTCGAAAAGCTCTTGGTAGCTTGAATGGATTTGTTTTACTTTGGCCATAAAACTGCACGACATGTAAAATTCAGACAAAATTACAACATTCCTTTTCTGAGACGGTTTTAAAATTATTTTTCCATTCTGTGATCTTTTTACTCTTTTAGAAGGGGAACCTGTTTAAAGGCAAGGGAAGTGTATCTTTTGTTCTTACCTCTGTATGTACACACCTGTTGGTACCTAGCAATCCCGGATGGCTTAAACAAGAAAGAATACTCAGCTCCTCTGTTTTAAGTAGGATAGGTACAGCTCGTTCTGTGAAGTTCATGAATGTAAACACTGGGTCAGGCAGTGTTCTTGATTTTTTTTTTTTTTT
>NW_020799121.1:9079261-9212416 GCF_003259725.1 Athene cunicularia | reverse complement strand
GCTCTCGCCGGTGAGTCCAGAGCTGGGGGCCCTGCGGCGGCCGCCCGGGAGAGGCCCGGCCCTGAGCTGGGCCGCGGCTCCCTGGGCTCGTCCCGGCCGGGCTGAGCTTCCGAGCCCTGCCTGTGTTCCACCCCCAGACAGCTGCAGCGCGGAGGAGAAGTACAGGATGTGGATGAGGCACCGCTACAACGACTGCGTGCGGGGCTTGGCGGGGCTGATGGGACACGGCGCCTTCCAGGTCAAGGTGGGTGCCGAGCCTGCTGCTGAGACACGAGTTCCCGCGGGGTCCCGGCGCTGCAGAGCGGTTACCGCGCCGGGTTTCAGTGCGGGGGGGGCGGGCGGTGCCGTAAGGCTCACCCTGCTCACCAGCCTGCCAGTCGGGGACACGCAGCTTTCTCAGCGGAGAACATCTTAGTTCATTCTGCCTCCCTCAGAAGTCTCCTTCGGGTCTGAGCCCCGGTGTCCTTGTTGAGGTGGGGCGTTTTGTGTTGTTTTTTTTTAAAAAGGAGCTGTCACTCTGCACCCTCATGAAGTTTGTGGAGTTGGAGGCACGGTATCCGTTGATCAAAGTAGAGTGGAAGGGGAGTTTAACTTTCCCTCGTGAACTTCTTAAGGTAAGCTGCAGAACTGAAAAGTGCCCGTCGGTTATCCGGTGGCACACGCGGCCTCATGTGCTCACCTTCTCCAGGACTAACATTTCAAGCTGGGAAGCTGTCCGTGCGGACGAAGGGTGGGGGTCTAGAGAGGGCACCCCTGGAGCTGCTGTCCCTGGGGAGGTGACACCTGCGGCTGTGGGAGCAGCTGCCTTGCACAGGTTTGAGCTGGGTTCCTGAGAGTTTGTCAGGTACCAGTTCTGGGGAGGTTTTTTGGAGCCCCTGGTCTCACTTGCCAGAACATTGCCCCAGTTCAACCACCGTGTCATTTCTGAATGACGTCGTTGATAGAAGGGGCCTGTCCTAGAGGTCAGGAGGGCTTGTCAGAATGGCTTGTGAAGGTTGCTCTGGGGCAAGCAGCGCAGAGACGTGGAGCTGCCTTTCAGAATGACAGAAGGGTGCCCTCGACCATCACAGCTTGCAGTCTGCTCCAGTACTGTAGGACACTTGACTTGTTGCTTTCCTTCACAAACCTGTTTAGGTAGTTGTGGATGGCTTACTGCCCTTAAACGAGGACGCTTCACTCCTGATCTCCCGCTTTCAAGAATACATGGAGTATGATGACATTCGGTACTTTGTGATAAAGGCAGTGACTGAGAGTATTGGACAAGTCATGCAGAAGACAAAAGAGGTAACAAATTATTATTGTTGAGGTGGGTCTGGATAAACTGCTCTGAAGCGTGTATCTTGTGGATGAAGCAGGGAGGGACTAGTGGTATATGGAAAGACTCTGGCAGAAGGAGAAATGAGTGTGCTCATTTGAAGGCATTGATTTTTTTTTTTTTAATCTTTTTTATCTTGCTCACAATATATGCCAGTTACACTAAGACTATCTTTAGTCTGAAGTTGTAAGTAATTCAAGACGTGTGTACTCTTGTTCTTGCAAAACCTGGTCTGGGCTCTAGCTTCTGTTTTACACAAATCTCTGCAGCTTGGGTAGCACACACACAACTCTTAATTCTGTTCTCTCTCTGGTGCAGAAGAAGAGTCTGTTTTCTTCAATTGGATACACCAGTTCTGTTAAACCAGAATTAGCTCAGAGACAGGTTTTGTGTTAGGCAAACAAGTAATACTGCAGGACAAGGCAGCAGTAGTGAAGGTACCAGTATGTAGTTCAGCCATCAGTATTTTTCCTTTGCTTTTTCTTTCCTAAATACATTCAGTGCTTGAGAAGTAGGGCCATATTGAAGTCCAGTATCTTGCCATCTGTTGTGGAACTCGCTTCATGTTTAATGATGTGCTTTTTTTTTCTTCTCAGAGGCCGCTGCCATTTTACCAGCAGAATGTGTTTTCCCTCATTTCGCCCATTAACATGCCAAACAAAGAGAGTGACATGGTCAAATTTATGGTGAAGCAAGGTTAGTAAGCTCCACATGATGAACTGTGTATGAAAATGAAAATCAGATTTAAGATTTTTAACATGTAAAGACTCCATTAAATGTCTGCTTCTTTGATCACAGTGATTCTAAATGGTATGACAAACTCCACATTCCTCAGTCTACAGTGAGGTCTGTCACGGCCTTGTGTCAAGACAAAGACTGCAGGCCAAATTTTTAAGATATCACAGAACTGAGTAAAAATGGGTCATCTTGATTTTTTTAAACATCCATTCTAAGTTCAATATCTGTTTTCTTTTTCTTAGATAATTGGGAGGAACTGAAAGTGTCAAAGCTGCAGGTAACTGTTCATTTGGTGCTTCAGAGTTAAAATTTTATCTGCTTAAAATACATCAGTATGTTTAACTCAGTGCTTGTGATTCTGTTTTAAGGCACACAAACAGGCGTTTGAAAAAATGTGGCTCAGTTTTCTGAAGCACAAGGTGAGTGCTACTTCTGCTGCTGATCTGCATTGCTCTCTTATTGCCAGTCATTAGAGGCTGTGGCTCCTTGCATGGAGCTCCTGGCAGGACCCCGCTATGCTTTTAGTGTCAGGTGAGATCAGCCCAGTCACCATTTCTGCTGGGTTGTCCTCCTGCCAAGAAACCTGACCTTATGTGGTCTGCTTCTCCTTACTCTCAGCCTTTTTTTCCTGCCTTAAACAAGTCTGTCTGTAAGGAATGATCTGCAGCATAACAACCTCTGTTCACAAGTTGAAGGTTCCCAAGCCTTTTTGCTGGTGACTTTCCCCTCTGAGCTGCGATGACGCTTGTAGTTGTGGGCACCTGCTTCTTTGAATGAAGTTAATTGTCAAATGTCACTTGAAAACTCTCCCATGTAGGAACTGTTCCTGTAAGCTGTTCTGTATTGTCCGGGCACATTCCCTTTTGCTTGTGCACTGCCTTTTTGAGCCATGGGTTGCTGTTGCTTTGAGTTCTCCCTGCAGTGATTGTTCCACTGTATTGTTTTGTCCTTCACAGCTACCCACAGGCCTTTACAAAAAAGTTCTTGTCATTCTGCATGACTGCATCCTGCCTTACATGAACGAACCCACTCTCATGATAGACTTCTTGACAGTGGCCTATGGCATAGGTGGGTGAAAACTGGCTTTTTCTTCTTTGAGGCTCTGCAGCATGGTACATATGGACTTGGAAGGGCTGCTGGATGCAATGCCACAGCCTGGGTGATGAAATAGATATACTTTTGCCTGGGATGAAGCTAAGGAACTAGCGTGAACTCGGTTGTCCGTGAAAGAAGTTTTTGCCTGTGTTTGTCGTGCTGTTGCTCCTTGTATATAAGGAAGATCACATATAAGGCTTTGGGAGGGGTAGAATATTGGAGTGATTTCTTTCACATACAGAGTTCAGCTAGCAGTGCTGATACCTGGCCTGCATCTGGACATGGGATGTGCAGATTTCCTACAGGAAGATCCTTTCTCAGGGGACTTTTTCCTCCCTTGTGTGGCTTTCTTGGGGGATTAGAGCAGCGTGTTTGTATGCCTCAGTCCTTCAGAGCCTGTTCTTCTAAACTGCAGCTTAATCTTTGTAACTAACTTAAGAGCCTCTGGATAGTTTTACATGAAATTGTGTTACCTTGCAGCCATCATGTTGGCTCTAATTTCAGTTTTGTGTTCCTTGTGGGAAAGTTTTATAATAGATACAATTTGAAGCTGATACTTATTATTGTGTTGATACCTGCCTACTTTCTTACAGGTGGTGCAATCAGTCTTCTAGCCTTAAATGGATTATTTATTTTGATTCATCAGCATAATCTGTAAGTAAAAAGAGCATCTTGTTTAAAGGAACATGGGGTTTTGCATTTATATCTTTATAGAAAGGAACTGAAATGGATTCTACACAACATCAGGCTTTAAAATTCCCCCATGAAAAAGCCAGACGCTGCACAAGAGGCTCAGCTGTTTGGATGCTGAGCTCTCTTGATAGTCTGACCTTTTTTTCAGCTGAGCCTAAATATCCTCTTCTCCAGACTGTGGTTGTTCACTGCTTGAAAATCAATTTCCATTGATCCGATTACATAGTGAAGCCGTAGTCTTTGGTGTGCCTTTCACTGGATCTTGTGCCATTTGCAGTCAATGGACATAGCTCACATCCTGAAAATGGCTGGGCACTGCAAGAGCCATAAATTCACCTTACGGCTTGTTTTCAAGTGGTGGCTGTGGAGAGAAGCCTAAGAAAGCTAAACAGAGCACAGCAGTGGTCTGGGGTAGTCTATAATGAAAGCACAAAACCATTTAGACACAGTGCAGTTCCACTGTACATCACTAATGGATGTTGTCTTTTTCCTTTTATTTAACAGGGAATATCCTGACTTTTACAAAAAGCTGTACAGTCTTTTAGACCCTTCTATATATCATGTAAAGTACCGAGCCCGCTTTTTCCATTTGGTTGATCTGTTTTTGTCTTCATCGTAAGTAGCACCTTTGTTACGTATGTAACCATATTTTCCTCTTGCTTTTCTGTTGGCCAGAGACTGTTCTTGAACAGTCCCCCTTGTCTGGATATAATGTATTCCGTGTGCCTACTGGATTAGATTCATTTTTACTGAGAAAACTGAATCCAAGAGTGTTATTGTAGTGTTGTGTAATTTTTCATGTGCTATTTTTGTAGATTTGCTACACAGCCATCTAGTTTC
Organism: Athene cunicularia; assembly: GCF_003259725.1. Lineage (NCBI taxonomy): Eukaryota > Metazoa > Chordata > Aves > Strigiformes > Strigidae > Athene > Athene cunicularia. The sequence continues at coordinate 9,207,735 of NW_020799121.1, read as the reverse complement.
AGAAAGTAAAAATGCAGTTAGTCATCCAAGTTTGATTTTCAAGTGATTATGGATGTATTTTGATCTGTATTCCAGTTTGGCTGAAAATGATGATTTTTCTGTCTGTCTTTATGAATATGGAAAAGTAGCATTTGCAGGCTTTTTATAGATCATAAAGCTGTGGATAAATTGATGACCTTTTGCAGACATATAACATTGAAATATGAAGTGTTTGACAACCCGTCTTGATGATGTCAATTCATTGTACACAGGGAAGAAACTAGATAAGCAGCTGGTCATATAGTTGCCAATGTATGTTATAAAATAAACCATGAGTAATGCTTTACAGTTCGGCAACAGGCACTTCAAATCAAACCCCTGGTATTCCTGTTGTGCTCTGGAGAGAGTAGCAAGGTCTGACAGGTGATGTCCTGTGGGGTGGCTCTGCTGAGCCTTGCGGGTGTAGTGAGCCCTAGGGCTGAAGGCTGGGTGGCTGAAAATGGTCGCCTTTTATCCTGGCTCTTGAAGAAAGTGCCTAGATGAGCGGATTGCTGTTAGAAATTTACATTTTACTATTAAAAAACTCAACAAACTATCCTGCACATTTACAGCAACTTGATGTTCCCACTAAGAGCTGTGGTGCTTGCTTTAGTCCTGGAGGTATTACGTAAATTTTAACACCATGACCTGTGTATTAATTAAACCCACAAAACAATATTAGAAGAATATGATTAAGGTTGCCTGGCCAAGCACTCAGAAGTTTATGAAAGTTTATTCAGTCCTTGTGAAGGACCATGTACAAGAGCTGTGTTTGGTGAGAGCCTGGAGAGGTGCCGTGCACCTGGATTGACTCAGTGCTTTGAGATTATTTATGCATTGAATGGAAATGCCCCCAGATTTGTTCCAGAGAATGCAGAAGACCCTATATTACAGCTTGAAATGAGGATTCTGACAGCTTCTCTTTAACCTGTCATGCTGTTTGGATTGGTGAGGCGGCTGGCTCACTTGGTAGGACTTTTACAGGCTGGTTTCTCCTGTCTCCTTCCCAACAGCCACTTGCCAGCGTACCTGGTGGCAGCGTTCATCAAGCGCCTCTCCCGACTGGCCTTGACTGCTCCTCCCGAGGCTCTGCTCATGGTCCTTCCCTTCATCTGCAATCTCTTCCGGAGACACCCTGCCTGCAACGTGCTGGTGCACAGACCTAATGGGCCAGAAGGTGAGAGGGAAGGTGGGCAGGGGAGGTTTGTGTTCTGCCTTTAGACAACATAGAGAGCAAGATTGCTGTGAAGGAGGAGGGGAGATCCTGGTCCTTGTTCTGAAGTTTAGAAGGATCCCTCTGTCCTGTGAGTTTGTGGAAAGCCAGCAGATTGCTCGTGCGAGTTCTCTGCCTGCATTGCTCCTCTCTGACCTTGGGCACCTCAGTTGGCTCCCCTGCTCCTGTGATTCTCCAGGTGAAGGTTGATTTGGGCCTGGCACACTGACCCAGGCTTCAAGTGCTTAAAGACTGGGAGAGCTGTACCAGACACTGAGCTTGTCTTGTTCGTCTCAAGACTGTAAAGAAAAGAGAAGCCAAATGCAGAAACCAGAGAACTGCGCAATTTCTGTCTGTAGTATTCCTGTGTGGGTGGCCCCACCAGGGCCTCAGCAGTCTCCTGAGTTTTTACTTCGTCTCTCTGATTTAACAGACCGGTGTTGAACATCAGTAGTGACTGTTCAAAGTTGCCTGAGATGCCTTTTGCTTCAGACTATTCCAGTTCCTTGTGTCCTACCTCCTGTGCTCTTTAAAAGTAGTATGGTTCTGTAGTGCTGCCAGCAGTTTCTCTTGGGTTGTGCTGGGATGTGTCAGCTTGTTCCTGGACCCTGAATGTCTTGGAAAGGAGAAACTTTGGCTGCAGCACTCTTGTGGGTCTGTCTTCCATTTGGGGTTATGTACGTCACACAGGAGGTATTAACTCTTTATCTCTGTTTCCTTAGGTATGTCAGAAGATCCATATATTATGGAGGAGGAGGACCCGTCCAAAAGCAGGGCTTTGGAGAGCTGTCTCTGGGAGATTCGGGTATGTCAGCTAAAAAGAAATATCTGCATCTGATAACGGGCTTCCTTCACCCTTGCTGCATCCTTGACACATATGGCAGTGGGCAGTCCCACTTATGAGAACCTGCTGACATACGCCTTGCAAATGGAATGAGTTTCTGGCTGATCTTTTCCTCTGCATCCTTTTCTATCCTAACGTAAGAGGCAGAGGATTCCATGCTCTGGAGAAATCATACATGATAATTAGGTGACTCGTTAGCATACATCTGACTGTGCACCTGAAAAGTGTGCAGTTAACAGCTGAAGCAGGCTAAATAGCTGCAAACGTATGAGGCTTTTTATTTGCTTTGGAGGGGAGAGAGGAACTTGCTGAGCGCTGATGGAAATGAATTGGGTACAGCTAAGTCATCCTGTAGAAATGGGTTTAAAAATGCTAGAGAAGGTTGTCATGTTCCCCTTTCACCTGGATCATTTGTAGGATAGAGTATGGAGGTTGAAATTGTTTAAGCTACTCCTAATGTTTCTAAAACTTTAATGCCAGGATTATCACTGTCTATTGAAATACTACAAGGGTTTTGTGTAAGGGGCTGAAGCAGTGACAAGAATGTTGTGCAGGAGCAGGAAGCCCACAGAGCAGGAGCTCGGGTGCGCTATGAGGGCTATGGGAGGTAGCAGAACTGGGTTATACGTTGTAGGTATGGCCTGTGGAGGAGTCTGTCCTGAGCTGGATGTGAACCAGGTGAGGGGCCTTTGACATGTTTGAAGGATGGCTGAAATCAGGATTTCTTGAAGCTCTTTAGTAGCACAGTACAACAAACTGCCTTTGCCAGAATGTGATGCTCACTGAAGATCTGACCAGCAAAGGGGCAGATACCTGTGTGGGAATCCAGCTGGGTGTGTGTTACCCTGTACTTACTAGACCATTTCCTATTTTTCTTGCTTTTGCAGTCTCTACAAAACCACTATCACCCAGATGTGGCCAAGGCAGCTGCTGTCCTGAACCAGTCGCTGTCTGAAATAGAGGATGACATATCAGGGCTCCTGGAGCTCTCTGCTTACGAGGTAGCGTTGCTGTGCCTTTGTGAATGATTGGAACCAGAGGGAAGGAGACTGGTTCCTGGATACAATAGCCATGTCTTGTTCACTGCTGCTGGGGAGGGAGCTAAACTGACTTTTTGTTACCCAGAGCCAGGGAAAGACAGAAAAATGTCTGCTAAATAACAGAGTATGAGGTAGCAGTGGTGACAGGGCTGGCTTTTATATAAAAGGTTTATTTGCTGGATCTTTTAAGAAGTTAGAGTGAGCAGTGGTGTCCCCTAGGATGAAGAACTTGTACTGAGTTTTGCCAATATCTTCTATTTTTTTCTTTGTAGCTTTTTGATAAAGAAGTAAAGAAAAAGGCTATTGATGTGCCCCTGGAGTTTGAGCAAGTACGAGGTCTGTTTGGGAAGAAAAACGATATTTTTGCAGAGCACTTCACTTTAGATTAATGTGGTCTCTTATAAACACATCTGCACAACTGCCTGATCTTAGGGACATGCACAAAGCTCACCTGTTGTGCTTGGCAATCCTGCCTTCGAATTATCTCCGTGTGATGAGAGCTGGACTGCAGCCTTCTTTGGTGACCTCTGCTACTACCCATGGATGGACTTTCCTTTGTTTCTCATGTTTGCATATTGCCGCTTGATATTTGGGAGGGATTTTTCCTCAGAGCAAGGTTTTCCGGACTTGTTCATTGCGGAGATTCCAGCCCTTTCCTCCAAAGCTGTGGGTGCTGGCTGGGATCGGTGACTGCATCGACAGACCATCTCGCTGCCATTCGATGGGATTGGGGGGAATTGTGGTCTCTGACTACTGCTCTTACTTTTCAGATGTGTTACTTTTGTACTAGAGCTGGCAACCTCTTTGTAGCAAGTGACTTCAATAGATAGCTGTAAACACCTGATGATATTCTATTTTTTTATATATACTTTTAAACTTATGTCTTGAGGGATGTTTAGCTTCCTATGTACTTGTCTTAACACTCCCACATTCGAGGTGGGAGCTCTGGTTTGTCAAAACCAACTCCTAGATGATGCTCAGTAATTCTGTCTGTGAAGTGTTGCTGATGTTCCTTCATGTACATCCATCTCATGCTGCAAGGTTGCGTAATTCAAAATGCTCACAAGTGTTGGAAATGAGCATAATGCTGGTGACTGCTGTAGCTAGGGTGGCCAACTGATGTGCAGTGGGAGGTATGTCTAATCCTTGAGTTTTGCTTCAGAATGATAAGTGGCTTGATGTAGTTTTGCTTGCAGCCTGCAAGTGTTGTAGGAGCTCTGGCCAGTGTGTATCCAGGTCCTGAGGAAGTTTTGACCAGTCCACTGATACTAGGTGGTTTTCTTAATTTGAATTTTTCATATAGTTCCAGAAGTCATGCAGAAATTCCTTCTGATAGGGGTTTGGGTTTGGTTCCCCCCTCCCAAGGTTTCAAGTTTGAGAAACTCCTTATTAAGAGTTCAGATAAACTCGGAACTTTTTTTTTTTTTTTGTAATAATTTTCAACAGCTTAATGTTACCTCATTAGACTTTAACTCTGCTTGTATATTTTGAAATTGTATTTTGTGGAGGAGAAAAATACAGTCAAAGTGGAGGCCAAGAAGTATAATTTCTGGCAGACAAGTCTAAGTCAAGGAAAACTGCAGCTATCTTGGAGACACTTTAAGTGTTATGTTTTCTTTATCCACTTTTCTTCATGCTTTCCAAACAGTGGACATGTCCTTGGAGTATAGAGGTCTACCTCTTTTTTTTCCTGATGCTTTTGAATTTAGGTGGGTGGTTTTTCAGGATTCTTTTTTTTTTTCCTTTTTTTTTAAAAGAAGTCTCTGTTGTTTTCTGGTGGAAAAGCAGTCCTGTCTCCTTCCTGGCCAGTCTGCTTTTTTATATTTTTCTTGATTTCTGGTATCTGTGGTAGGAATGCAGAATGGCTGAGATGATAACTTACAACTTGAGAGACCTCAGTTCAGGTGCACCCAGGTCTTCTATTTCAGCTCTAAAATGTGCCTCCCTGTGTCATATGGACATTGTACGTATGTGTTTGGTAAACATTTTGAAGTGCTCTGATTGCTATAGTAATGAGGACCACATAGTTGCCTTTGAAAGAAGTATCATCTTTCAGATTAAATGAATATATTGAATATTGAAACGAATGAATTTATATATTGAATACCTTTCTCTGCATCTTTTTGTTTTATTCAGGTTGGCCCAGTTACTCTGTCTGAAATTACTGGTGGGTAATGTCATTCATATCTTTCATAATGGTGACAGGAGTGTTAGGATTCTTTTTTAACACACAAATATTAAACCATTTGGTGTTGAAAATGAGGGAGTGTGGCTGGGTTCCTATACATGGATGGAGGATAAACAGTGTCTTTCTGTCAACAAGGTGTGTGAAGGGCTGCATGAGCCTTGTGCCTCTGCTGTCCCGGGCTCCCCTGGCACCGGGCAGGGACACCCCACGGTGGGCAGTTGGAGTTGGTGGGCAGTAGTGGAACGTAGCAGCTGCTGCCTTCGGGGCAGAGCCTTCTGTCCTTGGGACCAAACAGCTACAGAGTAAAATACTGTCCATACACACGGAAAAGGGATGCTCCTGGAAACGGGGCGTTTGCTTTTTCCCAGGAGGAGGACTGCAAAGGGCACCAGCATCTTCAGTGTTTCACCAGCCTGGATCCTAATTCTGCAATTCGTGGTGGCTATATTAGAGCAAGATCCAATTTATTTTGTCAAGTGCTTTCCCCGTGCCCTGTGTGCTGACCGTTGCAGCTCCCACTGATGCCGAGACGGTGGCTGACACGGTGTTTTCAGGTCTCTTGGCATATTTCAGTGCTGAGCTGGAAATGCTGTTAGCACTTCACTTAAAGTATGTGCAGCTGACCTGGTGTGACTTAATTATTTTGTGGTGATGCCTAGCAGTCCCAGGCACAGCCCCACCATTCTTGGTGCAGACAAGACAAGCCGCAGACAGCTCAGAGGAGCTTACAGCTTAAAACCTGGGTGAACTTTAGTCTCTTCCAGTGACTTCACCCCCCCATCTCTGATGCTGCACTTGCCTAAGCAGCATTCTTAAACCAGCTCTTAGGTGAAGATAGCTTCAAGCCTCTGCCTGTCCTTGGAAAAACATTCCACCTGGTCTTTCATCAAGCTTTTATCTTTAAACTTTCACCCCCCTCCCCTCAATAGGAGGCATCAGGAAAAATCAGCAGTTATAAATATTAAAAGTTTCATCTGCACTGAGTGAACAACCCTTATCAGGCTGCACACCCGCTGCTGCTACTGCTCTACAGGTCTCCACAGACTGCAGATTACAGATGCTTTAATCATACTGTGTATTAACTGGAAGGCCAGATTGAAGTACCAGGCAGAGAGCGCATAAGTCACTCCTGTTATTATTTGATTTTTATCAGATGTGGGGAGGGGGGAAAGGGCTGTTCTGGGTTTTTTTTGTTGTTGTTGGGTTATTTCAGTGAGCATAAAAGATAGTTTTATGAAAACATTGACATAGTTCCCCAGCCTCCCCACCTGTCAGTGCCTCATTCCCCCACCAGAGGATAGTGATAAGGTCTCTGTGTATTGCGGTGGACTGCCCTTGGTTTATTTTCATGAGCTTTCATTTATTTAAAGGCCATTCAGAGTCATCCCAGCCTGAAGGTAAAAGATAGAGCTGCTCATCAAGAGTACGATGAGATTAATCTTGTGAGTGAAAGGTCCAGGTGACCATGGTGTTTCTGTTAATCAGCTTAGATTCTTACTTTTAAGATACTCATTGTGGGATAGAGGTAAGTGTAGATTTACATCCATAAATAGATGGAGAAGTACAAATGCCAGCTGGAGGCCTGGGGCAGGCTTTCCCCAAGTGAAGGGATCTCCAGGGCAGTCGGTGGGACATAAGTACACTTGGTTGAAGGCTGGTAGTGGTCCTCCAAGAAATCAGGCTTGTGTGTGTAAAATAACTCACTTTTCACACCACACATTCAAGTATCTTGAGGGAGTATTAGGAACTGCCTGACACATGTCCTCTGCCTGTTGTCTTAACCTCTTGGGAGTCCACCTCTGCTCTTCTGGATTGTGTGTAAGCTCCTCTCAGTGTACAGGAGCTGGACACTTGAGTGACTTGATAAATCCTGACTTAGCTCCAAAGGGGCCAGATCCACAGGCTCCCAAGTGCTTAAAAAACCAGTAAGAAATGTTTAGCCCTGCTGGTCAGCTGATACTATCATTAGGGTGGTTTCCCAGGCCAGAGACAGTGAAAGCTGCAGTGCAGCTGTAAGCCCTGTGTTTTCCACGACACAGTTTTGAAAAACAAATGAGCTCTTGGGTAATTTACAGCCCTGCTCAGGCAAAGAGGGCTACAGGATCTCAGTTCGACTGACACCAGCCATCTCCAGCACTATCATAATCAATATTCATTAGCTGAAGTCTATTGCCCTTTGAGATTTTGTGCTGTTAATAAGCCAAGAGTCTATCTTAGTGGAGTTTATGAAGGAACTTTCAGGTCTCTTAATAAAAAGAACTGCTTTTCTGCAGTTTCTTAGCCTTGTCCCTGGGCCATGCTTGCATCTCTAAAAAGAGAGAACTGGTGCATGTGGGTAGAGCCAAAAGAGATTAAAACCAGATGGAAACTTCTCTCCAGAGCTGGTGGAAGGCACCTGTAGCTGTGTTAGTGTACGGCCAGCTTCAGAGAGAACTGTCTTGATCTGTAATTTTCTAAGCTCCCATCCTGCATGCACATGAGAGGTGCAAAATTTGAGCTGTTTGGGAACATCACCCACTCAGCAGCAAGCCTGAGCTCTCTGGCTGCTCTGCCCGGGTACCTGGAGCACTGTCAGTCAGGTGTAAGCACCCTACTGGAAACCGGGGAGCTCACCCTGTGTTCTATAGCTGGAGAGTATCTGCCAGCAATGGCTACTAGTTCCTCATGGGCTGTAGTGCCAACCTTCCTCTTCCTGAGAAAGAAACCACAACCAGGATGCTCTAGTTGATGGGGCACGCACAGAGGATGTGAGTGTCAACTCCATCCTAATAGAGTTAAAACCTGCAGACTCCATGGCCTGCTGGTATTCCCATTTTGTTGATAAATGAACTGAGCAAACCTTATCAAAATGAGCAGACTGCAGTCCTGCTAATACAGCTCCAGTTGTGCTAAAGATAATTGATGCTTTAATAATGCTACACATTATCCAGATTGTGGCTGGAGTGCTTGTGTGAGGAGCAGCTTCCATCGCAGGTAGTTGTATTTAACTTTTATCAAAGATTCAGGTGGGTGGCAAGGTGCGTTCTTGTGCTGCTCTCAGGGAAAGAGTGTTGGGCTCCAAGATACAGAATAAATGAATCATCACACCCCTACACACTGCCTACAGCAGTTTCCTGCGGATGGGGAGAGTGAGATTTTACATTTTAGTTATCTCAGCAGGAGACAGGAGATACCATGTGCTGTGCTACTGGAAACAGAGGCTTGATGACCAAGAACTGCAGTTCCCACATGGAAGGCCTTCAGCCTCACGTGCTGGTGAAGAGATGGGTGTCTGCTGGGTGGGCTGCTCTGCCCAGGTAAGGTCTTCCCACAGCCTGGGCAGTGGTTCCTGAAGCGAGTAAGCCTTGAGAAAAGCTGTAGGTGAAACTTGCTGCTGTGTCACACGGGTAGACTTATGGGGGGAGGCAGTAAGTGAGGTCCCACCACCGTGCCAGCCCTGGGGGCTGTGGGCAGGCAGCAGGGATGTCTGCACTGATGGTCGCTGCTGCTTGTTCCCCAGCATGTGCCACAGGGCTGAGGAGCCCAGCAGAGCGGCTCCAATTAACTGTGTGCTTGGCCAGCACGCAGTGATCTAGTCTGAAACGTGCCTGGAGGGTGTCTGACCTCTCAGCAGCCTCCTGCTCTCCCTGGGATGGCTCCCAGCCTCACTGTAGCCAAAGGGAGCTGGAACAGATCCACTTTGCATCCTGTCCTCGGGCTTGGCTTCCCGTGCTCAGTGAGTCATGTCTAGAGCTATAGCATGTGGCTCCTTCCAGAGATAGTCCCCTCTGTGAAGCTTTTCCTTAAGATGACTCCTGAAGCATCCTGCCTGGCTGAAATGTTTCCTCTCAACCATGTCTGCCCGAGGGCTCGGTTTCTTGAAGGTATTTAGTAAATGAACTCCTGTTATCTTTAAGGAGCTGAGTATAAATATTGATGGGAGCTTTTATTCTCTTTCAGCTTATCAAGAGATATATGGCCTGATTTACTTCAAACTTTCTCTCCATACTTGGCAGCAGAGATTGTTTTCCCAGCAAAAGCCCTCCCTGTTCTCTGTGCCGAAGAGTAGGAGGCCCCCGTTTTCCTTCTGGGGGCTGTTGCTGTCACTGGCAACTTTTGCCCAGGGGTTTCGGTCCTGGTAGTCTGAGCTGCTGCTGTGGAGCCTGCCAGGCTGTGTCCCAGGGGCCAGCGAAGCTGGGAGCCGTCCTGCGTGCTCCTCTGCAGCACCCAGGCCCTGGGGAGCAGCTTGGTGTGGGGGGGTTCTCCCGGCTGCCCTCCCACAGGCTCGTCCCCTTGTTTGGAGGGAAATGCTGCCCTGGGTGTTCTGTACCGGGTTGGGCAGCAGGCAATTGCTATCCGGGAGTTTCATCCACTGCCAATTGCTTATCTCCTTGTCACGAGACTGTGGAAAAGCTTCTGCTTTTAGAAGCTGGCAGTGTGCACTATCATGGAGAAAAAACAGATTAAAAGAACTCGGGTTTGAAACTAAAAGACGGGGATCAGAAAGAAAAGTGGAGTCTGTTTGTAATGTCAGTTCAGTGTCCCACCATCTCGATGCAGAGAGGGGTGAGCTCGCTGGGTCTCAGAGGATGTGTGAAGAGGGGTGGGCAGCCTGGCTCTTTGGACACTTGCTGGGGTAGGGTGACCCTGCTGTGTTATTTGTCCTAGAGCAAAGCTGAAGCCAGCTGAATCCAGGAGTGAGGAGGGGTGAGAGAGCTGTCGGGAGAAGCAAGTTCAGGCACTGTCAGGTTATCAGGTCACACGCTCAGAAGTGGCCCAGGAGTGGCCACAGTGGCCTTTCCCATCCGGGTCCCCCCAAGATCCGAGCACCCCGATCCCGCTCTGCAGGGCTGGCTGCTGGGCTGGAGCTCAGCCTCGAAAAGGGTGGAAGAAACAGTAGCAGTTGCTCTCCCGGTCTCTGCTCTTGGGGCGATGGGTAAACCAGAGCCTTGCTGAGGATTAGGGCGGTAGCTGCAGCCAGGGCAGTCCCAGGCGCGGCAGAACGGGGATGGTGGAGGAAAAGCGGGGACTCGGCTGCGGTGAGGGCACAGTGCCATGGAGAACGCGAGGCCTGCGTGGTCAGGGCGCCCAGATCTGACCCAGAGCTGCCTGGGGGCTTTGCCTGCTCCTCCCTGCCCTGGGGGGGCCAGAGCCGGGCCAGTGAATCAGGACTGGTGGCCACTAGAGGACGGTGCAGACCGGGCCAGGCGGCTCTGCTCGGTGTGGCTGTAGGAAAGGTAGGACACAGCCCCTGCGCTGCGAGATTACACCGAAGCCTCTAGATCCCTGCAGCTCCCTTGGGAATGCCAACATCAAAATGCCCACCCGGGCTGGACTGTGTGTAACCGCGTAGGAGAGCAAATCCCCCAGGAATCCGGAGAGTCGGGGGCTCTGGGGGACCTGTGGTGGGCCTGCCCCTGCCTGAGCAGCTACCTCGCCACCATCCCGCTGCGCTGTGGGGGGATGGCTCGGAAGGTGCCCGAGAGCCAGGAGGGAGAAATAACACTGGGAGTGCCAGGCTGCGTTTTGACTGCAGGGAGGTACATGGGGGTGGCCCGGGCCAGTGTCCTCCCTTTCTCTTGCTAAGGTTGGCTCATGGGTGTCTCGGTAGGGGAAGGAGATCATCGCACTTCGAATGAACGGTGCCAGCTTTTCCTCCCAGCATTGCACCTGCAGGCTGTGATAAGGGGGACTCCAACCCTCCTTCGGTCTGGGTGACTTGTGTGTCACCAGTTGCCATGACTGAGCCCCTGCCAGTGAACGCTTTGCTTTGCTGATGCTGCATTGCTCTGCTGCCTGAACAGCCTTCTCCTGGTTCTTCCCAAAGTAGCCACCTGTGGCATTTCATCCTTAAGCTTTAAAGCATGTCCTAAAGATTTTCAGTCCCAATTTAGGAAAACATTCTCATTCAGGATAGCATTTAAATAGATGCTTTAAATGTCTTAGCAGATGAGATGTAAATTTGTGCTTTAGAACACTTGACTCTCTTTAATGCTCCCCTGCATTCCTTACTGAGGAACCCACCAGAGGACATCTGAACAACATACCAACAGGACAAGGAGTGCAGCCCCAAGTGCCAGGCTTGCTCTCAGAGGTCCCTTCAACCTAAGCAGCAACTCCATCCCCAAAAACCTTATGGCAAGACCAAGCACTCGCTGTGATTATGCAGGAAAGCTCAGGAGAGGCTCTGCCTGCTGGCTGGGAGGGTGCGACCCACCAGTTCTTCTGTCCCCGGAGCTGCTCCTGGGGACAGGGCTGGTTTTGGTGTGCTGAGACCCTGCCTACATGCTCAGCTTTGAGCATGGGGTAGGGTTAGTCTCCCACGATGTTAATCTTGTTTCTTTTGTGAATATCACGTTCTCGTGACAATCAGCAGGACTCACTGGCTGCAGCCAGAGTCCCAGCCTTACTTCACTGTTACGGAGAGAACAAGGGGAGAGGGATCCTCTGGTGTAGGTTTGTTCTTCCTGAACAAGTACTTTACCTCAGCAAACGTGTAAGAGTATGTAAAAATCATGCTAGTGCCTGATACTCAGCCCTGGGCTCAGAGAAGATAGTCTCATGGTCTCTTCCAGCTTTCAGTCTGATGGTGGGTGAGTGATGCTCGTACAGATAATGAGGAGAGGGGAGCATCCAATTAAAAACTCATCCCAGCCACCCAGTAGGAACTACCCCTTTATCACTCTATAATGCATCATAAAGACTCACTTGATGGTTTTCTACTCCATATAGCAAAACAGAGCTGGATCCTGTTTCTGTTTTAGCTGTTTCTAACACTATTCATCATTGCTATATCTAAACATGATCTTACTTTGATAATAGGACTCCAAGCAGTAATAAAATAAAGTGAGATTAAAATAACTACATAATAAAATTCCAGATTAAGCTGAAACTATGGTAAATCTTTCCGAGTTATAGAAAGGTAATAGCAACTGCATGGACTCTCTATTTCCTTGAACGGCTGTGGTAAAATGTGTTGATCCACATTATAGCTTTATGTCTGTTTCTGTATAATAACCGTAGCTGCAGTTCAGCTGCAGTTTGGCACTTAGAAAGATCTCCTTTGAATTTATAACTTGTTGCATGTCTTTTGTTTGGCTTTTACAATCTTCAAATGGTAAGAAAAAAAATACTTGTGTGATAATAGGTGATGGGTATTGACTCAGTGTAGGCGCTGCTAAGAAAATGGGAAGGACAGATCCCTTCTCTCCTCCTAGGACTTTGGTGTTCTTGATTCAGCATGGAAACCCCTGCAAGTCCTGATTTAAGACTGTAGCTGTAAAGAAGAGAGAAGTGCCGGGGGTAACAGTGTGTTTTGTGAGCAGCCAGGATGGCCAGTGCCAAAGGCCTGGGCTGCTCGCCTCCCCTTTGCCTCATCTCCCACACTTGGAGCTGCATATCACAGGTTTTACAGCCGGGCAGCTGGTCACTTGTCCCTTAATGGCAAGCTGCCTAATGGCCCAATCAACCTCCTGGCCACCAGTTCCCATCTGCCAGCAACGATGATGTGATCCTTGGCTTTTGGTTGAGACCTTGTCATGGCACTACCAGCACCTGAGAGCTGTGAATTGTCTCAGCCCTGTTTGCTGATTGCTGGAGAAGTCTGCTGCGTGTCTGATGGCAAGTTCTGCTTCCTAGAGGAGGAAGCTGTGGAGCTGCCTTTGAAGTGATGTGCTGGCCAGCTGCAGGGACCTTGGGGTGCTGCTTGCAACCAGCACTTCTCATGTAACATTATATGGTTTTGGTACACGCAGAACAGATTTGGACCAGGAGAGCGAGCGCAGCATTGGGAACTGGGCTGGGGATTGCTGCCCGAGCCCTGTGCTCGGCTCAGCCTGCCTGTGTTCAGCCTTACGCTAAGCAAGAGCTGTAGTTGTGATAACCTGCAGCAACAATCAGTGCTGCAGTTCCTCCTCGGGCATAGCATCTGCTGCAGGAAGAGAAATGCCACCTCCCTTTATCATGCTGAGCTCACAGTATGGGCTGGCAAATCTGGGAACAGAACTGCTTGCAGAACAAGTTACAGATCTTCTCGCTTTATAGAACTGATGGTACTTTTATATTCTTTTGATTTACTATTTATTCTTCCAGTTCAGATCAGTGATCTGGCACTTGGCTCTGCTTAGTGTATTGATTAGTCCAGAATCCCATCTGCCACTTTGCTGGAAGGTATTGTAAAGCTATTGTAAAACCTTGACACATTTCCGAAATACCATCAAAGCCTCGTGCTCTCCTTGCCAATGAGCATCTTGTGGAGCAGCTTTGAAGGTAGGCTGGGGAGGAAGATTATGGGAGCAGGCTTTTAAAAGGAAAATTAGAAATTATTCAGCCATATGACCCAGCCAGGGACCCCCCTCAGCCTGGGTCCATGGCAGCCCACTTGCTGCTGAAGTTTTGTTCGGCAAGATGAAGCCTCTGCAATGACAGAGAAGAGCCACAGCACGTTGTGGGGCTCTGCCATCTGAGAGTGGGGCTGGCAGTGTGTCCGTTGGGCTAAGCCTCATCCCTTTCCCCTCCTGTGGCCATGCCACAGAGCAGCTATGCAGTGAGGGCACAGTGGGGATCATCCTCTGTGTGTTTCTTGAGGTCCAGTGTGGAAACCTGAGCGTTGCCAAAAAGAGAGACTTTTGCAGGGTTTGAGCAGAGATGGGAGGGAAGATCTGACTGCAGTGCTGGCTTGCACAGGGGTTTTCCTCCACCCATGCAGGAGTAGGAGTATATGCCATGACAAAGGACTCTGTAGACATGTCAGATGCAGAGCTTTGAACTCCTTGAGTGACGTTAATAGAATGGAGACTTTTCCACCCTGTTCTGCACCGCTGCAGAGCACTGACCCTGATCCTCTGAGCTGGACCTGATGGACATTAGAGCTGCTCCTAAAAGCCCCAGTGTCGGTGATGGATGGACTGACTGAGCGAGCTGTCTGTCCACCAGGCTTGTGGGTCAGGTACATGGGGATAAGACACAGTGGTCAAATGCTTCTTGCCAGCAGAACATCCCTCTCCAAGGACTCGCCTTCACTCCAGCCTTAAGCGGGATTTCAGCCCTTCCAAACTGGCTGATATTAGAGATGGAGACTTTGAATTTTGAACATGCAAGAAATTGCCTCTGTAGACTTGAATTACTTACAGAGTATAAATGATGCCTGAATGTTAATCTACGTTTCAGTACGCACGTTACAGAGTGGATGATAACTTCGCTAAGTGCAGCGACACCGCAGCAAAGATGAATTCAGACTAGGATGTTTGCGGGCAAATGCACCACCATCAATCTCTGCTTACTCCCCTGAAACCTTCAAGTTTTTGTTGACTTGGGAGCCAGAAGGAGCCCCAGAAGAGAGGCAGGGACTGGGAAATAACAAAGATATGTCTGTACATTGGAAAGGTAAATTGCTCCCTCAGAAAAAATGATGCTGAGGGTTAGCAAGTCACCAGTAAATACAGCAACAGGCTAGAGGTGGAGAGAGTTTCTGGCAGGTGAGAAGATCAAGCCTGGAAGAATGCTGTCAGTGAAACCAGCAGGACAGAATCTCCAGTGGTCCAGGACTAATTCTGACCCTGCGTATAACAGGCAAGAGCAGTAGTGGGTACAGCGTGGCTGGGAAGGGAAGGTTGATTTGCCTGGCAGAATGTGCATTTTAATTGCTCATTTTCTTTCCTTTTTTTATGTGATTTGATTATGAATTATGTTTTCTGCATTTGTAATTAGAGGGTAGAGCAGATGGTGAAGCTTTGTCTGAAGTGATGTAGCCATTGAAATAACTCATGCTACTGGCTGACAGTTTGCTTGGAAAGGGTGTGTTACACCATGAAGATACCCTGGGAGTTGCTCTAACAGAGACCCGCTTTTTAAATAGTCTGAGACAGATCTTTGAACAACAGAAATTGGCATTGTTCCACTGAAATCCACATCCAGGCTGGTTTACGCCACCTAGAAATTTGTTCTTTGGGGAGAAACTGTGTTGTCCTTACACCTAGAAACACCTAGAAACACCCCCTCTCACACTGAGTTTGCAGTCAGCTGTGCTGTATTTATTTACATGTCACAGCCAGCCCGCAACGTGCTAGCTGGGTTTCTTTGCTTGTGAGTTTGAAAGGGACAGCTCTTCACATCCTTGGGAGATGCCCAGCTCTGCTTTGTCCCCATATCCTGCACTGAGAACCAGGATTTTGTGACTCAAAACTTCCAGCAGAAGTTACAAAGCTGGACTTTGAGAGAGAAGTCTTGGAAAGTTGCAGGAGTTTGATGAAGGCTGAAATCACTTTTCCTCTCTCTGTACCAGCCAGACACTTCCATTCATCATTCCCACTTGGTTAGTGAAAATGTTGGACTGAGTCTCAAAATAGTAGTGGATCCTAATTGTATTTTTGAAAAAGAGAGAAAACGCTTCCTAGAAAGTTGCTTAAATATGTTTTAGACTTCCATTCATGTCATCTTTTATCAGACACAAGCATTTGGTGATATGCCAGTATACAGACCAGGGAGCTGAGCTAGTCAGTCTTTTTCTTGGGCCTGTCACTGAACAGGTCTTTCCCATTTCTAATTTCTTTACTTCTCCAATAGAGCTTGGACAGCTCTGTGATAATTTTGATACAGTATTTTAGTGAAAATAATTGTAGTGAAAACCTGTGTAGTTCACATGCATCCTTTTCCACAGTTTAGTTTTATTATTAGGAAAGCAAATATCTGCTACAAGTGTTGGGTGAAGTGCTGCACATTGGGTTGAGACTGCGGGAGGAGGAGGAGGACTGTGACCAGGTCTGTGGTTGCAGAAAGCGGAGGAGCAAGGCTTTGAGTGGGGGTCAGTTGTGCACTGGGTTTTGCCTCTGTTGAGAGTCTCCTTAATCTCATGCCTATGCAGACACACCTAGAGCAGATTAAAGGAAAAAAAAAAAACAAACAAAAACAACAAGATTTAAGTGTAATGTTACCTTCCCTAAGTTACTGAACTATTTCTGAAGTACATACATTGTGATTTTTTTTTTTGCAAAGTACAGGCTGCACTGTGTTATGCTGGGGATCAGTAGCTGTGAGGGCACCTTCCCCCCTGTTTGCTCACCGACAGGTACCTTTCACTTACAGGTACTTATCCGTGGACACTTCGCTTAAACTGGGTCCTGCCTGCAATTTGTTCTGATCTGAGCCAAGTGAAAGACTCGTAGATCTGAAGCTACAAGAAGATGTCTTACAGTGCAGAGTTATCCGCCTGTGATCAGGAGGGCAGATTCTTCCCTGTGGGGGCCTGAAGCGATCGGGGCTCGCAGGAGCTGGCTGTGGGGGAGAGCCCAGAGCCCGGGATGACCTGCGTGTGCAGGGGGTGTGCAGGGATGTCTGGGCCCACAGCAGAGTTATAGCGCTGATAAAAACTGTCCTGCCCCGGGACACGTGTTTAGAAAATGGGGGAAAAGATGGAAAATCCTCAGCTCAGTGTTTCGGGTAAAGCTGCCACCGGGTTTTTAGGTCCTTGTTCCCAAGTCTGTGAGGGTCTGTGGGAGCTTTTCTGTTAACTTCAAATGAGCTTTGAACTGAACCTAGAAAGTGGTGCAGAAAAAGCTGTCCTGGATGCTCCCTGGCAAGGGCTAATTAATGGCTTCTCAGAAGTGCTAAGATCTGTAAAAAATGCTGCATTACCACGATGTTACTGGCACAGAGCATCCTGGGATGGTGACCCTTTCCTACCTGTAGCAGGCCGTGCCAGAAGAACAGCTCTGCTTGCTTGAAGTTGGTTTGTGTGGAGGATGGGCATCCCCATGCACGGGTCTTAACATGAACCTTAACAGGAACAACAGCGTGAGGAATCAGCCCCCTAAAATGACAAAGAAACCGCTCAAACCAGGCCCATAAACCCCTCCGTGTGTGTATGCAGCTCCCAAAACAAACTGTTCTGCTGCCTTCCAGCCTCCCACTTCAGAAAGATGAGGTGGTTTGCACTGCCTTTCCCTGTGCAGTTAGACCTTCTGCTTTCCTTCAGATGTCCTTGACGCAGCACAAGTGTCTGGTTAACGATGCTCAGGAAACGCTGACGGGTTCGTTCCTTTCCCAGGCTGGCTGGAGGACACGGGTTTGTGACATTCAATTATGATAAATGGAAGACATATGGAGTATAACCCAAATCAGCTCTGTGGAGCATGGGAGTGCCTCCATGCTGAAATGTGTGTGGATGAACATTTTATAGCCCTGATTATTGCCGCCTGCCTCTTCCAGTTTCTAGGAAACCTGATGTGAGAAGGATAGGGGCAGTGCTGCGTTAGAGCAAAGGCTCATCCCCGTGTGGGATGACAGGGGACAGTGCAATTTAAGGCGAACTTTAGGCTGTGCCTACATACACCCCGGAGGACGTTGGTTGCTCTGCAGGGGCAGCAGACGGCCGCCACGCTGGCGCATCCTCCTGACCTCCCTGCACGTCTGTAATTATATCCAGGCACCTGCACCTCATTCTTCAGGCAGCGCTGATGCATCTTTTGTGTGTTTTGATGCATAAAGGACCACTGAGAAGGCCCCAAAACAAATCAAACCTACTTATGGGGGAGTGTGTGTGCTCTGGCGGGGCTCTGGTGGCTTCTGAAACGCAAGGAAGGAGGGATGGGAGGTTTTCAAAGGGAATTTTGCTGGCTCTGGTGGCTGCAGTCAGGTGGATGGGCTGCTGTGTGATAGCACCCTTTATCTGTAGTGATGTGGTTACATACCTGTACTCTCTGGCTGGTGCTTGTAAACACAGATTTTAATTTTTATTTTTTTTTTACTCTTTTCAATACAGCAGTACTGTGAGCTCTTCTATTTGTAAAATCTATCTAAAAAGAATTAAAGAAATATATTTACAAATGCACACACAGGCATACACATATCATTTAAGACAACAAATAACTAGAAAAGGCAAGACAGTAGTAATTCACTCTCATTTTTCCTCTGATGTTTTTTAAATGTTTCAAGTTTTCCTCTTATGGTTTATGGTGTTATCATGTTCCTGTCTAAACTACTATTTTAAAATACATTCTATGGGGTTATTTTCTCCATAAAACCTTGACAATAATAATTTTTCCTGTAAAACTTTCACTTCCTACTTGCACTATAACTTTGGATCTGCCAAGCCATCCGCGTCTATTTGATGGCTAGAAAATTGCAGGCTTGCAGGTGTCCGCTATCCCCGCTGACAACTCATAGGTCACATTATGCCACTCTGATGACTAATTCCCTGAGCTGGCAGAGGTGGGCTCGGATCACCAGCAAGGATGAGAGGACATCAAGAGGCACATTTAATGGATTGTTTCCTTTTAATATCAACAGTGCTGTCCCGGGACAGCTCGTGCTGTGTCTGAACACCATGCTGGTGACCTTGAAAATGGACTCACTAAAGGTGATGTGTTGGTCCTCGTGACGGCTGTCCTGTCCGACCCGATTTGGCCCTTTGTGTGGATTTTGCAGCCTGTCCCACTGCGAGCTGTGCCGTGCTGAACCTGCAGCAGCAGGCTGTGCCTGGCCAGGCTGTCCCTCGCCCTCCTCCCTCTTGCAGATGCCGCTGCGTTAACGCGCAGGCAGGGATTTCAGCCAAGACCTTCCCAGCCTGGAGCTACGCTGGGGCTGCCTTTCCCACTGAGACAGAAACACACCATTTAATGCAACAGTGCTTTTCTGCCTTCTGTTTGTGCTCCACACAAGAGCCCGGTAACTGCAGGCTCCTCGGGCTTTCTCTGAGCAGCAGCTCCTCCCCATCCCAGGCGGACAAGAGGAAGGCCTTTGGACCTTCACCAGGAGGAGCAGGACGATGCCCCACATTCAGTTCACAGCCACTACCTTTATTGCCTGGTGTGTTTTCTTGCGCTGACAGTTTAATTTCTAGTTGCAGTCCTCCCTCCCTGCTCCAGCATCTCCCCTCAGTCACCTCAAATGTCTTGTAATTTGTGCTTACCCAAACCAGAGGCTTCTTGGAGAGATATTTATCATCTGCTGTAACCTGGTGGGTTTTTCTTCCCTTACTCTTGTAAAGTGTTCCCGCATTAACCCTGTCCTGGTTAGGTTTGAAGCAAAGACCTTCCCCTTAGATTACAGCTCTTGCCAACTCACTTATAGCAAGAACGAAAAAAAAAAATAAAATTGATATATTGCCAGACCATGAGACCATCCTCACAGTGCCTTGCACTGTGCTTATTTTTCCTCTAAGTTTTATTTTTCCTCTAGGTTGTTTCAGATCATCTGAGAAAAGGGCAAGGTGGGGGGTTTTTTGCTTGTTTTTTTAAGTCTCAGTTTAGTTTTTATTTTGAACTTTCAGCTTACTGTATGGAACACTGTTGTATTATCTGAGGTACTATCTGCTCTTATCTTCAAAGCACATTGCTGAAGAGCCATCAGGGAGTGGGTCTGGCTCAAGCAGGAATTAAGTGGCTCTTGGAGTTTCAAGATAGAAAAAGCGTGGTGTCCTGTTGCTTGCATATATAATTTGTTTTGTCCAAAAGTTTCTTCAGTCTAGTCCAATGCAAACAGCAATTCATCTGTTGGGATTCGTTTGAAAGTTTTCCATGTATCTGCATCTGTAGCCCACACGTTTGCCTGCATGCAAACTGAAACACATCCATCTGCTGAGAGAGCTAATGCCTTTTCCAGCCATTGCTATGGGTACACCAACCTTTGCAGAAAAAGGTGTGGATAAATGGGTGAAGTGCAGAGACATTGATCATGAATTCACCCAGCTCTAGGACCCTCACTACTTCTTGCATGTTGGTGGAAATCAGGAGTAGTTAATATTGTTCATCCCTTGCTTCCTAGTGGCTGAGATGTTTATTCCTGTGCGAGAGGAGGAGGAGGAGGAGTCCGGCAGCCAGAGCCCTGTTTGCCTCAGTGTTAAGGACCGTAACAGTGAGTCAGCCCCTACATGCACAAAGGAGCTCAGGAAGCATGAGCTGTGGGGTTTCTAACCCCCATGCCTTTACTGTGCTGAGCTGGCTTAGAAAAGCTGATGTTGGCTGCACGTGCAGGACGGCTGCTGGGCTGCTTTCTGCTGAGCCAGCAGAGGGGTACGAGTTAATTAATGAGGACCCTGGTTCCCTGGAGTTTTGCTAATGCTGCTGTTGCTGGTGGTGATGCAGATGACTGAAAAGCCGGAGAGTAGCCCTTGGCCTTTGGAAAGGCATGGTAGGGGATGAGGAAAAATGGCTGTGAAATGACAAAAGGGGTTGAGAAAGAGATTTGATGGGGGAGAGGGGAGCATAAACAAATTCAGTGTTAAAAAGAATTAAAACTATTAGAAGAAGAAATGATTTGGCATTAGCCTTAGGAGAAAAGATAATTCTATATAAATACCTGAGCCAGGTTAATGAGGGGCCTCTTTGTTCCTTTCCATAAAGAGCTCAGTAGCCACTATATGCTGCTGCCAACTGCCAGGACTTGGGAAGGCATCACCTCTATGCCCCCTTCGGCTTCATTAGGAAGATCTGCTGCAGCGGTGATAACCCAGTTGCTGGAGTGTCAAGAACAATGTCAAAAGGAATATCTTTTTTTCTTCTAGGTGACAATATGGTGAAAATCAGATGGTAACTCTCTGTTCTCCATGGAGATTCAGCAGCAGTGGCCCAGGCTGCGGTGTGGTGTTAGGGCTTCGCCTGGGCTGTGCAAACACGTGCTTCTGCCTCCCCACCATCCCCTCCCCACCGCATGGCCAGGCCCAACTGGATTCCCATCTCCGTGCAGGATTAATTGCAAAATCAGTGGGACAAGTGTTTCCAGAGAGCTGCTGAGGAGCTAAAGCTGCCTAAACTGAGCTTCGGAGTGAGAGGGGGCTGCACCTTTCTTCTGGAGCATGGTAGCTGCCGCCCAGGCCTGTGTTCAGGGGTGAGCAGCCCCAAAGCCCTGGTGATGGGCACACAGGGGTTTGTCCAGTGGAGCGTTGCCTGGTGATGAAGGGTCATTCAGCTGCTGCCCTGGGGTCAGCCTGAAACTGTCACGCACACACTCACATGTACGTGCAAATAAATCAACACAGACCCTGCCACGTCCATCAAGCTTCTCACTCTACCACACAAACGGCCTGTGCTTTATTCTGGCCCCACGGTACAACTCTGCCTAAAGCTTTGTGCAGCCTGCAGCAAAACCCCACAGCGGAGCAGAAAGCACCCGTCTGCGTAGAGGCGCAAGGTCGCCCTGGGTGAGGGTGAGCCTGTCGAACCCTGCGTGCACGGGCTGCTCCAGGATCCAACGGGTCAAGTGGGAATGCAAATGCAACCCCCTCTTTGCTGAAGCAATTTGTCTGTCTGCTAGATCAGGTTATGGCGGGAAAGGTGACCTCTGGGTTGAGTGGTTTTAAAGCAGCTCATAAAAGCGGGGGGAAGAGGCGAGAGCATCTACTGCAAAGAATAATGGACTGTTCTGAGCATGATTTGGGGATGTGTATGTTAAAGCCGGTGCTTTGCCTCAGATTAACTTGAAATGCGCTTGCAGAATGGAACTGAGCGAGGCTTTCTGCCTCGTTTTGCTCTTGAAATGCTGATTCAAGGAGAGAACGTGCCTGTTCCACATTTGGGCCAAACTCTGCTCTTGGTGAGTTGTCATTGCTGTTCTTTTTGGGGCAAACTCTGTCCATCACCCAGCAGGGCCCTTTCTCATGTTTCTGGTTAACTTTTTTCCTCTCTTTCCCTCCCTCTATTTGCTTTCACAAATAAACATGCCAGTAATAGCTAAATCACACACCAGTAAAGTTGATCTCTTCCAAAATACCAGGTAGAGATATTGGTAACGTTATTTCCTACAAAGTCAATGAAGGGAAGTAAATTAGCAGGACATGTCATGGATGAAAGTGTGTATTTTTTTTTTCCCTTGCTGCCCAGTTAGCTCTTAAATTTCTCAAAAATAAAGCTGACACTAAACAGCAGAGACACCCAGTTTCTTTCTTCTCCCCCCTTCCCTTTTATATATATAAATAAAATATATAGATAATATTATATCATATATACTTTTAAAATACATATAATACAAGTTTTAAGAATAAGTCCAAAACTATCATCCTAGTCTAATCACAGTTCGTATTCCAAGGAATATGCTGCATTGTCATCCTAGGAGTGTAATCCTGAAACCCAGCACAGTAGTGGTAACAGAAAAAACCTGTACAGTTGGGTTTTTTCCTGTTGGGTTGGTTTTGGGGGGGTTTAGCATGGCAATAACATTTGCACTTCATGTTTCTGCTATGAACATTTGTACTTGTCACTATTTAACAAGCATATTAGCAATGAAAAATGTGAGTAAAAAAGAAATACAATGTGACCACGTTGCAATTAGCCCATTATATGTACGATGAGACAGCTTGAGGAGTTCGCCATGCAGTTCTAGTTTCAAAACTAATTATAGCAACTACATTATAAACGGCACCATTGGTATGTGCTGCCTTCACATCCAGCAGCTGAGTGTAATTGTTTGGTCCTGGAATTGATCTGAAAGAAAATGCTGCATTAATGGGGGGAAAGATGAGCAGAAACACGCACTCTCTAGTCACACGGAGGCAGTGAGGGTTTATCCTATGGCAGATATTTTTCAGGAGTATTGTCATGACAACTGAGTCAAGGAATTCCATTTCCTGCCCTTGTTACAGCCGTTGTTAGGTGAGAATTGAATCATGGCATTCAATTTGCTGTTTAATTTTTGTCTGTGCTAGGGATGTGCTCGATTCCATGCCCTACACTTGATACAATTCTTGTAAACGTGAACACTGGGCATCTTATTGTATCATCCCAGGTTTTCTTCCAAACAACCTGGGGATTGTGTGTGGTGGGTGTGTCTGGTTTGTTTTTCCTTTGTTTGTTTGTTTTTGTTGAGTTTGTTGTTTGGGGTTTTGTGTGGGTTTTTTTTGTTTTGTTTTGTTTTGTGGGGTTTTTTTCCCCCCTCCTGCTGGATTTGGTGACATTATGCTGATGTCAAAGTAAACAACCAGAGAATTCAGGTACTTTATTTTGAGAACTGTAAATGAGCTTTTAGTGCATTACCTTATAGCACCAGCTGCAAACCAGCAGCACGCCTGGCTTATGTGGGGCTTCACACAGTAAGCTGAGCCAACTCTGTCTGTCCAGGGCTGAAGGGTACCACTGCAGCCTGGGAGCACTGGGAAAGGTCAGGGTGCAGCATGTACTGCATGACTTGCCCCCAAAATATGTGTGTGTGATCCCACAGCCGCCAGCAGCCTCAGCACACCACGGATTTATGGGTCGTCTGGCTTGCGGGCAGAGCAGAAAGCCTGTGAAGGGTTTTTACAAACTGCTCAGGCATTTACTTTTTTTGGCAGCTTGTATTAATTGAGTTTAAAAACTCCAGTGTGGCTTTATTTTATGTTTATTACATGCAGGAGGCAGAAAGGAGGTTTGAGGGTGTCAAGCTGCCATTCCCACAGCTGCAGCATCAGTAGCCCCACCATGTGCTGATGTACCAGCTCAGCACCATCCTCCCCGCCCACACCACTGGACCTGCAGGTGTCTTTGGCTACGGAAAGGCAAAGAAATACACGTGAGTTATCCCCTCTGGCATTCACTGAGCCTGGGGGCCTGTCCTGACCCACCTCCTGCCCAAAGCACGGCACAGGACCGGGCTTGCTATGAAGGTAGATGCTGACAGCAGCGTGGGTGCTGCAGGAGTGTATCATGATGAAAGGGTGCAGGCAGAGGTGTGGGTGTCTGTCCAGGAGCCAGAAATAAGCCCACACTGTGCTTGCCATTTAAGAGGGGCCAAAGGTTTGCCACGGTGCCAGAACTGGAACCCAGACCCCTCAGGATCAGCCCGGGTAAAACATGCAGGTGCTGCTGGAGTGGGAGCGCAGCTGCAGCCCAGAGCCACAGTGACTTCACCGTGCTGCCTGGCAGGGCTTTGCTCATAGGTCATGATGCTGTAACCATGCTGACTAAACCCATAGCTGGAAAGGGGGGAAGGACCAGGCAAAGACCCTCACTTTGTGCCAGCACGTCTGTGAGTCAGCACTAGCGCTCTGTAGCATCATCCTTGCCCACAGGCAACCTCTGTATTTGTCTCCTTTTAAAAAGTGCTTATTTATTTAAATTATGTCTGAGGCTTAATTCTGAATAGCTGACAGGACAGAGGCTTACTTCCCTGTGCACTTGCTGACGAGTGCTGGGGCTATTCTTGGCTCACAAGCATCCAACTGACCATGACAAACACCAGAGCATCTGGAGTACCAGCTGCACTGCCAGCTCTGCACAACACCTAGACTGCTGCCTGGCAAGTTTGGGCTTTCTGTATGGTAACAAAGGGTCATTACAGAAACTGTGTTTGTTTAAAAAAAAAAAAAAATGGGGACAGTAGTTTGTGTCAATGCACCCAAACATGGACTTCAAAATCAGGAGATATATATGCAGCTCATGTTGCTTTGGTCATGGAGGAGGCACTTCTTAAGAGCTCTGATTCTTGCTGCTGCATCTCCGACTTTGCCATCAGGATGAGGCTTTTGCTGTTTTCCTTCAGCATCCCTGTCTAGGATGGCATGGGCTACAGTGTTAGAAAGCCAAAAGGGATCATGAGGTGGCATTGTATCCCTTTGTTTCGAGAAACCTCATTTTGGGTGCAGTTGCCACGTTTTGCTCTTTTGTTATTCCCTGCTATGTACAGTAAGCCCATCAAATGGCAAAAGCCCAGCTGATGAGAGTTTTTCTCTGTATTGACTCTTAACATAGCAGATAAAATCCATGGCTGCTGCTTCCCTCCTCAGGCAGCCCGTGACTGGGGCAGGCAGGGCTGGTGTGAAGCAGAGGGTCGCTGGCTGCTCTGCAGATCCCTGCCTGGGTCTGCAACGCCCCGTTCGCTTCACATTTGTAAATGTGAGTGACACCAGTGGAGACCAACTTGCTACAGCGGTGGGAGCATCAGTCCTACCACAGAGTGAACCCCTTGGCACATCCAGAACAAAGTCATCAGTCACTGTGAATAAAAGAGTACTGAAGGCAAAACAATAAGGAAATAAGGGAAAACAGAATTAATGGCCAAGGAAGTGCTGCCTGTCTGAGCTCAGCCCGTAAAGCCAGAGCCAGGGCAGCAGCCTGGCAAAAGCCAACTGCAACATGGGTTGAAGCAGGACTAAGTGCCGATGTTATTTCTTCCTTGGGCTAGCCGGGGTTTCTTTGCCATTATCATGGTAGCTACAGCAACCGACTCACATCCTATTTGGGAACAGCAGGACCTGCATATTAAAGTGGCATATTTATTTTTATTGGATTTGTACATTTAATTAGCTGCCTTTGTACAGAGGCCACATCACTGACCTATTTGCGGCACCTCAATAAACAAGCTCTGTGCAGCAGCTCCCTGGGAAACCTGCCTTTCGCAGGCGCGCAGCGTTGGCAGATTTACCGTTGCAGGGCTGTTTTGAGCTAGGCAAGATTTCCGGCCAATAACCCAGTCATTTGCCAGTCACTGAGAGCACCCAGAGGAACGTGGCTGTGAAGAAGGCTCAGGCTGTGCACTTGGAGCCAAGAGGCACCGGCTAATTCAGAAGAGTAGGTGCACAGAAATTCACACCTCCTCCTGGCTTGAATGCTGACGAAATTTCTGAATTCACGAGGTGTGCAAACAGAGCTGGAGGGAAATCATCAGTCCCATAATCTTGACCCAGGCAGTAGCGGCCCACGCGTCGTGCTGGGGGGGCTGTGTGACCGGTGACAGTGGGGTGGGCACTGAGCGCTGCTGGGCAGAATGGTGCCTCACTGGGGGACTGCTGGAGAGGGCTCAGTGCCCCGTACGGCTTCCAGCTCCTGTCAGACACAGCTGGGATAACCTCCACGGTGGTTACCTCCCATGTGGGCTCGCTGGTGGCTTTAAATGCCGAATCTGTATTCTTGTAGTCTCTCCTTCTGTTTCGGGCTATATTATGTGAACAGTGAATTAAATTCCAGTGTGAACCATAACCTTGATGTCCTGTCCATCAGGAATAATAAGTTTCAGTTCTCATGCCTAGTTTAAGGATATTCCTCAACTTAATTAAAATGATTTTTTTTTTCCCCCCTAAAAATGAGCTATCTACTAAAGGAAGTAAAAGGGAAGAGAGGCTTGTGTGGCACCAGACTGGGTTTCTGATAAAGGCTTTTTCCTGTTGTGTGGCAGCTGGGGCTTATTCATGGAAAACAGTAACATTTTTTAATCAAATCCTTAAATCTTTAAATCATGAATAGAATGTCTAATGAAATCTCTTTCAGCTTCCTGCAGGTAAAGGTGATGCTTGTTCTTGGCAAAGCAGCCTTTTCCGCTTGCTGGAGCTGGAAAAGTTTGAATCTAATGTTCAAGCAGGTGATGGAAGTGACATGGGCTTGTGAAGGTGGGTGGTGGGTGCTGTGAGACATACGACAAAGAAACTGGGCAGTGTTTTAATCTTCCTTTTTGGTGGAGGAGGGGTATAGAAATGACTGGTCAGAAATGGGGTTAGCAGGGGAAAGAGCTTGCTGGTCTGTTATGATTCAGGTCAACATCCTCAATACCTGCACCAAGATCTGCAGGAGGAGACCAGAAGACAGGGAGAGGAAAAAAATGTGCAAGTCCCTAGGCAACGCTGCATTGGCATCAAGAGTATTTTTAAGGGTCGTGTGGCTGAAAGAGAAAAAAAAAACTTTTCCAAAACAGTCATTTGATGGTCATTATGTGCCGGCGATGTGGCAGATCTGGAAAGCCTGGCACCAAGCACCACTCATTTCCAGCTCCTGACAATCCGACGCTGTGACTTCCCATCAGAGCAGGGCGCTGTCAGTGTCCCATGGCACCTCCATGGCCAGTGCTCTAATAACCCTCTGAAACTGCTGCCTCAGCAGCAGCCAGCGCTGACCGGTGTGATGGAGGTTTCGGAGCTGAATGGGACTGCAATCCCCACAAGCCTTTTCCAGTGATGATCATGGCGCTTTCAAGGGTGAGACCTGCTGGCTTTGCGCCTTCCACTCTGGAGGTTTGCTGTAGGGGCACAAGCAACGTGCCTGCAGTCACGGTGGGGCAAACCACCAGGGAAACTGGCTCCAGCACCCCGTGGCAGATACGGAGCTCTCCCCGCTGCTCCGTGCTCACACACTGATGCATTAAGGCTTATGCTTTCAACAGGAGGCAGCGTCCAAGCTGTTCACCAGATGCGTTGAAGCTCTCAAGAATGTGTTTGCACCGAGAATTATCACCCCAACCTGCAGATCGATCAGGAGCTTCATACCTCTGCAGGTGCTGGTGGTGTTCAGCACCTGATTGCATAAGGCCTTGGAAAGGCAAGGAAAAATGAGGCAGAAAAGGGTTTTCAAATGCTTGGATTACTTCAAGGGTACAGCATAAACCCTAGGCACAAACCAGCACTGTGACAGACACAGAAACAGCACCTGTGAACAGGGGTTTGTTGTCTGAAGCGCCTGAGAGATGCCGTCCTGGGAGCACATTTGATCCAGCAGCCTTAGGCCAAACAGCCCCGTAGGCACCACAGCATCCTTAGTCTTGGAGAAGATTTGTCAAAACATACATAGATAGTCAGATTAAGTGTAAATCCAAAGAAACGGGTGACAGAGGCACAGTGTCCTAGCCCTTGCGCTTGGTGGCACGTGCTTGGCAGTGTGCTTCTTTCATCCCGCTGTAGCTGGTGTAAATAACCCCAAGCCTCTTTCCAGACTGTAGCTCACCTCTGACAACATCCTCCCAGGAACACCAGAATTACTGCACCTCCTCTTTCCTTGAAATGTATCCTTGTTCCCAGTCTGATATATGATGGTCTGTTTTTCTTTTTTTAAAACTTATCTTTATTTTAAAAATAAAAATTAACTTGCTATTCGTCTTTTATTTCCTTTACATGCTCTGAGCAGTGTATAATTAGAGCTGCATCACACTGGAGAAATTACAACAATATAATGTTTCTACAGTTAAATCTGCGTAAGTATAATATCTTTGAAAAATAACAATCTGCTCTAAGGGAAATTAATTATCCCATTGGGACAGGCATTATTCTGAAACAAAAGCTCTCAGTTTTCTTTGCCTGCTTTCATTTTGAGCATTTATTTCATTTTAAGTAGTGGCTACATATTCCAGCCCTATTCTTTGTGGCTGGAACATAAACAATAATACATTTAAAGCAGTGTAAAGTCTGTCTTGGAACCTTTTACAGATATCATGAGAATATTAAACAACTTAAAAATTAAGTCAAAGTGCATTTTGCCAATCTTTTTTGGTGACTATGTATCATTACTGTTCATCAAACCAGTTCAGCCCATCAGGTCTCATATTCCTTGGCTATTTTTTTATGGATTGTTTCTTCTTTGAGGAACATGACTCCATTTATCATAATAAGCATTTGTTATGATTGTATTTTCTACGCAGGTTCAAATCATTGTATTTAAGACGAGATTTCTTTTTTCAAAAGGAGATTTCAATATTTAGCCTCTGCACACAAGCCCTGGAAGTCAGACTCTGGAGCAACTAGCAAGAGCCTTTTAGTACAGTAACACATAGCATCTATGGCTTAAATTACCACCTAACTTCTGCAGCTGTATGCAGGTACAGAGTGACAAGCAGTGACACTGCAGGGCTGGGCTGGTAGAAGAAAAGTTCTCCCACAGGGCTGGGAAAAGGCTCTACTGCCCTGAACCCAGCCTGCACTGCTACAAGCCAAGTATTTAGCGTGATGCAGACTGACTCACATCAACTGCTTGAGACTTTTGCCATCTCAGTATCCAGTGGGAAGCCAGCCTCAAACTGAGCAGACTCCATGGCAACTGGCCCAAATAGTCCTAATTTTTAATAGTATGGAAAAGCTGCAGCATCATCTTTGTACTTGTTTGGGCGACTCAGGAAACATTTCTACTCCAGCAGCAGCAGCTCCTGGGAACCAAATAAATGAGTGCTCCTCTGCATCCCTGACCAGGACCACATTACTGTATTTTAAAGCAGGATTAAGTCTTCTGTACCATCTGCCATGTAACAGCCAGCTTTATTTTTTGTTTGTTTGTTTGTTTGATCATTACTTGACAATAGCACGAGGTGGCCTGCTGGGTTTGTATCTTGAGAGCAAACGGTGAGTCCTTGAGCTCAGCAGTCACCTGAGCCACTGTATGGCAAGGAGGGAATTGCAGTCCTCCAACAGCCTTTCCCTGGCGGATAACGGCTCTCTAGGTGACCCTGTGAATTATGGGCATCACTTGTACTGCTTTTGCTTTAATGCACTGATGTTGGTCCACCATTATTTTTAGAAAGACACTTTCATTTTACAGATCACAAACTTTGGGTGGGATATTAATATTTCTGTATTTTCTACAATGTACAGGGGAAAATCAGAAAAGGCTTTGTCGCTACACGCAGGTGAGTTTCCAGCAGTACAAATGCGGAGGCTCAGAGAAACCCTCTCTCACCAGCACCCAAAACTTATTATCAAGTCTCACGTGCGTTTGTAAGAGCTTTTTGCAGTCAAGGTGAATTATAAGGATTCTTGCCGAATCCTTGACAGCTACAAATACTTGGTTATCCTTGGCTTTTCTCCTGAACCTAATCAAAGATATTGTTTATTAAAATCCTATTGTCTCTGCAGTGAAGAACAAGGACAAGCCTCTCTGTAGTGATTTAATACTTCCGACAGTTCAGTGTAAAGATTTATTATGGCCAGCTGAAAGTGCAAACACGTAATGCCCAAGTCATTACTTTTAATTTGCCACTTCTTTAAAAAAATGTACACACAAGGCTAAAACCTGAGTCCTTCTTTATGTTTCAGTGTGATCTCTTCTCAGTTAGGGGAACAAAACAAAGCATAAACCCTCACCCTTCCCTTCAAACAGAGGAAGGACATTAAGATTTAGCCTTGTGTTTAAAAGCAGACTGCCATGCTCCTGCTTTAGACTAGAATTTTTTAGTGTTTTTAGACTAGAAACTGGTCTAAAAAATAAATTAATCAGACTTAATGGTTTAAATTACCAGCTTAATTATCCAGCTATACCCGTGATCCTCTCTGAGAGTATTTGTCAGAGGAGAAAGGACAGGTCTGCTTCATATTGAGGGGCTCAACCCTGCAGCCTTCAGTACACACAATGCTGAACCTCTGCACCACACCTGCCTCATAGCAAGAGCCTTCCGTGCAGGGTCACATAAACTGAACTGATTAAAAGAGTAATGTACATTTTTTTTTTCAAGTAATGAGATTTTTTTTGTGAATCAATTTTATTAAGGTTTCAGGGACTCTATCATAATAAATAAAGCACAAAGATAAATGAGTAAGCACAATTAATAAATGCAATGATTCAGCACTCTGAGCTTTTAAACTGCTTATCTAATCATAATGCAATCGTTATTCACAGTGTTAAAACTCTTACATTACAACAGTTGTAAGCCAATTAGGAAAATAGCTTTAATGGTTTATAGGCGGTAAAGGCAAAGTGTGCTTTTTCAGACTATATATGTGCTCAGGTGAAGGGAGCTCGGGCTTAGCAGGTCGGCTGGGGACCAGTGTTTAAATCTCACAGTGCAGAGCTGCTGCCTCCCCTCCCCTGTGATATGTGACCGCAGCCCTGGGAGACAAAGGCAGGACAGGATTCATCTGAACTAAAGCCCAAGCCCCTCCGGCAGCAGCAGCATGGCGAGCCCGGCTCTGGCTGTGCCGAGGGAAGTCGACCATTCCTGATGATGTCTCTTTGAGTACGAAGTTCCCTCTCTTTGCTATCATTTAATTTGCACATAACTCTTACAGTGAAGTACTTCTGGGTTAGATTTCATGTGTATGCTTATTGGATTTAACAGAGTGTTTCCCCAACTAATTTTCACTAGCAAGCTGTATAGGGCTGCCTTCTGCTTCACTCATTTCCAGCTGCTAACCCCCTACTCCAGGCCTCCTGCATAAGTGGTAAAAATGAAAGCAATAACCCCAGAGCCCATGTTTTCTCTGCCTTCCTGCTGCTTCTTTTTCATTTAATGTCTCACAGGTTTCTCTCAGCACATGCCCATTAATTTTCCCCAGACTTTCTGCTCCAAGAGAAGCTCTTATCTTTGCATCAGAAAACAAACAAACAAAAAAAAGAGATAAGACTAAATTTTTGCGGTGGCCTCTCACACCCGTGTAGGATGGGCTCCCTGAGGGATTTTATTTAAAAAAAATAAACAAACATAAGAAATAATACACTTATTCTCCTAAGGTGCATTGCTCTGACCGTAGAGGCGAGGCGTCGGGAGCCACATGGCACCTGAGCTGATGCAGAGAGCTGATGAGTGAAGCTCTGCCTGGTCTGAGGCTGCGTCTCCCTCCATCCTTCTCAAGGCTGAGATTTCACATGGCCTTTTAGGTAAAAGGAAAAGAAGTTGTTGTCTTTGATTATGTTTTATCTTTTTGTCCTGAAAACTTGCTTTGAAAGCAGCTTGTACGGCTGATCTATGGGCACTTTCTCCTGTAATTCCGCTGTGACCTTTTCACCATCCTTCTAGAAGTAACTCTTTTTAAAAAAGAAAAACCCAAACAAAAAAAGTTATAAACAGATACTTTCTTTCTTCTACCTTCAGAGAGTATTTTTTTTCTTCAAAAGGACGTGCCTGCTTTACAGGCTTCAAATCTGACTGCAGAATCAGAACAAATTGGTTAAAGCCATTGGCAGCAGACTACTTTAGACAGAGCATCAGGGAGGTACAGTCTCAAAACAGTTTGCACTGGTGAGCGGTAAGTTTTTTACCCGTGGAAAAGGTCATGCTTGAATTTCTATTGGGAGATAATACTTCCTTGGAGAAGTGACAGATATCTGTTGGACAGGAATTGAAGGGAGAATATGAATATGAAGACGAAAAATAAAAACTCACCCAACCCTGAAAATGGAGTGGAAGGTTTGGCCAAATATGGATGCATTAAATTCTTCAGTACTGATGACATTTTGAACACAAGCTTACAGGATAATTAAGGACACTTTCCAGGTGTTATTGCACTATATACTATTTTTTCTGGCCAGATCTGGAAACTTTGAAATATCTTGGAAAAGGAAAGCTTCCCAATGGTGTTTCATTGTCCTGAAAAAAAGAAAAAAGCTCTATAACAAAAGCTTCATAAGATCACCTGCTTTTGCAATAACACTTTTTTCTCACAGGCTGTATTTTCATGTGTCATGTAGAAGCATTCTAGTTCTGAGATTTTTTCTGTGAACACTTGGCTTTTTTAATCACTAGCTGACTCTGTGAGCCCATATCAATCTAAACCCAGATGAAGGACTCACCTGGCTGCATTTTGGAGGACCCTCACCATGTTCCAGGAGCATCCTACCCGAAAAGCCCATCACACGCATCCCAACAGAGACACACACACACGTCAGTGCAGCCACCATGCCCTCCATTAACGATGACATTGTCACAAAGCCCCCTGAGCCATGAACTACAGTGAAACCCCCACCTCCTTGCAACAGGCCTTATGTTTGGTATTCAATGTGCTTTAAGCTTTTTAACACACTTCTTTGACTAAGCTGCATGCCATCAATTTTAAAATGGTGCCGTGACAGCACTGCTGCTGCCTAACTACAGGTTTCAGACTGGGGGGGGGGTGTGGGAGTTTCTTTTTCCCTTCCTCTCCAGATTTTGAGCCCATTCTGGAGGTCATTGCAAAGACAATGAAGCTGGTAGAAATATTCCACGTTTTCTGAAAGTTCACTGTCCCAAATCTGTTATGTGCCTCTAAGCCAGACTCTAAGCTCTGGTGATGACACAGTCACTGGTACAGATAATTTGTCTCCTAAATGTTTTCTTTGTGCTTTGAAAAACACATCTTTGAGCAGTTTCTTAAATGTCATTCTTTGCAGTATACAGAGCGGGCAATAAACAATAAAATTATTCACCTTGAAGAAACCATCTGCTGTCTTTAAGGACATCACCAGGGTTTTTTGTTGCTTTGAATGGTCCTTTGGGATGCTGTAAGTGTCATTAAAACCCTGTGTTTCCCCCATCGTCTGCGTGCGAGACTCATTTTGCTTTAGAAACAAAAATGATGATGGATAAAATAAGCAGAAATCTCATTCTCTATTAGTTTCTATATTTCATTTATTTTGTAAATGTCTTATACAATACTTGACATTTGGAATTACTCTTTGAAGGCTGCATCAAAATGATTTAGCCCTCGGATGTGTGATGGTCCGGGTGCGGCAGCCTGACCCGCGAGCAGGCTCTGCTGTGCCTCCATGATCATTCTCTGCCGTCTGGCTCCACTTGCAATTGCTCTGTGCCGAGAGCTGACCTGCACCATGTTCTCTGCAGAGAAGCCTGTGATGCTGAACCGCAGCAAAGCAAGGTTACAGTTAACTCAGGGACCTCTGTCTCCATTTTTCTCCCATTTTTCTCATCTTCTCAATCATGGATGGAGAGGATGTTGCCATTTTCAATGAAAGTTCAACTCCCTTCCTCTTCCTCCTCCTCCCGTGCAATATATATGCTGCCTACTTTTCTTTGATCGGTTCCTTTATAACAATGCCACGACTGACAACAGCTGTATATCCCTGTGCACGGGGAGATCCATCACGGCCTAAAGAGGACTTGTCTCTCGCTCCCGAGGACAGCAGTGCTGTGATTCTTAGGAAAAGGCAGGCAGAGCTGTTTACACTCCCCTCTGCTACACCCAGGTAATTACTGACCCCTTTCCTGCCTGCCCCCACTCTCCTCGTACTGAGTTTAAAACAAACAGCCTAGCAATGCCCCTAAAACTTCATCCCCACTTCACAGGAAGAACCTGAGGTTCAAGACAGAAATTACAGAAAATAGTGCAGCAATGCCAATCTCAAAACGAGCTCTCACTGTCCAGCACACCAGTTTATGGGTGATGAAAGCCACATGCATCTACCCCCAAAACTCAGCTGCAGCAAAAACCCCTCCTAGCACAGTCCTTGGCATGGGCAGACTCTGAACATGGAGGTACTGCTGGGCAGGGGGATGGATCCAAATAAAAGGTCAAATAAGAGGCTGTTCTATTGAAAGAACAAAGATTGAGAGCTGCATTCAGAATGCGCTAGGTTTTAAAAATCAAGCTCCATTGTTTTAAATGCTGTGTTGTGTTAGCTTCCTCCTAATGAAAGCCTGCAAGAGCACTGATGCAAAAGTCTGTGACTTGCAGGGTTCAACTTTAGTTTCAAGGTTGCGAGGTTTATTTCTGGAGGCTAAATTTACTATAAACAAACTTTCCAAAACCTAGCTAATATAATGAAAAAGCAATCAAATGTTAAGAAAGAGCCATCACATCAGACAACCCACCATTATTAATCTAGCTAAAACCAAAGGCTAAGGTCTGGCAGACTTTAAAAAATAAATTTAATTCTTTTTTAGCTCTACAGCCTTTAATTGTTTTCACCAACCAATGAGTTATAAAAGTATAAAGAAAAATTTCAAGCTAAACCAAAGCTACTTTTAAAATTAAGTGAAATAAAAGCACAATAAAAGCAGCTCAAGGTTCTACTGACATCAGTTTTGCTGTTATGGTTTCTGGTGTCAGAGAACCTTTTGACGGGATTATTTCTCCATGCCTCACGATCCATTCATTATTGTACCCGTATTGTAGATTTCATGTTACAGTCAACAATAAAAAATACCCTTGGCAACCTCCATTACATACCGCGGTTAATTTGTGTTCTCGCAAAGTGCTTATATTTACTATGAGTTATAATCATACATATGCATGAGACCTTAAGTGAGGGAGAATGCGCTTAGGAGCTAATACAGCGGGAGGTTTGCCTAGAAGAGATGTCAAAATCAGTTCACTTTTGTTATATATGAGTAATTTAATTTCCTCTACAGTGTTATTAGGGCAAGAATGAAGTAACATTCTTTGGCATAATTGAAGCAAATCCCGGCAAGACAAAAGGATAACAAAGCCTTCCCATCTTGTCATGTCAAATTCTTACCTACTATTCAGTGCACACAGATGCGTTCTTTGTGTTGAATTAAATTATCCAGTTGAGTTTATTAACTTGTTATGTCCCATGACCTTCAGCATATTTACCGTTGGATCTTTAAACTTCTATTTTTCTTTAATTTTCTCTTTCACAACTGACCTCATTTTTGTATCAGACCAGAAATACCGGTGGCATTCAATTCTTTTTTCAGGTCTCAATTTTCATGAGCGGCTCCTCTCATTAAACCCTGAAACATATTCTCCATTTCCAACACGCCTTAACAGATCATAAACCAAACAGCCAAGGAGTCCTGGGACTGTGAAGGAGATGTGGGAGGCTGGCTCTTTGCTTTCCCCACAGTCCCTGATGTGGCAGAAAATGAGGGCTGCAGCCTCATGGATACAAGCCCAGCAGCCAGCGAGACCGCAGCCACCAAGAGCTGCTTCTGCGAGCTGTGGAACAAACCTGCTGATGGTGCCTCTCAAGGGGAGGTTACTTAAGTCAAATTGCATTGATTTAAAGCTGTAATATCCTCCAAAGAAGAAACTGGAGCTTTTTCAAAGCAGGCAAATCACAAGAAAATGTATTATTTGTAGGTTAGACAGGCCATGATGGCTAAAGCCACTTGATACATTTTTGTTATTTCCGACCCTCCAGCCTCTACAATACAACTCAGAGTAAAACTTCTGTGGACTCAGAAGCTTTGTTGCTCTGTACTGCGGGCACTGACTGATGGCCACTGAGCAGGGTTTCTCAGTGAGCAAGCACCTGTAAACCTCACAGATCCAAGTTGACTTGGCTGCAGCTCACAATCATTTTTATAGCTCTGAATTTATCATATTTGGTCCAAATGGGAACTGGAGTTGACCAATGACCAGCTCATATCTGAACACAGAAAGGGCAAATTTTGTATATGAACAGCAATTCATTCTAGCCACAAAGGACGGATGAGTGCTTGTGTTTATCTCTCTAAGCAAATCCCTTGGTAAGAGGGGGCATGAGTTCCCAAGCTGGGTGACTGTGTGCTCCCCAGATTTCAAGTCAGGAAGAAATTAAGGGAAAACCAGGGGAACAGCACGAAGGAAAACAATAGATTCTTCGCCTCCTGATGCTTTTCTCAAAGATACTTTAGCCCCTTTTTAGTGGGAGGTGGGGGCACAGCAGAGGTAGGGAACAATATTTCTCCCTTATTCTCTAGCTCAAGGAATACGGCTGTTCTCTACCTGCCCCTGAGTCAGCCCAGAAGGATGGACAGACGTGTCTAGACTTACAATCTGATGCAAGACCTGCCTTTGATACTTACTTGATACTTACCAAACTCTAAGGAAGTACTCTTGGTATGGTCCAGCATGACAAGTGCTCATCTAACTCCTGCTACCCCTGCGTGAGGCTCAAGCTGTGCTCGTCTGTTACTGCTATCCCT
Source organism: Athene cunicularia (assembly GCF_003259725.1). Lineage (NCBI taxonomy): Eukaryota > Metazoa > Chordata > Aves > Strigiformes > Strigidae > Athene > Athene cunicularia. The sequence continues at coordinate 9,171,220 of NW_020799121.1, read as the reverse complement.
CTTACTTCATCTGTAAAACAGGAATAAATATGATTTACGCACCTGCATAAAGCATCTGAGAGCATCATAGAAAAGGTACTGTGCATGTGGATGTATTATTAGGTTTATTCATAAAAAGAAAAGTAAAATGACAACACATAAGCAATTTGCAACAACTCATTTTAGTATTGTTTAGCCTGGGAAGGTCATTACACCCAGGTGCTCCAGAGAGAGAAAGCATGCCCGAAGGAAGAATACTCCATACACCAGGCTCAGAGAAGCCTCAGCTTACAAATCTGCTTATCTTAGCCATGCACAAGTTAGTCTTTTTTCACATGGTATTTAAACACTCTTCAACTTGTGAATTCCTGAATATGTGAGATAAAAACAAGTCATTGTAGGATGAACCTCAGTTCTCTAAAGCTGCCGAACAGGAATGGAATGGATAGAAGCAAACAGAAGGGGATATTTCCCAGGTGTATTTGGTGGAGCCACAGATTTCTTGCAGATGCTGTATGTCTCATTTATCATATTCTTCTATTCTTGACTTGTTTTTAATTGTTCTTTTGAAATGTTACTCTTGCATGCCTGAATTGTGTGGCTGTTTAATTGAGAAAGGTGGTAAATAACAGTCATTTCTAGAAGAAAGTAGTAAATAAACAGCAGAAAAAAAAAATTGAATATCAGCAAAATGAAGTGAGTTGTTGAAATTTCTTACAGTGATAAATCAATGAAAAGTCCTCCATATCCAAAGAAGGGTAAGTCATGAAAATTAGTATTAGCCTGTTACGCTTTCTTGGACTTAACGAATGCTCCATCTTTAGGTATTAGACATTATCCAGGTGTTCAGGATCATTTAGTCCTGTAGCCTTTCTGCAGAGACAGTCTGCTGGCCCCTCTCTGCGAAGCACAGCGATGGGTACCACTCCGTTACTTATGGGGTACTGAACTGAGCCAAGGAGCTCACTGCACATTTACCAAAGGACAGTCATGAAATGCTTGGAGCCACCTGGGTCCATCAATAACATCTCAGTTTGAAACATACTACTTGGCAAGGTTTTTTTTTAAAAAAAACACACACAAATTCTACCCACTCTGCTGTGCCCTCCATCAGTGCCAGAACTGCTGTGTCCTCACGGTGTTCCACACACCCAAACTCCAGCAAAATGAAGGGCATATGTTTATAGCACAGCCAGATCTTCTTGGTGGACTTAATCAAGATGGAAAAAACACTGCACTGTGCTTCCATCTCTTGCATGTAAGTTGATACAGTGATTCTGGGATTTTTAAGGCTAGAGAAAATATAATCATCTAATGTGACCTCCTCAGTCACATGGGATAACCCACAGGCAATGGGTGCTGTCTGATGTTGGAGGAATGCAGCAAAGCCACAATCTGATTTTACACTGTTGTAGAGCACTGTTGGTGAAACTGAAATGGGAACTCTTGAACCCTCTCTCTCTGCCAGATATGGGATAAAAAATTGCTTTCTGGCTGGTCTAGGTAAAGCTGCATTAAGCTAAGCTGTAGATGAAATTATTGTTATATTCATTGCAAGCGCTGCTATGACAACAGACGAATGCTGCAGGTAATTTAATTACATTTCTGTCAGCCTCTGTGCCTTTCAGGAGACAATGCAGAAGCCAACAGCATTTTCTTTTAATCTTGCAGGTGGCACGGAAAATGTCAAATTCTCCTCCAGAGGGCCTAACGAGAGCATTTCACTTGAGTCCTGAAACATTATTTAAGTATCTTGAAGAATCACTCATGCTTTTTTCCCAGCATCTCCGATTCCGTGCGCGTTCCCTCCGCCGTTTCAGGAATCGTGCTGCACAGAGGCTCTTCCCATCCCTGTTGGTGCTCGCAGGCTGTTCAACACACCTATGGGCTGAATCCTGACAAAAGCTGCCCACCCCACCGGGAGAGGAGGAGATAAGAAACATCTAAAAGTCGGTGTTGCTCATCCAGCAGGTGAGAGCACTGAGAAAGCTGCAGTGACCCCCTCCCACACTTGTCTGTCTTGTCTCGGGTGCAGTTTGGAAATCAGCGTCCACTTGATTGTACTAATGGGAAAAACCATTGAGGGATGGAGGTGAGGAAAGTTCCTTTCTCCCCATGATCATGAACTGTGCAGCAGGGAGAGGAAAACAACTGCTTAAGGACAAAGTATTGACTGATATAACAGAGAGAAGTTAATAGATATTGACTCCCACTTGTTTTAAGTAGGTCACACAGTGCAAGAACATGTTGCACATTATTCTCTGAGGTGTGGGGATAGGCAATTCTTGCCACAATGAGCAAAACTTTACATATTGATATGTATGTGTCATTCCCTCATACTGAGGGACAGTATTTTCATATGCAAAAGTCCTAATTTCTGTACAGCTGGATGAAAGCCTGTGCTGAGGGACAGTACTGACTTCAGTGGGCTCTGCGGGAGGTCAGCATGACTTGAGAAGTGATTTATGCCTTACCAAGGCTAGATCCAAGATCATTCAATTAATCTTATAATTTACATTAGTTAAAGCAGAAACATGGTAATTATCTATTGTTTATCTGAGGAAAGTGTCTGAGGAGCAATCCTTCCATACCAGGGTATAAATTCAGTTGCCATGTAATTAAGTCATAGTTACATAAGCACTGAACAAATGTGCAACAAGATTCGGATAATACATTAACGTGATAAGAAATACCCAGGCATTTAGCTGGCATTGAGGAAATTAGCCACACCAAATTAGATATCAATGAACACATTTACTACCATGTCGTTATTATTCTGAGTATAAATTGAAACTTAATCAATTATTTCTACAGAGCTCTAACATAAACTCATATTAGGAACTTTTAAAATCACTGTTATTTTATAATGTTAAGTCTGCTGTGGGTTTTATGACACAGATGAAGAAGATACATCACCTAGAGAGAAATGTGGAATAACATCAAGACACAGGTTAAGGTCAACAGTGAATGTAGCTGCCAAAGCACTGAAGTCTTGGGAGACCTGGATGCTTTTTCTCATCTCCTGAATAGCTTTGTGCCTTGATTTCTCCTTTGGAATATGGAAGTTATGATACTTCCATTGTAAGGAGCTAAAAATGTCTCTGACGAAAATGAAAAGTTATTACTCATGCTCATCCATCAAGTTTGATGGGGTCCCATGCAGCCAATGAGGGTAACACAGATCTCAGGTGAACTGCAAAAGAAAGATCTCCTGATATTCTGGCTGGAAGAAGTAGCAATTTCTGACCACAAGGTCAAGACCAAACTGCAGAAAACAGTTAAATGTGCGAACAACCTAGAACATTCAGTCAGCATGGGAGACAATCTTCATTCATAAATTCAAATTCATGCTGGATTCTTCTCAAAGGAGTAACAAAATAGGGGGTGATCTGATGAATGAACAAATAAAGTTGAATTTAATTTATGAATTCAATGAAAGAGACACATCTGTGCTAATATCTGACGAAATCCATAAGGTGAGAAGAAAAGCATGAAGAACAAAGGATTATTGCACCTCTTTACAGATAACTTCTCCAGAGCTCCAAGAGGGAATAAAAACTGGGATGGTGGAGTCCTTGGTTTAGGAGCAAAAGAACCATACTATTTGCTAAAAGGAAACATTAACCAAGGATAAAACCATGTGTATACAAATATATAGACAAATGTATACGCATACCTAGAAGGGAAAAGAGAAGACAATAAAGCCGTGAGAATAACACAAGTTTTGGATGGAGGCGTTGCAAGTTGCACAGATTGTTCCAAGTGAATTCCAATAAAAACTTGCAGTTCACCACACTGTCCCTCTGTTCTGAATACTTCAGAAGTAAATCGGGGTTCAATAGCACTATCTTTCATGTCTTTCCACCGATATGGACAAGTTGCCTTGACAAGACAAGTAAAAATGCACAGACATAACAAATACCCCCCCCCCCCCCCCCCCCCCCGACTAATGCATTTTAGGAACCACTAAAATTGACATAAATAGTTTTATTTCATGTTTGCAGTTTGAGACTTTAACAACCTTCGACTTTTAGAAGCGGCAGCCAGTTCTCTACATCTCACTGAAAGGTTTGGCTTTGTTCTCAGTGGTATTCAATTCCTGGGCCAATCCTCCAATGAAATAAAAAGGTTGTGCTCTATTGTCAGCAGATCTATGGTTGACATAAGCTTTTCCACTGTTATAGATAACAAGGTTGAGTGTACTTCTGATGCTCCAACTATGTCTTTAAATCTCCATCCTACACCAGCTGCCTTGCCTGCCTGGCTCAGCCCTTGAGCTATCAGCTTTCTCAATGTGGAACCACAAAACTTTGCCACTCGCAACCACGCACAAGCTGAAAGTCCCCGTAGATCAGCCATGACCATGTGTCAGCATCTCACCAACCTCTTGCGATTTCTCTCCCACCTCAAGAAACAGCAGCAATAGTTACCAGAAAGACAAATTTTGGTTATTAGAACAAAAGCAAATCAGGAATTGCTCTTCCAGACTCTGAGAAGTCTCATCTCTCTCAGATTCACATGATAAATGTCTTTCTGTATGCTCTACCCTACCACAAAAGCTTCTGATGCCTGAGCATCCTGCCTTTACCAGAGCTTTTTCCTCTCTTATTTTTTTTTTTTTAATTTAAGATTTTTTTTTTAAGATCACTGCAGTAGTGCGTGTGGGAAAACAGGACTTGTAAATCATTTTAGAAAGAATACAAGAGCCTTCAAGCTAACAGGTCATCCCCTTATCTTGCAAGGATACACCCAAAGCTGCCCATTACCTTCCTCTCAGCATGGTTAAGGAAATTTCCTGGAGATTGTAGTAGTGGCTCTTGGCCAGCATCTCCCTTCCTCCAGAGGCTATGACAGGACTCTCCTAAGGAATGTACTTCAGTATCAGTAAATTAGTTTCCATGTGTGTTGGAGTCCTTTACAATTACACACAAGCACCTAGAAAACTCGATTTTTCCATACGAGTTTTTCCCCAAATATGGCATACTCCCTTTCAAGATGAATGTCTCCTAGCACCCCTAAGAGATCAGGACCCATTCTCAGACAAGTTTCTCAAAAATGCAAAAAATGCCTTTTAAGGTGCTACCACCACCTGCCTCTCTGTCAGTGAGGTCTGTGGAGGCACAGACTCTCCCTCTGCCATCCCTCCTGACTGTCAGTTCTTAAAAGATTACTCAGAGGGCTTTTGTTCATCCTTCAGAGCTAGTTGTCTGGCATCCTCCAACTACCAGTTTCTTTTAGGGTCTGTCTTTTTCTCCAATAAAAAGGAAACATTTTGGTATGTGCATCCAGCCTCGCCGTTTGAACAGTTTAATGAAAACATCACTAAGGCACAGACTGGGGAAGCAGAGGGAGCTGCACAGTCATTAGCATTTTGCACACCACCACAAGCTTTTGTACATGAGCAATTAATACAGCAATAAATACCACAATGAGCTGGAGAAACCTCATTGAGGCTGGGAAATGCAAACACTGCCTTCCACTTAAAATAATTGTCAGAAGCATTTAAGAACCTTCATGGAAAGGAATAGCTGAAGCTCCTGCCACAGACACAAAAGTCCATTCCCAAACACGACAGAGAAACCTTCCATCATCTTAAAAAGAAGTTATCTGAGGGAGTCAGAACAAATGCTAGTCCAAACATCCTTCCAGACCTGGATGCTACCAGCCCACCTAGGTGTAAATACTAGGTTTAGAGAAGGGTAAGCCAGAGTTTACTCCTGTTGATTTAGCCACAATACTAATACAGAGCATTATTCTGGCTGCATAAAGGAACACAGGCAATACCTGATCTGGTGGTACACAGCTCATCAGGAATTCTTGAGCACACTTGAATGATAGGTTGAGTTTATAAGAAGAACGTTTCTCTTTGTATTTTTGACTTGGCTTTACAAACCCTAGTGGGGGATTTACTGTGCTGTAAGACCATGGCTGGAGATGTGTAGACAGAAACACAGAAATGCCCTGCATGGGCAGAGATAGAGCCTGGCTCTGCAGTCTCTATCCGACATGGGGTTGGATTCCTTTCACCTGTTTTAAACATTTTTTCCCAGAGACAATTCTTCACCCACCCATTTAAAACATCTCACAAAGTCAAGTTTCCTTAAGGAAAGCATAGACTGCAAGAATCTTCTCCCACAATTTGCTTGTACGTGCTAGTTACCAGCAACTCTGCTAATAACACATTGCTCATGCAAATTAATTCAGCTCAGAGAAACAAGTCTTGATGATTATAAAATGCTGCAATTACAGTATTGCTTCCGGCCAGCTGAGAGTAAATTCATCAAGCATTTGATATTTAAAGCTGCTGTGGTGATAAATGCTTGCCTTCATTTATGACTGTACACCAAGACAGAGAGAAAATGGAATACAGAAAAATGACTGCATGACGGGAATCCCAACAGAAACCACCAGAGACAAAGGCGAAGATATATGAAATCTCTTTCACCATCAGCTGAATGTGTCTGATATGCAGCAACCCATCCTCCCTTGTTTAATGAGGAGCTATTAGAACAAAAGCAACAACAAATACCAGTTTTACTCAGACAGAAGCACTGAGTGGTGTCTTATTGACTGTATCTGATAAAAGTCTTATTACGCCAAGGTCAAGGACAGCTGTACAGTAGTAGGTGTCTCTTCTGCCTGGCGGTGCACACGCAGCCCACTGTTATGATTACGGATGCTCACTCTATGTGTGCAGAGCATATAAAAGGGGGGAGAAACTCCTCTGAGGTTTTGATAACAACCCTGCTGCTGTGTACCTTTGCTCCGTATATGATATTACAGCAAAAATAAAAGGAAAATGAATTCAACAACAAATAACCATGATTACACCGCACTAATTGTTTTCATGGTTTCATGATGCTATGACTGTTTGGGGCAATGCTGTCAAATACAGAGGAAAACATTAACTCCATTGTTATTCAGAGTAATGACATTAATCATGATGAACTCTTTTACTAATGAATGTGGTAAGAGTAGTGCAAGCCAGGGAGAGTTAGTTCTAACTTTTCATCCAACCAGAGCTCTGCCCAGCTGCCTCGAAGCAAATGTGTCTTGAGACCATGCCAAGTCCCTGGCTCACCCCAGGAGCATCTGAGCATCTGATGGTGGGGGGATTTCAAACACCTCAGGAAGACGGCCAGAGTGAGGATACTGGACCGACTGGAAAGGCTTTTTTTCCTCATTTGCTCTCAGGACTTACTTTGTCCTCGTGGCAGTCACAGGATATCTTACCTGCATGATGCAGCAGCATTGGCCTGTGCCTGATTTGCTCTGCAAGAGTCTTTCTAATAGATGAGACAGTAAACATGTCCTTCTGCAATGTGTGGATGTACAGCGCCCCGTAACAGACCCCCTGTGTAATGCTTTATAAATACCATCTGCACCATCTGTGGACAGAGAGGAAAGGCTAGTCCAGACTTGGCTGGCATGTCAGAAGGACTTGGTCTCGGAGAAAAAAGAAAGATCTAGGGACAAGAGGAAGCAGAAAATCCTCGGACATAAACCTCTTGGCAACCTGTGTTTGGCAGACCTCTATTGTTATTTATCCTAGGATAACATCTTAGAAAAAGGAGCTGGATTCCCATCTCCTGCTCTATAAGGAAATTATAAAGCAGCTATCTATTTTTTCATTAAAATTAAATAATTGAATCTGTCCGGACTCATGTACTTTTTCCCCATGAGATATCCAGGAGAATTAAGTTTCAATTGACTTTCCAGACCTTGGTTATCATAGGAAGCTTTTCAAAAATTGGGACATTTGGCAATTTGAAATTCAAATAGGTTTCAGTCAATATGTTTACTATTGCAAGACAGGCATCTTTGTCCCCTGGGTGTTTAATGCCTCAATAAGTAATTGGTCCTTTCATCTTTTATATGCACAGAGTGAAGAGTTTACGGCTCATACAGTGAATTGTCAATACAAAGAATCTTTGCACCAGTCTTAAATAACCCAGCTCCCAGCTACATTAAATCCCCCCTCCCTCCACATGCCCACAACTAGTCTCTGAAGGTTTTTTTTCCCCTCCCCTGATTTTCAATGGCATTCTTAAAAGGGAGCTTCGCTTTGCTCACCAAGCCTAGTTACAGATGAAGACAGGGAGGTGAACATGAGGAATAAGAATATGCCCCTAATAAAAGGAAAACTCCAAGGCTTTTCAGGAAAACCCTTTTTATGCCTTTATCCATTAGGTCTGAAATCCAAAGCAGTCAATGGACCTATATCCAAAGATTCAGATCTTTAGAGATAGGAATGCAACAACATCAGCTTTGCATGAGTATTTTTCATACAAAGATACCTTCAGAAGCTACGGGCAGTGCTGTCTGTAAAGCTGAAGTCAGATGTTCTGTTTTACATGAAACTGCCACTTTTCCATCTTCTTAAAAGAAATATATGGGCCACAAGTTAAAATACTTCAGACAACTGAAACATTGTGTTTCAATCAAGAAAAAAATCTGTCACTGGAATTGGACATGTCTTGTACTGTGTGTGCTATATACACATACATACCGTGTAAGTACAAGTATTAAAAACAAAGAAAATGTTTCTTTAAAAAAAAAATTGTAGTGTCACTTTCCAAGAAGCTCAGAACTGAACGTTATTGCCCTGCTTCTTCAAAACTGAGGCATCTTTGTAATGTGCTTGGCTTTCAATGATTCAGAATTTTGCCAGAGGAGCTGTTTCTCTTGGCCAGATTCTGAGCAGCTCTGGTGATGCGTTAGAGCAGGCAGGACAGCAAAGGAGCTGGTGTGGTTTATCGAGCTATGACTGTATCATCTCACTGGCAGTACACATCTGAAGGAGTTAGGGTTTGCACCAAGTTTACGTCACCTTATGCAAGTGGCAGGACTGCTACCTGCAGTGTTAGCAGAGCTGCACTCATCCCTTTGCAAGAACTGAGCTCACAAAAATCTTTGTCCAAGACAAGACTCTAAGAAGCACAGCTACCCTTTGTATTTCCCTTTTGGAACATGGCACTGCATGCCAGTTCAGGATGTGGATGAAGCCCAATAGCAAAACTTGCATCTGGTTTTGGGCCATGAAGAGTTATGGGATGTGCAGAGTTTGATTTAACTTTCTGTAATGATGGGAATAATTCCTCTTTTCTTCTCTGGTTTGTTTTCATCTAATTCAACCATCACAAAGTATTTTTTTCAGGCTAAGTTTCTGATTCAGTTAGATCTAGAAAGGTTTGGAAAGTCCAATTTCTTGAGGCCTCCAATCTAAAGGGCTACGTCATGATTCTGATTAGCCAATGCAGCTTCTGACTCACAGAGATTTTTCCCAGACTGAGTGCACAGGGAAAAATTGAGCCTTTTCACAATGGATCTACACCGTTACTCTCATCCTAGCATCACCAGAGATGATGATACAGCACAGACAATCTGCAGTACCAAACAAGCACCTTTTCCTCAGCACAGCTCTCCGTCCCTCCAGCGTTTTTTTATCACTCACCCTTTGGTCTGCAGAGCAGAGCACGCTGCAGTACTGGCTAGCTGACTGTACGGATTAGCAAATCTCCTGTAAATATTCATTAGACTTGCATTACAACCTTTTATATTTAGTAGCTGTGCTCTCCGTGTGACACAGAGCATTCTGTCAGTATCTGGAGGTGACTCAGGAGACTAGACTTTCATGTTGAGGTCTATAGGCAGAGGACAAAGAAGTCTGTAATCAAGAAAAAAATACAGGTAAACTGAATTTACCCACTTGCAATGTGGGCAATGTAAAGCTTTCCTTTTCTATATACGTCAAAGTCAAGATTATGCAGTCTTTTTATTTCTGACTATGTTATAAGGATGAAGAAAGTCTTCAGAGATTCAGATCAGAATCTTTCACTGCTGCTAATTGTTCATTTTTATTGCAAATGACTTTATTGAATTTAATTAAACTTGGCTCACAAGCTTTGCATATGCAATAATGAATAATAGTTAATAGTCCATTTCTCATTACTTTTCAGTCAAAGGATGCTTTAATGCTCTACAAAAGATATTGCATATGTTTAGGATTTTTCACCCAGGACTGAAACAGTCATCCCTCATGATTCTTTATGGCAAATCTTCAGCAGGGCAAAGAAATCTCCCACTCACCTCAAACTAGACTTCACAGACACTAGGTGGAAATGCAGTGGCCCTCAGCTAGGGATGAGTAAAGGGACTACATTGACTTCTATCACAATCTGTCAAACTGCTTGCAAAAAACGATTTGTGTTCTGTGAATGGAGAAATAACTTGGTGTTACTTTTCCTTATCAGAATGGCAGCATGTCTTCTTGGCAATGAGAGATCAGATGTGTGTACAAGTAGCAACTAACCAACGCCTTAGTCTGTAAAGTCAGTCAAAATCACAGCCCAAGCTGATCAGGATGAATAAACCCTCTCTCCAGTCAGTCATGTTTCCAGTCCGTATTCACTCAGTCTCGAGAGGAATAACTAGAATAGAAAACAACTTCCAAAGAAACAGTCCTGATATCAGCTAAAAGATTAAGACGAGGTGTTTAGAAACTTTGTTAAATATTTTGTTTATCCAAGGGAAAAATCCGTAATTAGATGGTGGCATGTGGCTTCTAGGATCTCTCTACCAAGTTTCACATTTCTGGGAGATGGGGGCTCAGTCTCCAAATACACAATGTTAACTTTTGACTCAGGTGATGATGAGGCAAGCATAGCTGTCTCCATCCTCTCCAGACTGAGCAAGCATCTCCCACGTTATTTATTTTTTCACCACAACCTATGCTGTAAAGTTTCAGAGGGAAATAGGGCCTTGTCTCTCCTGTAACACTGGAGGTGAAGAATTTCCTGGGGGATAACTTGCATGACCTCTTAGAATTTTGTTATTCAGCAGGGGAGACATGATATTAGACGTCCGTGACATGTCCTAGTTTGGGGGAAGATCTATCCCTGATTGGGATGGCTGAGCCCTCACTTTATACTGTTGCACCTGTGTGAGATGGTGAGCCTGCTCTCGGGCTGTGACAGCTGTTATGCTCTGCTTTCCCAGTAGTCACACTGTGCTTATGGCACGGTGTCCAGGTGCTCATGGCCAACAGCTCACAGCAGCGGATGAGTCGCAAGATTTTCATACAACAGAGGCTTTGAATTGCACGTTAACACTGACCTGTGCAAAGGGCATCATGTGCAAATACAAGCTACAAACAGCAGGCAAAGGAAGAATCTTATACCACCCTCCTGCAGGGGTTGAGGATGAATCACATACATAAAGAATAAAAACTAACATGGTATCGCTCTGAGAGCCAGAGACACATGGCGGAGAGTCAGTTCTAGGTTTTGACAACCTTTGAGGACCCTGGACAATTCAGCACTGGCAGGACTGAACTAGGCAATCCACTCGAAGGGCAGTGGTGAATTCAAGCTCTTGCAGAGCAGACAAGAGGCATATCTTAAGCACGTGTTGTCTCTGCAATCTCATGCATTGCAAAGGTCAAACATTTCCACTCTGCAAAATTCAGTTGCAGGGCAGAGGTACAGATATCCCTCCTGCAAGTTTAAACAGAATGAGGAGAAAGGGTAAACTCAGCTGAAGATGAGCTGCTGCCTCAAGACACGCGAAAAAACCCCGTGGAGCAGGTGCTGGTGTTCTGCCTAGAGCTGGCCACAAAGAGCTCATTCGCCTTAGACTTTTGATAGAGTCCTAGTAACATCTGCTGTTACTGCAATTCAGCATCAACTTCCCGTGGCTCAGCATGAGAAATATCTTCTCCTAGGATGAGAGGAGGAAAAAGTAATTAATAGATAAGGGTCTTCCCAGTGGAAGCTGATTTGCTTTCTGATCCACAAAGCAGTGCAGATTAAAAACTGGAACTAAACAATTCACAGAAAACTGAAACTGCTGGAGAAGTGGATGCTTTTATCCTCTGCAGATTAGGGGATACCCTTACCCTCATCTGCAATCAGGACTGCAAAATTCCCCTGTCCTGCGTGCCTGCTAATCACTCCCTTTGCTTCATTAAACGGAGGTCAGAATGAAATTTCCTCCACTGATTAGAAACGTGGAAAAGGCAATCACTGTCATTTGCATTCAGTCAGATGTTTGTTCCCCCTGATAGAAGAGCATCAAAATTATTTGAAAAGCACCAAACAAGTGCTATGCCATTTCACTAATTAAACCCACCCTTCTGCTCTAAAATTGATGAATAATGACTGAATTTGACTCATAATCCCTTTGTCTTCTATTATTTACTCTTTTTTAACAGTGATTTATTGCAAGGTAGTGCTTTCATTATTCTTGTTAATTACCTCTGTTCTCTACTTCAGCTTGTAAAATGTAATTGCCTGAAACATAAATCTAGTCTTGCCACCTATGTTCACACACATCATTAATATTATTCTGGCCAATCTTATGAAATCTTTATAAAACATAATTATACATGTGCCATTAAGTGCTATGTTGTGTTGAAGATGCACTAAGCCTTTTCTGAGGACTAAGCTAGTCTGTATATTAAACCTCCCTGTTTGTTTTAACAAGTTTGTGCTTCCCTAAGGAAAAAAAAAAAACAAATAACACATTAATCGGTCAGTGAATATTGTAGATCCGACTACCACACCTCCTTGAGCGTGCAAGCCCTGCTAAGTGGCTGCTTAACACTTTTGCAACAGGGGAGCAGAGGCCCTTTAATGAACTCTCCTTCACTCCCCACCCCTGGAAACAATAATTTCACTGAACTGAACAGTGATCACTAGGCAAGAGGGTAGCAAACAAATGCAGCAGCTACTCATTCGAGTGATTATCAAGTTTCTTTCTGGTGTAGATAATCCCCAAACAAATTATTTTCATCCTCTCTGCCCCTGATACTTCAAATCAAAGGACTGCGTATCACAGAGAACAGGCATTTTCTGGCGGACAGTTTTTTTCCCATTGTAATTTTTTAGTATTGCTTATGATTATATGTAAGGAAAAATCTATTAGAAGGAGAGGAAATGCATTATCCCCAGCTTATTGTTGACATGATATTAGCTCAGTATTTGTCAGGTTTCTGGTAATGAACAGGTTTATATGCAGCACTTCATCTCTCCAACAAAACACTTGGCTATATGAACAGCAGTAATATCCCAGCTGAGCCTAGTAAGAGAGAAACATGTTTATTATTTCTCAAAAAAAAAAAAATCTCATTCCTCCCTGATTCATCCACTACATTATTACCTAAGTATGCATTTGGTGGTACTAGATCAGCTAATGTAAGCCCTTCAGCCAACAAGTATTATCAAGTGTATTTCCATTAACTTCCATTCTCCACAGTCATAGGAAGGACAGCCTATAAAATATTGCAATTGCATTTACAATTGTTAATTACTGTAAATTCAGTGTTTGAGATAAGAGCATTTGCTCTCTCCAGGTCTTCTACCTGATGTATTGTGGCTATTACAGCTTTTAGTCGGATCTGCAGTGGTGAGGTTCTGTCCGTGGGGTTTCTCCTGCCTTACACCAGTGTACAGGACCCAAATCAGACCTTCCTAACACTAGAGCCCCATCAGGGCCGGGACCGTAATGGCTCAGACCGCAGTGCAGATATGACAGGGCACGGGCCAGAAGGGGAGCGAGCAGGGTGTAATCTGGTAGATGAAATCAAAACTCTTTCTCCATCTTTTCCTATTCTTTAGATGATTGCAAAGAAAAATATTTCCTGCCTGATCCCACCTGTGGTTTATTGAGTAATGGCATTCTCGATAATGCATTTTGCCTGAGGAAAGCATTGTAACTTGGTTACTTTGGGGGGGAGCATGGAAATGGTATGAGAAAGCTGAGTCTTTAAATCAATGTTGTAAATCTGTGCCAGATTGGGTTGGGCAGCATGAAAGAGGCAGGTCAGAGGGCAAATTCTCCATCAAGTACAGTTCCTAGAATTAGACAGATTTTTTTTTTTTTTTTTTTTTTTTTTTTTTTTTCCAGGGAAAGGTTTATTTCTTAAAATCAAATCTATCTGATATAAGCCCTAGGACTAAACTAAGTTCTAGGACCTAGCTTCCTTTCCTCTGACTACAGAAGTGTATGTGCCTTCTGGATGCTGTTCTGGTGTCTCCTGCTTCCCAACCTCCTTGCCAATGTCAATTTGAAATGCAGGTGTCCAAGATGAATGGTCAGCAAGGAAGGCTGTATCACTGGGGACTCCTCACAGTCAGACACAGAATATATTTTCATGCCAAGCAGGTCCCTGTGAAAGTAATTTAATTAAAACTTCTGAATTAATACGCCTATCCTTCATTAGTAGCCAGAGTAATAAAATCAGCATGGAACTTCTCTTTAATGAAACAAAGCATACCTAAAAAGTGGAGTTGAACATGAAAAAACAGTTGTTCTCTGAGAGATGGTTTTGCTTCTCTTGGTGCATTTTTATAATGACTATCAGGCAACTGCAGTGAAGGAAGAAAGTCTGAACAAAGGAGTGTATATCAGAAATAATGGAATCAACTTTGGAAGTTAAAAATACAGGTGTAAGAGGAAAAACCTGAGAGCTGGTATTGTTTAGGTATTCTTATAGACCAGAACAGCTCATATTCAGACATAATTACTGTAAAATGTCTAACCATTTATCAGCAGAGCAATGGAACAGATTATCTAAGACCTCTTCTGTGTTTATCTTTGTGACTCTGCCTACATGTTTAGGACTTTTCTTCACAGAGTGTTCTGGTCTATAAGAATACCTAAACAAAAGTCCTAAACATGTGGATCACTGAGCATGGCAGACACTGGGACCTGGATCACAAGGTCGCCATCAAGCTCATCGTTAATTCTGAATGCGTCACACCCCCCAAAGTGTGTTTTTTCTTTTCTTAAAGTTTTCTGTTGTTTTGTAGTTTTTCCTAAGTTTTACAATCTACTGTTACAAACCTAACACAATTGTATCTCCTGCACAGCTGGGGGTTCCCAGAGCTAGTTTTCTAAAGCAAATGTATTTTCCATCCACTGCCTCCATAAGCCTCCCTACTGAGAACAGTTTATGCTTAGCTACACTCAGGACACAATAAATGTGAAAGAAAAGGAGGTAAAGTGAGGATTTAAAGAGGTGTATCAAATTTTATCACTGGAAGGTCTGGTGATGAACACATTCCTATTTTCTTCTGTTTAGCCCATTTTGGAGTTCATTTTTCACAGAAACCACTGCAGCCATGTGAGGGAATTTTTTTTTTTTTTTTTTTAAAGTACCTAAATGGGTGAACTGGTCAGACTCTAATTGTGTCTGAAAAGCTACAGTTGACACACACTGGAGACTTAATTATGTAGCATGTGGCTCCATCTGTCAGCTGCAATATCTTTTGTTACCAAGAATTAGACTTCCATAGAAGATGACGTGACAGATCCAATTTGCTTTCACAAGGATAACTGTTATGTGGGCATTTGAATGATGCTGGAAATTAGAACAACATTTACATTCCTTGTATAGACATTGAAATGCTATTTACAGCAAGGTTTGTCCAAAATATAAAACTAAGATTGAATGGGTGGCAGTCAATACAAAGCTGAAATCCAGGAAACAAATAATTAAAATATCATTAAATGAAGGATAATCTTACACAGCACTGTCTGAGTAAAGATACTCCCATACACATGTAGAAAAATTCTGAAGAGTTTGTATCCGTGCAAAGTTAATGGAAACAGCATTTCTAAAATTCAAGCTCTTCTATGGCAAATATGATAGCAAAATGTAAAGACCATAAAATTCCAGTTTGGGAAGGAGAGGTGATAAGGTTTTCCCCTAAATTAGAGATTTTCAGCCTTTTTCAACTTGTTTACTATAAAGTTTTTTCATGGCTGATGCAGATTGCTTTAAAACTATTTAAGCATGATGACTCCAATCTTACCTTTCTTTTCTGCCTGTGTAGATAGCTCTCAGATCACATCTCTAGATTCAGCACAGAGTAAACAATTATCCTCTGTGGCTGGGTATACCCAGATCATGATTACTTCAGCCTTGCTCCGACACAGTGACTCATTTAGCTGAGATAATCTGACCATTTACAGCTCTAGATGCAGGGCCTCCGAGGGACACTGGTACCTGTGTATCACATGTTAGCATGAAAGGAGAAACAAATGTTATTTTCAGAAATTACATGTGAACTCTAAGTTTTCCTCCATGTTTTTCCAATTATGTTTTCTTAATTTTTCTTAATACATGTCACTGACCCATTTCAGTCTGTGAAGCCCATACAGACTACATGGGAAGCAAAGCAACTGATGACAACATGCTGGCGCATTTACAAAGGGAAAAAACAGGAGAGGGAAAAATACACTGTGAGGAATTTTGCTATTTGCTCTAAAATGAAAGACTTGTTAATTAGAAAATGCTTTTCACAAGTGATTTAATTTAAAATGGGGGGGAATCCCTTTCATTTGCTTACAGGCTGAGACATATTTTAACTGATGAACAACAACATTATTTTTAGCAAGCTATACATTCATCATATAGCAATGCATCTGGAAGTCTAACCTGCCATTATGTCGGCATGCAATATACAGTTTTGAAAAACTCCCTATATTTATCAGCTTTTGAATTCAATGTTTGCCCAATTATCTCTAAAATTGTTATAATCTTAGTTTTATCTGAGAAGCTTTTATTGAAAATCTACTAGTAATCTTCTGTAAATGTTAGTCATAAACAACACTGCTAAATCATAAAATCACTGCTTGTGATTAGTCTGGAGAGAGACTTACATTAACATATTCAGTTCTAAATGGTCTCTCATCCCAGCATCCAATAAGTAGTGATAAATTGAATTAGCTTACTTAGTGCGAGGTTTGCTGGGAGCTGGCTTGTAAACCTCCCCTGAATTTCTATTTTAGCATCCTGGCTAAAGTGTGAAAAATCCAACCCCAGACCAGATTTTCTGAAAATGGCACCAGTCTGTGAGGATCTAACAAAATGCCATATCCATGCTCTTCTGAACACGCCTCTAATGCTCATTTTACATTCAGTGCCTGTGCAGGTTTTACTTCCCAAAGCACAAAGCAACCTGAGGCCAAGCAAACCATGATTTCTCCATAATTGCATCCCATTGCAAGCCTACAGGCTCTGCTCAGATTGAACCTCTTCCTGTCTGCTTGCTGTGTTTACCCTACTCTGTGCTCTCCAGACATTCAGATTTGCAAAGGGATCTACAGCCGTGAAACAAACAGGAGACACAAGCAGGGGACACTGGTGTGCCAACACCACCAAAGTCTAGGGAGGCCATCAACAGGAGCAGGTTCAAACACACCCCGGTTGGGAGCAGGCAGACAGAGCTATGTGGGGCTGCACAGGAGCATAAATGCCGAGAGCAGCTGCATCCCTCATCCACATTTTGATGGATAAGAGCTATCAGAGAAAACCTACACACTCGTTAATGTGAGAGGGGCTGCACGGTGTTTGGCAGAGCTGTAGCTGAGAGTATGCAAAGGATGGGGACAATGTCAATGTTACGGGCTGGTGACAGCTGCAGCTCTGAGCTGAGTTGAATGAAGCCATGACCCTGTGGACTCCACAAATCATGTGTAGATGCATTTTCCATATTAATCTGTATACTTTGCAAATACATAAATACACCTCTTCCTCTACTACAATTAATTCATATCTACTTCCAGTTTGACAAACTATATTGGAGCTGAAGCTGAACAAGAGCTAATACTGGTTAATGAGAATTCACTAAACACTGATTTGAATATTGCTCTCGTTTGCAGCCTAACTAGAGCTTGAGAGCTGCTGAAGGAATGAAGCAAATCCAATGAACATAAAACCAGGGCATCAGTCTGCTCGCTTAGAAAGGAATGGCTGAATTATGCTGCTGGAGCAGCTTGAGTGGCTGCAGAAATCAGTTCTCCAGAGGCCCTGCTAGGGAGGTGCCCACACGGCCAGGGCTCAGGGGGCTGCCCGTGGCATCAGGCTGCTCCTAGCTCCCTCCCGGCAGCCTCCAAGCTGTTCCCTGCAGAGATCTGCCAAGCGACAGAGCGATTCTGTGAAATGAGTACCTGCCAACTGACTGCAACGCTGGGATCAAGGTGCATTTATTTTATCCCAATATTTATCTTTCCAAACACCTCCCCTTTGTCTTGTTAGCAGGACCACCTGGAGACATCCTCTGGTGTTCCTCCCGGTGTGGGGCTGGTGGGGACAGAGAGGTGGGAGATGCCTGGGCATCGCTACGGGAGCAGAGTGCTGCCTCTTCAGCAGACTGTTTTGATAAGCAGCCACATGGGCACCTTAATACCTTTCACATAGATAATGTTCCTCGCTTCCTAAATGCACAAATCAAGCAGAAAAAACCTTCAAATGGCTCAATTAAATCCCATCTAACTGACACCACAGGAGGCTTCTGACCAATGCAGAAAGCTAAGATATGTTTTACTTCAGTAAAATGAGTAAATAGCTTCTCCAGCGCGCCAGAAAAATGTAGAAAACATGCAAACTCTAAACCACTATTTGGTGTTAAATACTTGTAAAAGCCTTTTTCCCTTAGATTAATATCTTACATTTATCTGCTCTATACATTTTGGAGACATAGTGAAAATTGCTTATTTCTAATAAAATGCAGCAACTGTACCCTGAGGAAAAATTACTGTGTTATGAAATATTTTTCGCCTCTACCACAGCCAATTTAGTTTTCATTTAAAATTCAATAACTGCATCATACTCAGAATCTTCCACAACTGTCATAATGACTTTGAACAAAAAGTGTGCTGTAAACAAGGAAGATTAGAAAGACATTATTGAGGTAATTTCTCCCCAAGTTTCTTTCGCAGAGTCAGAGATGCAGAAAATGAATGCAACAGTTAGCATGAATATGATTTAGAAATAAATAGGAAAAAAGAAGCATTTTGTTCCACAGATACTTTGGTAATAAAAGCATTACTTCCCCTATTTTATTTGAGATATCTTTCACTGCTTGGTGGAAGGAAACACTTTGTTGTTTCCTCACTGAAATATTGATGTAAGTGAAAAAGACAAACAATATAATGTTGCTAGGAAAATGTTGCCTACTTGCTGTAACATTTTCTTTCCTTGCATCTCATGAAGGAGCTCTGACAGCGGCGCCGGGGAGATCTGCTGTGTAGGAACTGCCAATCCATGCTGCTCCAGTCCTGCATCTTGTTGCTTTATCAGTAGCAGTCACTTCAGAAGAAAGTGCAGAAAGTCTTTCCCTTTTCTCTTTGCCTGGTCTCTGAAGACAAATTCTGCTCCTAGCATGTAGAAGGGATAGCAATTCCAATAAGTGCCTCTCTTGCCCACCCGTGGCTCTGCTCCTTGCTGCGGGCATGGCCAAGCATCTTCCCTGGGCAAAGCCCAGAACCTCCATTTTGCAGAGAGCTGCGGAATTCCTGCAGATTTATCCAATAAGCAAAGCTGTGCACACCCGGATACATCACCTGGCATCATTCTCCGTGTAAGGCATCTTCACACTTCCAAGAATCATTCCTATCATTTTTATTTTAACTCAAAACAACCCCACGAGCTGAAAGGAAGCCAGTGCTTTGTGGTGCGCTGAAGGACGGGTGCTGTGACACTAACCTGCCTTGCATGGGAGCTGTGCCTGATGGAAAGCAGTGAGGAATTAAACAATTTTGAAGGTCCTTTTAGAGAAAGCAACGAATGTGGATGCTTTTCTTCTGAGACCAGTTCAAGAATATTCCCTTTACAAAGTTTTCTGGTATTTTTTACATCTGACCATTTTGCCAGGTCGGTCTTTGCCTGGGTACAAATTCCCACCTTCCCTGAGCTCATGGACTCCACAGCTGCAAGGAAATCCTCCCTTTTTCTATGGAAAGCAGACACAAAACCCACTAGAAATTTCTGAAAACCTTAAAAATAATCTGAAAAGTTTTAGTCTGAGTAAATTCCATTAATCTGTAACTGAAACAAGGCTGAGGCCCTGACCCTGCAATTGCTCCGGGTGCTCTGCCTCATGGCTCCCATGTCCCTAGACCTTGCATTTCTAGTTACTAATAGAAATACTGACCTTGTAGGTCTTGTAACAGCATTGCAGTTTACCAGAAAGATGATAGTATTTACAATTGTGAAAAAAAAAAGTTAGAAAATCACATTTCCATTGAAGCTGAAAATCATATTATCATCATAAACCAGCAAAGTTTATATTATAGTTCTCTATTTTTCCTACCTCAACAAATAGGAAAAAAATAGCTGTATTTTCTACAGAAATGCAATGTAACTTGGAGAAGCTTTCCGTGCTATTTCCCGTTTAGCCTCTAGAGTTAAAGTAGTCTGTTACCACTCTTCTGTCAGGTCCCATACCCATGTCAGCATTCCTTATTCCTGGTGAGGGATGCAGCCCAGTGCATCCTCATACAATTATTTCCTCAGGACTGTTCTTAGCACACCTTAGATGCCTGCACGACTGCCCCAGGTGCCTGCCAGGTGCGTGCTCTTATGTAACAATGATATTACTGGCGTTTCATATTCTTCTATTAAAACTTGATGGGAATGATTTCTGGGAAGAAGGTGAAAATTCATAACGTTGCTATACCTCAATATACGCTGCACCCACAGCCAGTCCCAGCCATCACTTCTGCACCTGCTGAAATGGCACCTGTGAAACCCTGCTCTGCTTCCCCTTCTCTCCCTCTGCTTTTCAGCTGCTCTTGAGATCGCCTAACACCTGTGGGTGCTGCCACTTTGCAGTGGCAGAAAGAGAGGAAAGAAGCACCCAGGGCAGTTGGCTGTTCTCAGGATACAGAGTGCTGGTCAGTCAAAACCCCTGTATTTCCCCCACTTATATTACCCTTTCCCTGTGGGATTTGTTCAAAATGAAATGTTAGAGTGGCCATTACAGTCAAGTTAAATTTTAACAAAACCTGTTCTTCCCTTCTCTCTCCAAGGCTGCACAACAAAACAGACCCGAGCAGCTGTCTTCTCCCTGAAGGACTGTATGCTCTTATTTAACAAAAGCATGCAAACTCAATTTTAAAAAAATTCTGCTTTCATTCTTCTCCTCTTGTCTACTCTAATCAATGTACTTTAAATTGTTAATAGTAATTTTTTAGGGTTTTGCCAGGTCGTTAACACAGAGGTCTCTGCATGCCAAACCCTGATTGTATTTATGCCAGACAGTCTTACTGGTCCTCTGCAGACACAAGATCATGTTAATACCATTGACTTTCTGCCCCTCTTCACTCATTGGAAATACACATTTGTATCCCGGGAGTTGCTAGGCCACCTGCAAGCAGAGGGAGCAGGGCATGCCCCTTTTTACAAAGCTATGACATGTATCAGAAAGGAATATGGGAATCTTTGGGAAAATGGACTATGAATAGAAAACAGGGCTTTCAAGAAATAAATTAAACTCCTTTAAGTGAGAAAAAAAGT
This sequence comes from Athene cunicularia, assembly GCF_003259725.1. Classification (NCBI taxonomy): domain Eukaryota; kingdom Metazoa; phylum Chordata; class Aves; order Strigiformes; family Strigidae; genus Athene; species Athene cunicularia. The sequence goes on along the minus strand of NW_020799121.1, from coordinate 9,149,937 downwards.
GCCAGTCTGTTATCTGACTCATACAGGGTAAGAACCAGTCTCTCACTGCACAGGACTATCCTCAAGAAATTAATCTGTCATGTGGATTTTCTACATCTGTGTGGAGGGATGGTCTCACTCACAAAGAATTAGGTATTCAGGTCCACTATGTGTCCTGTATGCATCTGAATCGTTGTTCAGCCTGGGTTTCACAAGACTTTTTATCATCTTACCATAGAAAATCAACAACAACAAAAAAAATCCCTTGCATCCAGGTACTTTTAGACCAGATATTATCCATCAGATAGAAGGGCTAACTTCCACAGTTTATTTTTTATTGTAGGTCACAGAGCTGATCTCTAACTACAGATTCCAAGAAATACCACACTGGTGGAGTGTACAATTCAGAAGATTTACTAGATTTCCTTCTTACAGAGTACAAAAAAAAAAAAAAAAGAAAAGAAAAAAAAAAGAAAAAAAAAGGCTTCTTAAATGTTCTGGTTACTTGAACGCCATGTGGAATGGGGACATAAGGATTGTGAAAGTGTTGGTGATTCCATCCCATATGTGCAAAGATTTGGCATCTGCTAGATTTATGCACTTGACTCTGCTACTGTTCAGCATTTCTCACTAGTCAGCTGTTAGTCTCTGAAAAAATCAAGAAAAAAACCTGCTATGTCCTGGAGAACAGCAATGTGTCAACATCAGTATAAGACAGCTTCAAATTTATGACAGCCTTTTGCTATTTCCACATGGGATCTGCTATTTGCTATAAACACTTGTTCTTAATCCTCAGTTTTGGGAAAGGTAAGAAACAGAAGGATGGAATCTGCTTGATCTTAATGCTATGCTTTTGTGCAAGAGGAAAATAATCATGAAAGTACTTTGTGAAAACCTGGCCATAGTATGCTGATTCAACAGGCAGTTGGTATTATGAGATAAAAGGATGCTGTTCAGTATGATTAATCAAACCCCCTTATGCTTGCCAAAGCCTAATTATTCTTTGATCTACATTAATAACTTCAGAAAGCATAGTACACCTGGTGGGAGTTCTCAATGGCAAGCATTTTAGGCTAAAAGGAAAACTCCTCCCTGTGTCACAAAAACCTAATTTGCTTATATCAGTAGAATCAATTGTTTTATACAGAACCTGTGGTCTCCCACAGGTACCGTTGGTTGTATCGAAAGATAATGCATGCAATTTTTACCAGTATCAAAAAGCTATTACTTGACAAACAGTAAACTCTGTCTCAGGATGTCTTTAAAAAACACATCGCTATTGCATACCATTGCTGTATGTAGCTTTTTTACTGAACAGTCTGGCTGTAACTCACATGAGCAGAGAGACACATATCTCACAGCTTTCTGCCTTCTCAGAGAGATGAATGAGCTGTTCATATCCCAGTTTAAAATTCAGCATGAGATTAATTTACAATCCAGATCCAGAAACATTCACATGGATAAGGATGACACAGCATCACAAAAGAAAAAATAAAAATCTCTGAACAAAACAATTCACCCCAGCTTTACTTGATTAAAAAAAAATCCTATCATTAAAGCAAACTGTTGAAAGCGTAAGTTCTGTGCTTGTGCAGTGGGAACTCCTATCAGGAATTTACTACACCAAATGGTACTGGTGGAGACCAGGCCAACAGAAACATGGGGGAATTTAACAGAATTATTTCTAGCAAGATCTGCATTAATTTATAAGAGAAATTTTGACATTGGCGTAACATATGAAAGGAGCTGTGTGCGTGAGCTCCAGACAAAACAGTAGAACAAAGGTTTAAAGAATGTCCTGCATTAGTACCAAGATCAAGCTATGATAAACTAACACTGTCCACGGGGAACTTTTTTGATCTCATACATGCTGTTGAGAACAATCTTGGGAAGAAGGTATCCTTTGCTTTCCAAGGAATATTTACTGAAATCCCAAAGCCAGGAACACAATTTCCTGTGCATTTGTGGACGAGACCACATTGACAACCCTCTAAATTTTGAGAAGCTGATATTCTTTACTCAAGAATTTAACAAAGAAATGAGGAATGAAGATTTTATATAAAAGAGAATTGCATCAAACTAGCTGTTGACTATGGATAACTCAGAAAAAGCAAAGAAACCAACATTCTGGTGTTTCCCTTGAGCACTTGAATATTTGTGAGCCCTGAAATAAATTAGTGCTGGAGTTTTGCAACAAAATGACAGACATGATTTGTGTTTGCCAGAGAATCTTGGAATGCATCATTTTCCCAGCCATACATGGAGAAGAGGAGCAAATCTGTATGATACCAATTGTCATTCAAACTGGGACATCTGCTCCAAGGTTCTTGATGTCTGGCTTCATGGTATTGGCTTCTCTCAGTGGTTATTAAACTTAACATCTATAGGGTCCAGTGAGAGAAGACCTGACTTCTTTTTTTTTTTTTTTTTTAACCCAAACTTTTCTGATTTAAGAATAACTGAAAACAACTGGGGGTACATATCTAGACAAAATAATATAAATTTATCCTAACCACCTGTCCAGATCCAAAGAGCCCAGATGAGTTTCTGGGAAGTAATTCTCCCTATGGATTCATTGATATTATTACACACTATCACATATAGCTTTGCTTAAACTACAAGTTTAAGCTAGAACTACAGAACAAAGAATGTCTGTATAGGTTGCACCAGTATGATAGTTGTTTAGGCAACTTGATATACAGGATCAAGTTGTCAGAGAGATCTCAGGCCATTACAAGGATTTAGTCAGAGCTGTTTCTTCATACTCTTGATTAGGCCTTTGAATGCTTCATACTCATTGCAGCTTTCAGTCTTTCACAGTCCTTATTGATGGGCCGGATCCTGTTACCAGGAACTTCCATGACAAGGCTGGAAGAACAGTGGAGTGCTTCAGATCAGGATTGAAAAAAGACCACTTTTGCACATCTGTTTACACCATCTAATTTTTTTCTTCAGAGCTTTCAGCCCTTTTATCTCTGCATGCAGCACTAAGTAGTGTGAGAAGTGCTAAACTGCACAAGTTTGTAGGTGCTGCCACAAGAAGCAGTAGTAGAAGACTTGGCAGAATGCAACTGGAGGGAGTCTCCTGCTATCGACAGCTTCCAGAACTCAGCTCATTGACCAAAGCAAGAGAGGATGTCTTAAAACAAGCACAAGATGGAAATGATTAAACAATTTGATGGAAAGAGCAATGATGACACACTTTGCTTCTTTCTTCAGCATATTATGAGCACAGAGTATTTTCTCTTGAAGCAGATTTCATAAGTTGATGTGAAATGCTGTGGGAAGAGGCAGTGATCACCGTTATAAGAAAGATTACATGGTTGTCTCAGATAATGTTGCCCAGAGGTCCTTTCTGATTATTATTATTATTTTCCTCATTTCAATACGATTCCTGCCAACATTCCATTCTTTGTTCCCCATGTAACTTCATTTTAGGCCCTCTGAATTTTAATGCCCTGGGCATAACCTGTTCAACATACCTATGGGTCAGACTCCATGGCTGTATGGGGCATGTGGCCATGAGAAGGCACAGCATCAGGAAGAGAAGTACCGTCTTGCTAATTATAAACCAACCTTTTCCATTCATAGCAGCAAGGTACCCAAGTACCTACATATATCTATAGTGTATGTAACAGCTGTGAATCTTGTCCTGCCAGCCCACTGATAAACTCTCCCAGTTGAAGGGACCAAAGCTTGAAGCTTTAGTTGATATTAATCTATCAAATGGGACTTCACTTATTTATAACAACAAACCTTGCCCTGTTATGTTTGCTTTGTACTATCATTTCCTTCTCATCAAGAAACAAACTCAATTATACTTTTCCCTGCTCCAGGCGTAACTAATCAGCAGGCAACTCCCTCAGTAAGCCCAGCCATTTCAAATACCTCCTCTCACATGCAAATATCTCAAAAAAGAAGTGTTACTTCTATACCCCTCAAGGGGTGCAGGCACAGTCATTAATCTTTCTTTCATCTCACAGAATGCTAATAAAACAATCACTTCCCTATCCCCGAATTGGGTAGGTCCTAATTAACATGCTAATTGGGCAGATCTTCCCTAATGACTCCCAAACCTCAGCAGTAATATGTTATTTAGATAGAAAAGAGTTATCTAAAAGATAGGTAGAATTAAAAAACTGGCAAATCAGAGCACAGTTTGGAGAGGCAAAATACTGAAACGGACCTTTCTGCTGCAAGAATTAAAATTCTCCACCCGCCTATGCTACAGATTATATATTTACAGATTCAGCACCTTGCAAGGTTCAGAGCAAGAGGCATTTTGAAGGTAATATACAGCTGTAATAAAGAATATTATTCAAGCAGAGAGAAACAACATATGAGTAACAATGAAGTTTTTAAATATATTATTAAGCCTGCTTATTTGAATATCTCTCTAAATAAATCTGACTTTTATTATCTGACACAAAAACGTACAAGTTGTTTTGCAAACCCAGCAATGCCAGCAGCTCTGGCAGTTTGTATTCATGAGCAACTTCAAGATGGATAGTTCAAGTCTTAATGGGATTAGTCCACTGGGGCTAGTATTGTGTTTATGCAGTTAGAGGCTCAATATAATCAAATTTCTGTGCATTGGCTCTCCTCAGAAAATAGGACTCAATAATAATTTAAATCCCCAGTTAAGCTAAAATGAAAATATTGGCAGATGTCATAAAAGTCATTGTTCTAAAGTTTTCTTTCATGCACACCTCAGAAGCAGAGTTTTGTTAGTAAGAAATTAGAAGGTTTGAATCTTATAAAACAAACACTTTGATGTGTCTCTCTTGAAACTTCTCCTGCAGAAGTCCCTGCAAACCGGGCCTTACCCTATTACAACTGCACATGCAGCTGGTGAGCACACCAGAGCGTGCTGGCTCAGAAAGCAGCATTCCTGTAAATACCATGCATACAGCCCGTCAGTACTGTCTCACACCCCACGGTTGTGTTAGGGAGGACAAATTCAGTGTGTCAGGACTTCATAGCAGCAGCTCACTCCAGTCTAGGCAACTGAGACAAACCTGAAGCATGCTTTGGTCCCAAACTGGAAAACCTCAGACTGAAACAGATTCTTTTTTATTTTGTTGTGTTTTTGGAGCACACAGAAGGAAAAATAGTGGCATGGTGACACCACGGTATTATTTTGTAAAACTTTCTAGACTTTATTTAACTCCATTAATAAAGCCATAAAAGGAGTCAAAACATTTGACTGTGATATTTTGTTTCCTGATGCAGAACGATTTTTCATTAAAACATTTTTTTACAAGATACCAAAAGCTAAAATGCAATGTTTTCATCCTGATTTCTGCTATTCTTTCCAGTTTTAGTTTGTATGACCCTTGTTCACAAAACCAACATTCTTTCCTCTTCCTCCCCCCATTTTACAATAGCTGCAAATAAAAAAATATCCACCTATTGATATGTTTTTCTCTCATATGAAAGAGAACAAGCAATGCAATTGTTATTACTCATGGCTGTGACAAACCAAGAAAAAATGAGTACAGCTGAGCTTTGGACAGTTTGGACCCTTTCTTTTCATCATTGTATATCCAGGCAAACCTCCTCTCTTTTCTGAAGGCCTGTTTATAAAGAATCTGCTGGTTTAATTTACTGGCAGCTGCAATATAAACACTGGCTTTAGATGTACTATCAAAAGTCCTGTGAGGGGATCACACCCTACTCCACTAAAGTCAATGAAGCATCACTTTGAGCAGAGCCCCTTTGCTCCTTTGGTCCCTTCATATGAGGCATTTTATAACATACATTTAGATAAAATACAAAACAAGAGGCATCAGTCTGAACAGACAAGACAAAGTCTGAGTAATATCAAATATAGTCTGAAAGCAACCTATCCTTTTTTATGTATGCAATACTGAAGTTCATGGGATCACAAAGACCCATCACTTTCCATATACTTTATTTTGAAAAATATCAGTTCTTTCTTATGAGTTATTGGCAGAAAATAACATCACAATGCAATTACTGTACCATGTGTCTGGCTCACCTGTGTTTCTTGTTGGCATTCTGTTATATAGCATAATGAGGCTAGAAAGCCCTTGAGTTGAAACTGCTGCATTGCAGACCAAGCTTTTATTTCATAGCAAGTTCTTACTGAGCATCCTCATCCCTGCCTTACAAATGAGTAATTAGTTTTGAGTACACAGAACTTCTTTATAAAAGCCACCTTTAAAAAAGAAACAACTTTAAAACCCACATGTTTATGGTGTCTTCATTCACCAGCAGATAAAGGGTCTGCCAGTGATGGGAAACCTGGCTGGTGTTTTTAAAAAAAATAAGTCTCCCCCCTGGCTGAATTTCATCTGGACCTTGCAAAGCTAAATCATGCTCCACCCACACATCAGATAGTACATATTTTGTCATTTGACTGCATAGGAATAAAGGATAGCAAAGACACCTTTGTGCTGCAGGGCAGTCGCTCCGTACAGCTAACACTTGTCACTAGTCTGCTGATTATCTCAGTGTAACAGCTCCTGTCCAGCCTAGGCATCAGTGTTTTCTTTCTACTGAAAGCAGAGTGTGCAGGAGAACTGTGTGTGGCAGGGCCCCACCTCACTCAGACATTGTTGAAAATCACTTTCTAAACCCACAGTAGAAATGCAGCTTCAGGGCCAGCATCCATCTTCTGTTACTCCCTACTGAGGGTGAGTAAAGATCAAGCCCTTGCACAATTTGATGGTTCAAGGCAATGTTCTGTAGATGTGAGAATCCACACGGAAGAAACAGTACGATTCTAGATGGCTAACAGGGCTTCCTGGGATCTTCAGCTCTCCAAATTATCCCTAAAAGGATCAGGTAACCTGATTTCAGCTCTGGTGATCCTGTTAACTCAGGACTACTATTTGCCCATCTGACTTTGCAAATATGATTTCGTCGTGAAGAATGGCTTTAGAATTGAGTTTTGCTAGTAAAATTGCATTTGAAATGAAAAAGCACATGCTATCGTTTTTGTGAATGAGCCAACTCTGATTAATGGGTAAGGCTGCAAACCAAGCTGTGTGTAAATGCTAAAGAAATAAAATAACCTTACAATTTCCTTCCTCCCTCCAAATTTCAGGGAACTTCAACCAGTAAAACACTTACGTGAACATAAGTGGGCAGTTCCTGAAGTCCTGATTTCTCAGAGGGGAAAGCCCACAAATATCTCCTTCTTCCAAACCTTCCCTGTACAGGGGCTGGGGGGCAAGAAGAAGAAATAATCAAAGATTTGAAGCTTCCAGCTTGAGACAAGACCCAGCACAATAATTTAGACACCAGTATGATAAACCATGCTTTGGGGGAGCTGAGACACTGCATAGTATCAGGATATATGTGCAAATATTTTATTATATTTATTCACAAGCAGGATAGAGATTTAATGGGGTAAAGCCAGCAGTGGGATATCTTCAGCAGGGCAATGGTTACTGGACATTAAACTCTGGAGAAAGATGGAGGATGACCAGGTTTTAATTACTGCAATTCTAAAGATAAAGAATCAACAATAATAAAAACTATTCTTCATATATAATGATATATATGATTATATATATATGATAATGAAAATAACAATGTTAATGATCTGATTATGTCATGATATAATTGATATGATTATATCATGATAATGAAAATAAAAAAAAAAAAATGCTTTTCCAATTTTCAGCTGGAAACCAAAAAATCCATAATGCTAACTTATTTAACCTCTTACACTCTAATCCAGAACAGACACAGTTCCTTCTAGGGACCTTCAGGAGCTGGGAAGGACATTACTGCTTTATTGCTTTAACTTGTAGAGGTTTTTTTAGTCTAGTTTAAAAGGGAACCAAAGGCAAAAAGCTATAAAAATAAACCCCAAAGCATAAACCCTCCAGAATGTGTGTACACAACTCTTTTCATGTCACATAGACAGAAGAAACTCTCAAATATGATTTTAGCAATGTGACATCTGGACCATTTCCAAGCACTGCCAGTTATTATGGGCTTCCTTCAAACCTCCCAAAGTCAGGGGTTCAGTCCTTCTACTGATTTCAGATCAAGTCCAACAGAGACAACTGGCACACAATGGAGCTGTCAAATCAAAAACATAATCCGAAAATGTGCTGTATGGTGCTGGTCCATCATACTCACTGGTTTATTAAATCAAAGCGATACAGTAAGAGTCTTGAATGAATGTAACTGTGCTCCTACCCCAGATTGAGTTTGGTATCAAGTCAGCTGAGGTCTTAACACTGATCCATCATGCAGATCCTAACAGGCTTGGACGAGTCTCACTAAAATACAGGCTCTTCCTCAATATGTACCTGATTCAAGCTTATGAAACTTGCTTTAGCACTATATGAAACAAAGTAAAGACAACAGAGATTTTTCTTATTAGTGCAAGTGTTACTCACCAAAGAGAAACTTGCTGGAAGATCCCACTTATAATCAAGATCTGGGTCTTTTGTGATACACACAGACAACAGATTTGACAAGCAGCAAACTCTGTCATCTTCTTCTCCCAAATATATGCAGAGAACCCAAGGGGACCCGATGAATGTCAGAGAGGTCATCTCCTGTGAGATGCAAGGGTTCTGCGCTGAGGCACCTGCAGCAGGAACCAGCACCCCAGGAGACAGCAGTAGCACCACCCAGATTCAGAGCAGCACTATGTCTGTACTCCACCTCACTGAACACCTCCCTGCAAAACACTTTAAACAGGCAAATTAATCAGCTACTTTCCACCTGGTAGCACCTTTGGGGTGTTGCAGTGTGTGCAGGCTCAGACAGGGCACTGGGAGGATGAGGAAGGCTTTCTTGAGCACAGCTGAATACCTCAGTCCATTCTGGTACCTGCATGGGACAAAAGGAAAGAATATCCCGTTGGAAGGACAGCCAGGAAAACACAACACCTGGATGTTCCTGGCACCACGTGGGCTATCGTGAAAGAAACCAGCTCTTTTATACGGCTTTGTACCTGTATTCATTTATAAATACCTATATCTACATCGATAAACTGTTCTTCCTTGTTATATAATCTCTTTATAGAGAGTGCTAATATTTGTTTCCCACACCATGGCAGTGTGCTGTGGAAGCTTGTCTTGAAGGAAGAACAATCATGGAACAAGGCTCTTGGACATAGGCTTAAAAGCAATAGAGCCAAAGACAAACAGCTTCAGGGTGAGGGATATTAGGGGGTGGGTTTTCCTGACAGAAATACAGTTCCCTCAGCTGTATTTACATCTGCACACTTGCATCATGGTTCAATGATACAATAAATCCATCTTAGATCAGACCTACTGCAGCTGTGAGACACAAAGCACTGATCCAGTATAAATTTGCTCTGCTGATTCAGATTGGTTAAAAAAAAATAAATGTTGACAGGTTAACTTTTCACTGGCAGGCTTGATGCTGAATCACGTACCATCTGTCTGAAGCACTTTAACATTTTCTGAGATCTCATACCATCTTCAGCTACTAGAAAATAAACATATGCTCCTTATCTTATATTTTGGCTAATTCACTAGAGATGTAATTGCATGTCCATGCCTGATTTGGTTCAAAACTGTGTTGGTGGATGGTCCTGTAAGCACGTCGATCTGGAATGAAGACCAGAGAATAACATCTTCAGCCTCAGCTGGAACATTTCCAAAATGTGTTACCCCGAGGCGGAGTCTGATCTAGGCAGGGGGCAGGTGAGTGTTCAGGGTGGCAGGAAAAGTAATTCTATGTGATTTGGAGGTAAAATCATGGTGTCCCCCTTAAGAATGGATCTGGCCTGAAACCCTGGCTGCTGCTGGCTTTGCTAAGGTCGGACCAGTTACACACATATACTTTAGGTAATACTGACTGTGAAGTATTTAAAAGGCTTAAAAACAATCATCTTTCTGCTCTTCGAGAAAACATACCCTCTTTCTTGTTGTCTCAGAATTGCTTTTCTCCCTTTTGTCCCTTTTTGGTGTTTTTCAGAAACCAGTTTTAACAGTCTGTAAAGCTGGCTGCAAAGTACAGAGAGGAAATTTTTGATTTGTAACCTTTCTAAACCACAAAAAAAAAGCATGTAGAACCTCCCCTGATGTTCCCCTACAAGCCACCCCCACTCAGCTGAAGGTGAAATGGTTCTAGGTGAGCTCCAAAAGAGCAAAGACTGTTGAGCCCAGCTGAGGGTCTAACCTTGGTCATTTTGAGATAACCTGCTTATTGAAGCCACTTATGTGTAATAGATCAGTGGGTTTTGAAAATTCACTGAAGACTGTGTGGGCTGAAAGCATTACAGCTATGTAAATGGAAATTTTATTTCTAAAGAGTGAAATATGCAGATTTTGCTCATTGCTTCCACATAAACGAGTGACCAAATGAAGAGAAAACTGATCAAGAAAAATGTATGCATAATAAAAATGTGTACATGCTTCATCTAAAATTCATTGCCTCCAAAGGTTCATCAAATAATTACTTAATCTTGAACAGCTGCATGCACAATAAAATTTGCTTGCACTAGGTCTGAATAGAATTAATTTTTCCTGAGAATTGTAACATAACCAATAACCTTCAAATGCTCAGCAAGTGGCAACTCCAACTGAAAACACCGCTGAAGTAACTTGTATTTAAAAGGACCTACCCAAACCAGCTTTATTCTGAGCTGACATTTGCAGGTTTTAATCATGTACTTCACTGTATAATAGAAGAAATAACAGAGCTACCACATAAAAAGGTTTATTAATGAATCAGATCCAATCCATGCATTTCTCCTCTCAACAAACATGAGAAGCTTTATGTCACAGCTGAAATATTTCATTCCTGCTGTGAACTGAGGAGAGACTATCTAGGCCCTGTGCAGGAGGTTTTAGACATTGTGCTTAGTGCAAGGTCTTAGTTTCCTTTTCTTCCCAAATCCTCTGCAGGTATGTCAAAGGGCTGGGGTCTCAAGCGGAGTTTGGGCATTTTGCTCCTCAGTGTGGCAGGAAAGGGAGAGACTCAGTAACCTTTTTGGAGCAGAACTTTAAAACAAAGATTCAGTCCACTCTGCTCTTTCAGTAAAATCACTTCTATGCTGACAGAAGGATTTGTTCCAACACACTTCATTTTTAAAAATATCTGTTCTGGCAGATTTACTTGAATAACATTTATTACTAGGTTACCTGTCTTGAAATGGGAGTTGCAGGCAATGTACTGACCAGACTGAATTGCTGTCCTAGATCACTTAAGTCCTATAGCCTCTGTCTTCACTAGCCTTCCCTGCAATGCTGTCACTGTAAGAAATTCCCCAACCACCAGAAAATTATACTACCGTCCCTCTCCTTCCTGCTTGTTCAAACCATACAGCAGGGGACTTTCTTTGTTGCACTGAAGTTGGTAGAAAGGCTCCCACTGACTTTCCTTCAGTGGCAACTGGATCAGACACTGGGTAGGTGTACCGAAAATTCACAAAGTACCAGTTTGGAAGCACTTAACAAATGTCACCATTTGCCCAAGTAAGAGGAGTTTCTTGCCAAAGATTCAGCGCCCACAGTGAACAAAGGGATGAGGGATGTTCTTTATTTACTCTGGATATCTATCCCTTGCAGCACCAGGCTGCCCGTTTCCATGCTCAGCTATGAAATAAAAGAACTTTTACAATAATCACAGGACCATAGATTGCCTTTCCTCTCCCCAAAGCTGAATGAGTTCAAAATGCTTGGGATGACAAATGATGACATCCATAGTCAGGATGTATGTAGTTTTGTAATTAAGCTAAGTTCGCAAGGTCTTTATTTTGGAGAAAAAGCCAGCAGGATCTCTTATAATTAGAATTAAAACTAAATGCATATATTTAGTTCATACTGCCTTTATTCTGGCAGCTGAATCCCAGTAATACTTGGCAATTGTCATATTTGTAATGTAAATAATCTATTGTCCCTGCACCGAAATAGATTTCTTCTTTTTCCCTGTTCATCAAACTAAAAAAATTGCTCCAGCTGCTGCTGATCAAGAATTTGGAGAACGTAACCTAGACTATTGGTATTCTGCACACACATAACTCACTGGCATATCTCTCTTTCTCAATCCAGATAATTGAATCATGGCTTGATTGGGCTCAACAGATAATAAAAAAATATTTTCTCAGTTTGAAAAGTTTTGATCTACCTCAGTGAGTAAAAGATTGATAAGGGACATCTCCACAAGAAAAATCAGGTTTGATAGTCTGATCTGAATCTGTGTTCAAGTTTGTGAGCACTCAGCTGTTCTTTTGCTTTCTTACTCATATATCTGCTAGTGCTGCAAAACAAACGAGCTAGCAGATACCACAAAAGGTCAAAAGACAGAGAGCAAGAGAAATTTTAGCATAACTAGATTTTCTCATCCATTGCATGGCTCTGCAGTGTACAGATGGGATTTCTGCTCTAGTTGTGTTCTCAGACGGGACTGCTACAGCTACATTTCACAGAGGCATTGCTGAAGAAGAGCTGACCTGTGCTTCACCATGGGTCCATCCAGCTGGGTATCCTGCCTCCCCCAACAGCCATCAGAGAACATTTCTCTTCTGAAGGCTCCAGTGGTTAAGTATAAAAAACAATGTTATGATTTAACATCAGGTGAAATACAGGAACCCCCAAAGACAGGGAGAGTGGTGGGTTTGCCCATTGAGTTCAGCTGGAAAGGAACTAACTGTGAGGGAAACGAGGCGATTTTACAGTTGTGAAATCCTTCTCTGCTGTGCAGAACTACCAGACCTCTTTTATTCTAGAAACAGAGCAACACAATGCTTCCTAATCTTTCAAAGGGTTTCTGCATTTGCCAGAGGAATCATGGAAATCAGCTACAGCAGTGTCTGTGCCAGACAAACCCTCTCCCCTCCTGTGTCTTCAGCTTGTTTCTGTCTTTTCCCAGCTGACGCTTCCTGAACTCCCTGCTTGCCATGCTGGGGTCACCTATTGCTCTCAGTTCAAATCTCAGGACGTAGTCCAATCCCCAGCACAGCTGCAGCAACACTGAGCCAGCTAATGAAGTACTGCAGGCTGAAACCCAAAGCCCTGCGATCTTAGCAAAATCTGCTTGACAACCATTGCCTAGAAAAGAGCAGAAGGTACAAGGGGACAGAGCAGAACTGTGCTGTCAGCATCCACAGCTCTAACAAGTCTGCGATTTCTCAGTGACCTTACACATAACAGTCGGGATGAAGGTACCTGGGGGCCCATGAGAAGGTTGACTTTGGGCCAACACATGCATTTGCTGCCGGCTTTGTGATCAGATTTGAACCTTCAGCCCTACCATCATTACATACTTTTCCACCTATCAGCCCCCACCCTTTTCTGGCTTGCAGTAGGACAAGATTCACAGCTGATGTAAACCATCACACCTCCAGTAAAACTAGAAGGGCTGCAATGCTCTGCACAACCAATTTTACTATTTTGTAAAATATTAGCATTACAGAGCGAGGATGAATTTGATTAATTCTGACAGAGTTGAACTCCCATTCATTAGCATCTGTATAATATCTCCAATTTCCTTGTTTACTGAAAACTAGCATTTCCTAAATACTTACTGAGGGTACTTTTTTAATAGACACCAGCCTCAAATAATTGTTAATCCACTCAAATTCTATTTAACAAGCTCTTGAGTAGAGCCTGCTCTTCCAAATTGGCTTTCTGTTTTGCGTAAACTTTGGTGGAGGACAGGGCAGCTCTTAGAATCTAGCTTTGCTGTGTTAACCTACCCTCCCCCTCCCCAGCCAAAATACAAATCAAGAATTAAGAGCTTTCAGCTGCATTCAGTTGTCAAAGAGGCTTTGGAATATTAACAGATGCAAACAGTGTGTATTTTTGTGTGATTAATATAAAGAAGATTGATTATGCAGCATTAAGCATCAGATACTAAATTAAATCCTGGTTTTATGTGCTTGACTGAGGTGTGGTTTATTATAGTGTAACATCCACCTGAACAGATAAAGTTCAGGGTCTGTCAGCATTTTCCAGTCTAAGTCAGGTCTGTTTTTCAGAGCAGGAAGGAGGTCTGAGTTGTAGCTCAGCTGCAACTATTCTCTTGAGTCAGTATTTTGGCAGACAAGGTCTCCTCTAAGCACAGTAGTGTTTGTTCTGCTAATTATTTGTCCAACTGGTTTGACCTTTCTCAAAATTAAAGGAGACTTTGAAAAGTATATGCAGGTCAAGTTTTTCACAGTTTCAGGTAATTTCTTATGGCTTGAGATACTGTGTTTTATAGCTGTGTTCTGTGAGCACAGAACATGAATGAGAAGCTAAGAACATACTGAAAATTAAGCGTATGCCTGTTCAGGTATTCGATACTCACCCTTCCCAGAAAAGACCTTTAGGTTGCGGGCTACAAAGGGACAACTAGTTTAGATTCCCTCAAATCACAAAGATGTTTGTGTGTAACAATTTGCTCTGGATCAATGTTGACTCAAAGTGATGCATGTTTTGTAAATAGCACACTTGTCTTCACTGGTTTTTCAGGCAGGCTAGAAGCAATGCAGTAAATATAATGCTTCTATCAGCAACATTTCTTCTGCAAATTTTAGAAATGAATATGGTAATTGGAAATTGTTAAAAATTGATAAACGCATGTGATTGAAAAGGAACTGCTGTGAGGCAATTTAAACAGAGAAATCATGGAACAAAAAAAGCAGCAATAGAAGTTTTTGGCACATAAGCAAGTTTTTTCCTTAAAAAGTACAAAAATAGAAAATATGTAGGAGAAAGAAAGTTAGAAAATATTTGCACCAGGGGACATATAAGTTTCATTCAGCTATCTCTTTGGAGTCAGAAGAGGATTAATTTAGCACTAGCAGGGCAGTGGTTTTGACTGCATCAGTTATGCTTATGCTGAAGTCAGAAGAAGTTTTGATGGAAGACACCAGCTGGAATTCTAAGCATCCTCAGAAGAGGAGGCCTGATCCTGCCACATCTGGGAGTCTGCATGAGTGAAAGCTGTACAAAACCATCCAGAATGAGGAGCTGCTCTACAGTGTCTTTACATGTGACAGCTTGTCCTCACAACCAAAAATTGCAGCAAAAAAGATGGCATGTCAAGCTCTAGAGCACCTGAAGATAATAAAATAAATAAGACTTGAGATAATGAATAAAATCTTTTTAACTCATTAGGCTAAATAATATAAAGATTTAAAGAAAATTTTGCTGACTGCAGTGCATAGAGATCTTAAAATAAAAAGTCTGTCCTAATTGTGGATTCAGAATACTAGTGAGAAACTGGCACTAAGTTTGTGATAATAAATTTGGTATTTACAAACAAAAGAAAGAAACAGAGGACATAACTAAAGGGAAAAACTGAATTGCCTTTGTCATCTGCAGTTATAGAAGTCAGGCCAGAGTCTGATTTTCTCTCAGAAGCAAATACTGCATGGTGCTTATGACACCTGGCAAATTCCTTGGATGAGTCTGAACCATCAGCAAATAATGTTGTACATAATGAAACACTGCAGCGTCCTTCTCTAGACGCTGATGCAGTGTGGGCAGACCTATTTCACCATGACTCTCCTTCGAGAACTGTGGTCTAAGGATCCAGAACTGTAGGCAAGTAGATAATCATTCCTTCCTAAAAGTTGGAGGCTTACACACACTTTGTATCCCTTCTGTGTAGATTTTTTTTTTTTTTTTTCCATCTCCTTTGGCTGTCATGAGGTCCTACAATATTTACAGCAGCTCTGCAATCTCTCAGTAATTTATCCAAGATTCAGCAAGTTTCTCCATCTGCCACACTTTATGTATCCTTAAGGATTCTCCTAAAGAAAAGACACTCGAATTTCTATGCTCAAAACCACCGTGCTAACCCTGACTTAAATACCAAACACACCGGTCAAGATAAGGCACCAATTGATGTCATACATCCATTGATTAAACCGTATAGCTTGAAAGTAAAATTTTATATGTTCCATCAGGGTGGGTTTTTTTTGTGTGTGCAATATTTTAAATATTCACTTCAGGCAGCATGTCATTTGAAGAGGCACTTCACTTAGGGATTTTGGTGTGATTTCTAGCCTCGTTCTAGTCTCAAAGGCAACTAAGACTTTATTCTTGGGAAAGGTGTTTCATATGGGGAATCAAACAGTATTTCACAAATAAATGTTAATGTGTCATTAATTAATTAACGTATCATCGTAAGGAAGCTGAGAGGTTCCTTATGCACAGACACATGCTTAGCAAATCATGGCTTTATGTGCTTCACTTTAGGCATGTGAGTAGAACTTACTATCAACTTTCTGGCTTAATTTTATTAAACAAGGAGCTATATAGAGACCAAGTTTGTAATAAGGAAAGGGCTGGTATTGCTATTTTATTGGTTCAAAGTTGTGAAAAATCTTCTGGTTTTCTATTTACAAAGTAAGTCTAAATGACTTCTGTTAATAACAATTTATACCAAGAGACAAAAAATAGAAATGTTTTAGTTGACTCAAACTTCCTCTTTCTTACCCTCTTAATTTTGCTTGTTTGAAAAAAAAAACCAAAATTCTTTTTTTTTTTTTTTTGACAATTTTAAGATCTGAAAAACTGTCAGAGAATAAGAAACACTTCCTACATAAGCTCATTTATAAGTAATCAAAATCAAAACAAGGATTTGACTTCTAACATCAGGAAAGTGTATACTAAATTAGACTATGTGAAACATAAAAGAAACAAAACTGCTTGTTTACTCTTGTAAGGTCATGTTTATGCCAGAAGTTACTTTGGACACTGATTCCATATGTGCTTGTGCTCATCCTTTAACAACATTTTCAAATCTTTAATTGGATTTGCTTAATCCATTTAGAAGAGATGTTTATTCAGAAAAGGCATTCCTCTTCCAAAATAAAAGCAACCACCCACAGAGCCAATTAGGACCGACTAAATGGCTTAACATCCAAACTTTGCATCTTCTTCTACACTTTCTTGTGTATAAGTGTATATCCTGGTTCACCTCTTTCTCCTTCCCTTACAACTATCCCTTATCCAAGGCCATTTGAGAGAGATAATTCAATGAGTGGTGAGATAACATTTGCCTGAATAAAGACACTGCTTGAGCCTGCTGCAGATGCACACCACGAGCTTTCATCCCACCCCCTCTCCTACAAGCGTCCTATGCTGTCACAGCTCCTCCATGAGATGCTGTCACATTGCTAAGGCACAAGAAGTTGGAGCCATCTGCTTGCTTCAATTAATTACAGCTCGCTCCCGAGATTGCTCCTGGGACTCTCCCTTTTCAGGCATGCTGAAATGAGACCAGCAAGCATTAGGGGAATTGACCACATTGTCCCACCTCTTAAGCAAGAATAAAAAGAGATGTCCTTCCTAAATAAGAGAAATGGTATTATTTCAGCTCCCTCAGAAGTGACTGGTGATCTCTTTCACTGCAAATGACTGTTTACCACATGCACAAATAAGGCTAGGAGAGGTTGAAGTGTCAAGAATGGCTGAATTTTCAGCTACTTGCTCTTTAATAAATAATGACAGGCTGCACTTGGAGTTCAGCAAGGAAACTCTATTGCCTTTCTCCTGCCAGGACATCTTTATGCATTACAGGATTGGACACAAGGTTTCCTGACACAGCAAGGTCAGTGCTGCCATGCACTTGAAAAGATGACCTAGTGATATTCAGGGTTGAGAGCTGATAGGTACTACACTGCGCAGATGTTATGCTATTGCTGTGTGAGCTCCTCCATCCGCTTGTTTACTGGAGACATGTCTCATGGGGAAATCGGCAATGAACACAACTACTTATGGGTCTCACTGCAAAAGAGGACTGTTCATAACTGATAGCGAGATATTTCTAAATACCTAAAGTGAACACACAGTAATATAATTTGTCAATTAGAAACAAAACTGCCTGCTCATAGGCCAAGAAATACCATGTTATATCTGATTTACCCTCTCCTCCCAAATATATGTGTCTAACTAAGGAAGGTCATGAAGCAAAAAGCCCCCTCACCATTATGTGAACACTCATGTTACAGCTTCTGTCACAGATATATCGAATCATCTGCCTAATTATTTCCAAATCACTGAAGTAAAATTTCCATCGTATTCTAGTTCCTCCGCAGCTCGTCTGAGCTAGCTCTGTGATTAGAATCTGGAGTATCATTAACTTGCCACCAGGCTTATGACCTACTCCAAGCACAGCTTGACTTTGCAGCATACAGAACCAACCTGAATTTTGCTGGATTATTCCCAATTTCACTAAAACCTCCTTCTCATCAGCTGCAATGTGATGCTAAAAAGTAAAGAGTAGGCTAAATCTAACCATTTCAGTGTTGCTTAGAGTCAGCCAGCCAAATGCTCCTCAGGGTTCCTGACAGATAGGTACACCCTTCCCTCCCAGAAGAATTGAATGTACTTGTTTGTCTTAAGCTAGCATCTGCTAGCTTGTCCCACATACAAAGAGAAATATAAAAGGAAAGTTAAGTTTATGAGGTGTTTCAGATTTGCGTCTCACTCTAGTTTCCAGTCTTTGCCACAGATGCAATGAATTACTACACCCTGTGCTCACAGTGAGCACTAGGGTTGCAAGGTGAAATCAGAGGAAGCTTCATTAGTAGCTGTACTGTTGGCAGGAAAATCATCAGTGTATCTCTCAGCTTAGCCTGCATGGGATAAGAAACCATAAGGGAAATCAGTGTAACCTGCTCCTTTCACACTGCCTTTGGAAGAGCCTCCACCAGCAAAACCCTGGAACTATTGCTCTGAAATGCAAACAAACTTAGAGTTAGGAAGCTTGGAAACTTCTGAGGGGGACTGATGTAGTTTATTAATTTCCTTTCATTCAAAATATGCATAGACATCTAAAATCTGAGGTTCATAAAAGTCACTGGACAAGTACCACTTTCAGAGATTGACTGCAAATAAGGGAACATATATCCAGCTGTTAAAATGATGCAGCCCATAAATGCCAAGAATCAGTGATTGTTTATAAGAGCTGTACATCTGCTACTTCTGTCTTTCCTTCCTGTCCTTTTTGACTAAGGACACTCTTCAGATGGTTTCTTCTTGGAAAAAAAAAAGGGAAAAAAAAAAAAAAAAAAGATGGGAAGGCAGAGCCTGAAATCAGAAATACAGGTTCTGAACACCTTTTTGGTAGAGAACTTGGAGTCTGATGGTTCATAAGCCTGAAACATGACTTCTCTCTCCCACTCCCAGCAGAAAATGAAGGAGATGGTAGGTTGCAGTGTTAGCACATTAAAGTCTCTTAATCTCTTCTTGCCAAGAAGCTGATTTCAGGTGAACTTGCTGACAGCTCTGTAAACCTTTCTAGATTAATTTTAGCTAGTGA
The DNA here is from genome assembly GCF_003259725.1 of Athene cunicularia. Classification (NCBI taxonomy): domain Eukaryota; kingdom Metazoa; phylum Chordata; class Aves; order Strigiformes; family Strigidae; genus Athene; species Athene cunicularia. The sequence continues at coordinate 9,130,737 of NW_020799121.1, read as the reverse complement.
ATGACATTTGCAAGGGTTAGGTGCCTCGGATTACAACCTTGTACTGGAACTCCTTTAAAGATTCTCAAATTCAATAACCTAGTATGAACAATTCAATTAGAGAATTATAACCAGTCAGTTTAACTAGAAAGTTCTTCACACCAAGTTCTTAAATTCCCTTTTCTTCAATAAATCGAGGCATTTATTCTCCCTGTCATCCCTCATATGCTTGTATTTGCCTGGCTTAAATATTTTAGCAAGTGCTTTAAAAATGTTTGCTGTTTAAAAATTTAGGTGGCGAATAAATATACCAGTTTCCTATTTCTTAAGCCCCACTGATGCTAGGGACCAGAATGGGAACACTTTTCTGCTGAGCTCTCACCACAAGATTTATACATTCACATCGTTGTCAGAGGGTTTAGCACTGGATTGAATCAGTTCAGTGCTCTTAGCACATCATTCCTTTAAACATCTGTAAATGCATAAAGCATATTTGATGAAAATCTGTCACGCACTAGTCATCTGCATTAGCAGATTTTTAAATTTTCATGAGAATTATGATAGACTTTAATAATAATAAAGGACCCAACCTTGCCTGCATGGAACATATGCAGGGAGTAAAGGGACATTTTTTTTCACACAGATTAAGGAGTTTTAAATGTATGAACTGTACAGCAGAGCTTAACATCAACGATGGTGAAGAAAAACATACAAGGTCTACAAACTGTTCACAGAATACAAAGAATATAAGGATCAAGGAAGGAGAATGAATAAAAATTATGTACAGGAAATACACTGGATTTATTCAGATTGGAAAGAGGGGAAAATAATTTTTCTTCAGGGAAACCAGCCCACACCTCATTTAATGTTCCATGAAATCTTGTATACATAAAGCTGGGTACACCCAGACATTTGGTTACTGCTGGGTTCAGCTGAAATAGAATTTCAAGGATTAATTTTCAGGAAGAAGCAACTCCATTGTGGCCAAGGAATTATCCTGGCCTTAGAATTGGGCCTGTTGTATTCCTTTGCCAGTCTCTCTGGATTTGTTTCCTGATAATTGTGGTTCCCTGAAAAATGTGCCTCATTAGTCAGTAACAGCTGGATGATCCTGGTTCTGGTAAAAAAATGAAACCCAAACCCCCTAGAGATTTAATCAAGAACATAAGGTGAATATCAGTGATTTCTCCCCTCTTTACCCAATCACAAAATTATCCATGGACCCAAGCAATGGATCCAAACAGAACCTCAAACATCTTTAAAGTCTGTTAAACAGTGGTGTGTTTTCCATGTTGTCCTTTCCACTGAGATCAGTCAGGAAGACAAATAGCAGCCCACTATTACTAGACAACAATCCCTTGATGAAGCTACACAGCCTGCAAGAGCTTTGCACAGCATGTGCCTTAGAAAAGTACATGTTGGCCACCTTCTGAATTCATACTTCCACATGAAAAACCATATTGAAAGGTTTGCTTCACTACAGAGCAGACAATGAGAAGTAATTTAAGAACCTGTCTGGTTAAACAAGACCTGCTAGAAATGAAAAATTACATTCCTTATACAAGGCAATTACTGTAGTTCCAGCCATCCAGTCAGTAGTAAGGTATAAGGGAATGCTTCCTGCATTTAATTTCCTACAAAATCACAGGTATTAATTAACTTGACTTTTCAAAAAGGTGCTGCCTTTGACTTTTGAACACATGCAGATTTTACAGAGGTTTGTAACCATCTGGTTTTCAAAAACTTATTCTGGTCTCTGTGAGCTGATTGAATAGCCATGCAGTGCAGCATTTAACTGCTGAGAGATAGAATTTTTTTTTTCTTCCTTCATCCAAGATATCTAACAGCTGTAGTAAGAGAACAAACCCTGGTTCGGATAAGTCTGCTGACTTTTCAATAGCAGTAACGATTTCTGTGGACACTAGCCAGGGGAAATAAGTAAGGAGAAGATTAAGAGCTCACAACCATTCCGATTTTCTGATTAGAAAGTAGAGGAGGTGGGTTAGATGATTAGATTTACGTGGATCTTTCATGATGAAGCACTGGGAAAACTGTGATGCATTGAAAGATTGGGAAGTACTATGGACATTTTTTTTCCCCTCAAAACTTAACACTTTTTCCAAAATTAAAGCCTTTCCTAGAATGACAGTGAGGCCAGTAAGCCTGGCTGAACATTCTGCTCTTCCAAATATTTGGAAGAAAACATATTTCTATGAGCTTCAAGTTTCTTCTAGTGAGAAGAATGAAGTCTGCTATTGCTGCTCATGTCATGTCCCAAGTCAAGTTTTCATCATTATCATTACATAAAAGCAGCTTGATCCTTCCCCAAAGGTCAGCACAGTAAGTCTACAGCATCTTCACAGGCAACACATTCTCCCCTGCAACCCACCTCTGAATGTCAGCACAAATCTACACACATACTGCACATACAGCCCTCATCAGCTGCTGCATCTCGCTTAAATCTTTTTCTTTTCTCTAAGTATGCAAATGTCTTCATCGGTCCTGCCCTGAGCATCCTTGGATGAGAAGGCAAATTTAAAGTCTCTGCTGTGGTAGCCTCCTTGATACATCACTGGCATGAGGCCTCCACAGATAGAGCGTGAGCTGATACAGTGCTGTGGCTGCTGCCAGACGTTAGTGTCAGCAGCCAGGTACGCGGGCAGTGAAAGTCCTCGCTGCTCGTAACTGAATATCCCCCTGTTTCTCATTAGTGTTCCTCACAATTTTCATTTATGATCTTTCCACCATACTTACAAGTGCCTAGCTGTTAATAAGTACTGTCACTCCAATTATTATGTTTCAGATAAATACATTGCAGTAATTAATAGAAACAATCTGATTTAAAAGATACTGGCTTGCCCCAGTATGAAAATGAATTGACTGTCACTGCAAGCTCAGCTAGTCCTCCATTAGATTATACGTGCAGTTCACATGGGGAATATACAGAAATCCCTCATCAGTAAAATTATATTCATTAGCCCTCAGTTTAGAACTGAAGCTGGTAAACCAACTTTATCTGCTCTCTGTGGGGTGAAGAGACTTTTGATAACAGCTTTTTAATTAGATGAGGCTCTTTAGCATCAGCATGCAGATAAGTGAAACTGCATGAATTACCTATACTTTGCAGAAATAGATCCTTTGATTTGGAACACAACAACAACAAAAAGATTTTAACATCAAAAGTATTGGGGACAGGACTGCTTACGAATAATAGCATCTGTATAAATTATAGCAGAAACAGCTGCAGCAGAGATGAATGCCTGTGAAAATGAGCCTACTAGAAGAAGTCTGTTCACATCAAAACCCAGAGAAATTCAGTGCCAAGTGACTATTACAACTTCCAGCCAGTTCCCACTCAGATGGATAAGAGCTGCCTCACGCTCACTTTTGCTTATGGGACCTTGATCATAAAATATTTATCACATTTTCATCCCTTGTTAAATGATTTCTTCCAGGGGAGTTCTTTATTGGCAAGCATTTTTAGTGTTTCCATATGTCAAGCAAGCAGGAAAAACTGCAGAAGAATGGAAAGACTGAGTATTTCATACAGTCTCTGGTTAGACAGTTGCATGCTTCTGGGGCACTCTGCAAAATATACAAGGTTTACATAAAACTATTTCCAAGAAAATGGCTGATAAGTTTCCTCTTTTGAACCTAGTCACATAGTTTTTCAGGTGGGAAGTAACCAGAAACCTGAACTCAGCTCTTCCCACAGGAGCACTGAAACTGGACTCCTGAGAAAACTCAGCTTCATCACAGCAAGTCTTATTCACCCACTAGACTCCAGGATTTCACCGGCTTCTCAGATGTAACACGTTCTTCCTTTGCTGCTTTTCCTGTAGAGAGAGGTGAGGAAGCAAGCTATGGGACAACAAGATGCCTGCAAAAGCACATGTGGGAATAGGACGGGATCTTAATTTTTGCCTCTGAGTTCTGACAGAAGACTTCTTTCAATGCTGGCTTTGAACTTCCTATTTGCTAACACATGGAGCATGGCAGAGTTTGGGCAGCTGCTAAGAGAACAAGGACATTGGTACACTTGTGTGTGCCTTTGAAGATTTTGATAGGCACCCATCTTCTTCCACAGAGTAAGTATACTCACACTGCATCATGAATCTGATGTGTATTTTCCTTCAACAGTTACTGTGCGCACCCCAAGCCTCCTTCTCTCATCTCCACGCTGTATGTGCAGAGATAACGTGCTGTACTCAAGGTCAGAGCTCTCATTTCCATATTGAACGATCAAGGGCAGCATTTCCAGGTCACTAATTTGTCACTACCGTTGCCCCTGTCAGACTCTCCTCGCTGGAGGTAGCCTAGTTAAGGTATTACCCACCAGCGCTGGTGTTTTTGAAAACAAAATGTAATGCTCTCACTACAAAGCTCGGAAACTGTAACCTGGCACAAACCCTGTGCCAACAGAGATTGAAATCTTCTGTGTAAGGAGCTGACCACAAGGTCCCAAGGCCCAGCTCTGAAGTCTTTTAGGGGGACAAAACTTGCACAGTGGAAGAAGTAAAAGCTAAGCCATAGGCCTTTTTCTCCTATCCACATACCAAACTTGCACCATCCAACCTAGCCTGGAAAGCTGTCTCCAGGGTCCTAGACCTGACAATTGCACTGATTTCTCAACAGTTGTGTATGAGATAAAGATTAATGTGGTCGGGGGGAAATGCAGAGCCAAGTGGTTTCTAGAGGCTCCAGGGACTGCAGGATTTCTAAGGTCCAGGTGAGGACATGACTTGTTCTCAATCCTAAATGTCCTTAACACGAGTTAGGAAGAAAAAGCATCATCATCCTGAGCTGGCATGAGGCTGCCCCTGTGGGGGCTGTGCTGTCCTGACATCGAGTGACTCATTTTTAACACTAGTGTGCTGGATAGGAGAATATCAGAGTTGTCCATGAGTCGCCTCTTCTCCTGTGAAGGGAGTTAAGTGGGATACCATGGGTCTGATCCTTCACTTGCTGTTCAAAGTTATACCCTGGAGACCTGCTGCAGGGAAAATCAAGTCTGTGAAATTCCCATGAGCAATTCACCTTCTCGCAGCAGTCACAGGGGGACCAGGACCCAGCACCCGCCAGCACCCCAGTACAGTACCACCTGGCTTTGGCAGCACTCCCCTCCTGCTAAGGGGTTCAGCTAACAGACTTCATTAACATGCTTCCTCCATACCATACCTCTCGCAGAGCACACCTTTACGTTTCCTCCTGAGGCTGGTAAACCTGGCTGCCACGTAGCTCTTCACAGAGGCTGTTCGTGTTGTTATCAGGCTCCTTTGAAAATCTGTAATACTCCCCTATCTGCTCAACACTGAATTTTATGGGAAAAGATCTTGCTTGGGCTTGAAATAATTGTGGGAAGAGAGGAGGCAACCAGAGGAGCACGCACCTTTCTGAACGAAGACAGTTATTTTATGTACTGTGCAGCATCATTGTAATTTAAATGATGTCAAATGTAGCTCTTAGGATCTCTCTGCTCCAGGCAATAAACTTCCAGACAGTTTTAATAACACTCAGTTGTCAAACAAAGTAGTAATTTACATAATAGTGTACTACTCTGCCTGTGAAAGTCCTAACTCTTTCATAAGGCTCCTTGGCATAATACTTCTGCCTCTAGGAATATTTACATTATTTTATTCAGTACAATGGAGCTCTGTGGGTCCCAGTGGATTAAGGTGTCCCAAATGGATTATCCTTGAAACTATGGAAGTCTTTTATGCTTCTTTGACAGAAGAAATTCCACCATCTTGTCTCAAGACTTGCAGAAGATCATGACTGGCTTCAGCACGTGCAATAACTCTTGCCTGCCAGCTTAGTCATGTAAATGGTTTGCATGCACTCTCCTACTTCTCAGCAAGCAAGAGATAATGAGCAGAAAAGGGAATAATTCAATTCTGAATTTGATTCCTATTCTGCACATTAACGCTACTTTGTAATCCACGTCCCCTTGTGCCTCCAAATGCATTGGGGCTAAAAGGGTTTTTCTTCAAGCAGTCAATAGGAAAGTGTGACAGCACTGACCACATCTGAGCCCAGCTGGTAGAGGGCACAGCAGGGCAACCACAGCCCACACAGCTGGCTGTCATTACAATACCAAGTAATCTGATTAACATCTGCATTATAAACATCCATGAGATCTGCTCAGGCTTTTTTCTCCCCCAGCACAATCTGAGAAAAAATTTTAAGAAGAGTGCCTGCAAGAGAGCCAAATTCTCTCTGATGTTAGGAAGCAGGGTTTGCACTCACTGTGTTACTGCTATTTCAAGGTTCAAGGGCAGCGTGGGCCCAGGCGTTGTGTACACACGCTAGGAAAACCTCTGTTGCACTGAAGAATGACTGGGAAAGGTTTGTAATGGATGATGTAAAAAACACATGAGGAATTCAGGGGCAAGAGGAGATTATATGACCTGTTGTGACTTTCTGAAGGCGCCACATTCTGTTTGTACAAATCTCAAGAGCCTTGTCACCCCAGCCCATTTAAAACTCCAAAGAATTCTGTTATTCAAAGTGACAGTATTTCACTTTGAGAGATGCCTAACGTGGTTGCCTAGAGTTTTACAAAAGCATCTTCTATTTTGGCACGTACATGACCTACAAACTGCTCTGGACAGTGCAACTTCCAGGAACTTTGACTAAACTAGAGTTTGAAGGACAGAGTGCTGCATTTGCCACTTTTGCATAGTATTATATGAGGAAGAATACAGTGATCCTAAAGACAGTTCTGCTTCACATATAGCAGAGGAAGGTATAAAACAAGATGCTCTCTCACACAGAATGGCTTTTGAATATATGTACTGAATAACATCACCATTCCAATAACATCAGTGACTGATCCTTAGGTCAAAAATATAAATCATCTTTCTCACTGGCATAGGGACAACAGCTTCTTATGGTAGAACAGTTTTACAGAACACATTCAAGTTCTTTTCTGTGTCAGAGGATCTTAAGAAATACCATTTTACTCCAGTTCCCCTTACCTCTTACTGAGTACTCCACACCTTTTAGTTAAGCTGCATATACCTGTAATACACCCTAAAAATAAGGAAGGGGAATCACCAACCTGGATGAAGGAAAAACTGAGATGAAGCTTGAAGACTGGAACACACATCGGGGGGGGGGCTAATGTCTGGAAGTCTGTGTTTCAGCCATTTATTTTTATCTTGGTTGCAAGGTTTGAATTGTAGGAACATCCAGCCTTTCATGGTTATGCTAGTTTTGTCTGGAATAGAGTTAATTTTCCTCCTAGTAGCTGGTACAGTGCTGTGGTTTGGATTTAGTGTGTAAATAACGTTGATAACACACTGCTGGTTTAGTTGTTGCTAAGTAGTGCTTATTCTAAATTAAAGAATTTTTAATTTCCCGTGCTCTGCCAGCGAGGAGGTGCACAAGAAGCTGGGAGGGAGCATGGCCAGGACAGCTGACCCCAGCTAGCCAAAGGGCTATTCCACACCATGGGACGTCACACTCAGGCTGGAGGCGGATCGCTGCTCGGGCATCGGTCAGTGGTGGTGAGCAATTGCACTGTGCATCACTTCTCTTTTTTGGGTTTTATTTCTATCTCTCTTTTAAAAAATATATTCCTTTTCATTACTATTATTATGGATGTTATTATATTTTATTTAGTTATTAAACCATTCTTAACACATTATTTTTTTGATTTTTCCTCCCCATCCCACTGGGAGGGGGGAGGACTGAACAATCGGCTGTGTGGTCTTTACTTGCTGGCTGGGGTTAATCCACAACAAGGGTTCTTCTCACTTGAACAACTCCCTCCCCATCCCTGGAAAAAGCTACATCTCAGCTTGTGAAAAATCATCTAGAACACTTATAAAACGGTGCGTGCACACAATCAGCCAAGAACAGGTCTATTGTAGAATTTCAGCTCTGTGTTTACTTTGATGAAAATCTAATCCTTGTCTCAGTAGGGCTGTCTTGGCTCAGGCTCTGTGCTCTGATAACCTTGCTCTGAATCCAAGTAGCTGTAGCTCACCACTTTCCAGTATGTATGTTGTTTTGTTAGGTGTATGCTGAGCATTTTAAGAAGTACTGCAGTCATTAATGAACAGAATTTCAATCTGCTGTCATCTAAATATGGGGGCTTTTTACTTCTCTGCTGTTAAAGCCCCACCTCAGGTTTCATATTAGGTTCCAGGTATTATAATTACTGGTCTTACATGTAGAATATTACTTTACAGTATACTACATCTTGCTCAAGTCAGTCTCCAGTTAAAGAAGCTGAAACTAAACTCTTCAGTCTAAAGTTAAATCAAGCCATATTTTCATTTTCTTCATTGCACAGCATCACTCACACAGGTGTATAATCAACTTTGAGAAAGACATCTTAAATGCCCAAAGTTTTTCAAAAACAGGAGAAACAAAACCAAGAAGATAAATCTTTTACAAGACCCAAAACCCCCTAAACATCAGGAACACTAAAATGTCTCAGCCCCTGTCCCTTTAATTCATCCCTTACCACAAGAATAGTGCTTTAAACAGTACAAAGATTTTTTTCTCATTTTGATATTTCTAACTGGTTCCTTTGTATTTAGCACTAAGCAGACACAGACTAAGAGAGACCATCCTTGCAAATGAATTGAACTTGTGTCTTCAGGTTATAAATCTCTCCTATATTCCAGCACGGATTACCCATACAAGTAAAGCCACAAGGATCTTCACCTGAGCAAAATCATCTCACTTTGGATTAAATTCTCTCTTTGCCAGGGAAAAAGAAGTGTTTATTTCAGTGTGATATAACTTCTTTCCATTCCAACCCTTCCATTCAATTTTCATTGGAAAAGTAGGAGATCCCAATGGCACTCTTAGACTCCAGTTTCCCAGATATGCTTATGAATATGAAAAAAAGTAATTCAAAGTTCAGCCTCAGTACATCAGAATATCAGTGTCAGAATACACTGTAAAAAAAAAACCTAACAAAATAAGGATTTTTAGCCCTTCCTCACATAACCACAATATATACTGTAGTAATGTTATCTTTTTTTTTGTCTTACTGTTTGTGTAGATGTCAAAGGTGAAACTGATGCAATTATTAAATAAAGATTGTGTTTTAGATATTTTGCAAGGTCACCTAAACCTTGGAATAACTGATGATTTGATACAGACAGAAATAGATGAATCAACATGCAGTCATTTTTCAGAATGTTCAACTATGAATTGGTGATTAACCTTTGAAACACACTATAAAGAAAAGCTGCTGATTCTCTATCTCATTGCCTTCAGATCAAACCTGCTCATCCTTCTATAAACACATGCTATAGCCAAGACTAAGATATTGTGTTCAGCACAGGACTATCTGTCTGAAATTCTTCATCCTATTCTTTGTAATAGAAGAGATCACATAAGCATATAATTTCTTTCAGCTGAAACTCTGTCAACCGGTGTTTAACATTTCTAGTACCTACAAGCTAATATTTTAGTGTCCAACTCATAAGGTGTGGAAAAATTACAGTTTGTTGTTATTGCCACATTCCAAGCCTGTAGAAACTTTTCTCTACTTCTGAAATTGTCTAATGCTTCTTGTGAAATTGGATACATATAAACCTCACCTAGGTGGGAATCATTACAATTAGCAGCCAAAGAGAAGCTGCACTGACAGAATCCCAGACGCTGATTACATGGAATAGTGGGAGCAACATCAAACATTGGCAGAAAGCACTATCCATCCTTTTTAAGTGGAGAAAACATTATTTCATGAATGATAAACTGACAATATCCATCATTACTAAGTGCTGATTATTGGCCTGCCTAGTCTTCATGAAAATAAAAGAAAAATTTGAGATTTATAATGAAGTATTAGGACTTGTCTTTTATATGGTCAGTTTTATAAGAGGGAAGAGTAACTTGGTGTCAAAACAACTCTCCAAAGGTGATGAAAATGGCAGAGTATCACCACTATCTCTGTGTTTGTTCATTGGTCCCAGCTGCTCTCAGAAAACCAGTGGAAAGTGCTCTTTATGTCCTATAAACCTGGATTTCCACACTACTAAGTGGTTTTAGATCTAAGCCTCTAGTTTATAAAATTGAGTTAGCTGAAAAAAAAGATTTACATACTGTGTAACATGAAAATGAGGAAGAGATCAGGTTTATGAAAGGTATGTATGTCTTCTGAATCAGGAATGTGTAGTATATCCAGAAGTTACTTGTAATTACTCAGAATTAAGAGGAGTATGTGAACTGTTTGAATGAAGGCAGAAATGGGAATGGAGAAATCTCTGAAGGTATATTCTATCATGACAGAGAAAACAGACCCATGAAGCACCAAAAACCCCCAAATCAGGTTTGAAACCAAACTGATTGAAAATTTAAAATACCCAGATGCTTAAGTCCCACTCTAGGACCATCTCCATTAAACTAACTTGTTAGCGGTACCTAGCTCCAAAGACACAATTAATAACCCTTCTCCAGCTATGCGTGGCCATCAGTTTGACTTCTGTAGTTACCAGTGAGTACAGACAGAAGCCTTTTATTGTACATCACACACCAAAGAAAATTTGTGGCCTTTTTTTTTTTTTTAATCCACACCTCCTTCTGAAACTATTTATACAGGGCTTTAAAAATGTGGTAAAGGCAACAAAGGATAAAACTGCAAAATTCTTTATTAGATGACTAACCCTAGTAGAGCAGCAGCAAGTCTGTCCAGGAATGTAATGATCTGGTGTTCTCGGATTTGCTATTGCTTATTTTGGAAAAAAACACAGACCTGGCAAATACCCGTGACAGCCCAATACAAACTCAGTCTTCTAGGACAGACGCCAGACTGAAGGATTTGCTTTCTACTTGACCTAGAGGAAGTGACTTGACCTTTAAATAACCATATTAGATGACCAGGTTAATAGAAGAACTTTAATGAGAACCAGATGCTGTATCTGAACTGAATTTTTATGAGTCCATGAATTCTAGAAACCCTGGCAGCAGAGGTGGCATCAAACTTGCAATTCGATGTCAATGGATGTTTCAAAGTCCTGTTCTAGCATACAGATATCCAGCAGGAATCTAAACAACTTTTGTGAGTTCTTTTTGTTACATTTGAACATCAAATAATTCACCAATTTGCTTCATACCTCAGATAAGAAGTCTCTAGGTCTGATTCTTCGCCTGTCCCAGTGGGTAGTAAGTAGTCTCATATGCAAAAATCCATATTATGGCTAGGTACCATGTTTCACCAGTGGTTCATGGTTAGAGAAAGTACAGGACAACTGAAAACCAGTCTGCCAGAAATCATGCTCAGCCTTGCTTGAAGCTTCGCCTGACTTTACTGGATGCTTTAAAAGATACAGCCAACCTTCAAAATATTAAATAAAGGCAGCCACTAAGCAGCCTTGTCATGCATTTGGTGGAAGATTTTAAAAAATAACCCACCCCCTTTATCTTTTAGCAGTTGTTAGTGGCTTTTTCTGTCTGTAAAACTCATGTTACGGAATACTCCTTACTTAAAATGAGAGACAGCACACACAGAAACACTATGTAAAGTTCTTAGCTTATTCATCTTTCTTCTAGTCTGGCTAACTGATACTGTGACCACTTGCTTTTTTGTCAACATGCAAAATATCAGCATTGAGCCCTTTTACTTAATACCCAGGCAGTTATTAGACCAACCCAGGACCCTGTCTGATATCACCATCTTTATTTGGCTCTTCCATCTCAAGTGTTGCTGGTTGAAAAGGCAGTCGCGTGTAGCAGATGGCCTGATGTGCTTCAATACACTCACATCACATGCAATGCTGTGCATCAGCACAAAGCCTGCAGTTCCAGCCTCAGACCTCACAAGCCCAGCACTGTCTCCTAAATTATTTATTTCTCAGATCAGGCTTAATAATGATGTGGGGAAGAGTTTGGTTTTGTGATGAAGAGTGATTTAACAGAGCTAACAGTATGCCTACAAGCTTCGTCAGGGCTATTCAGCAGAGGGGTGAACATTCTGCTGCTCTGTTAATGGTTATGGGTAGTTAGTCATCAAACATTAACCAGCTGTCAGGAGTAAAATCTCTTCAATCTACCAGTTTCTAGACATGTAGCAAACTGGTCTGTGCTACGGACAATAATTCTACCTTCTAGATCACGTGATAGGAGCACAAGATGTTGCGGTTTCCTTTAGTTTTGTTTTGCTGAGAAACTGGCATTCTTGTTTGGATCAACCCTAATGAAACACCTGCTAGGTTTTAATTAAAATAAAATAGAATGCAGTTGCATGAACAGGTGGAAGGAGGAGATGATATACCATACAGCTCAAATCCCTCCATGTGTTTGGAGACTTTGCAAAGTCCCAGCTATCACATCCATAAACCAGCGATGGAGTGTGTCAAGAACATTTTGATTGTGCACATGAGTATGGTTAAAAAGGCATCTACTTAGTCAGGGAACAGCAGAAAGATAATATTGAAGCAGTCTTACATTACATCCAGGTAATGACTGGTGTAATGGTTTCTTGCTTCTGATGTACTACATGGTGATATTTTCCAGTTGTGAGAAGCTGGACTATTCAAATAATTCACAATAAAATGTTAGACAACAAAACAACAGCCAGACATCAAAATACATGTAGCATATAATGACTATGATCTTAAAAAAAAACCCCAAACCACCAAAAAAACAAATACAATTCTTATCCTGTCCCCACCCTTTTTGTAAAGAGCCAGCCCCAAGAGACATGAGATTGTGCACCTCTAGCCAACAGCCAAACAGCAGGGCAGGATTAGCAGCTTCATTTCAGATTTTGCTTAGGCATAGAAGAGAAATGTTGCTCTTCAAATAGACTGCTGCTTCTTGAACTTAGAACAAGATTAATTGCCATCTGAATGTGGCAAGAAAACAGAAGATAATGAAGAGTCAAAGTCATGCTCCACACAATCCTGGCCCTGACGTAAGAGAAAAAGTAGGTAATTGTGAAACGTGAATGGTGAGCATCTAGTGTAAGAGCCAGTTCTAGTACTATCATTTATGGACAATTTAAATTTTGAATTGCATAAGTGAACTTAGTGGTCTAGAAAATCTGGCCCTTTGCCAAACAATGCTTAATACTGATTACTTTAAATTAGGTCTGTCCTTTAAGCATTGGCTTTTTACGCATTTACTGTCAGTGTGCCTGTAAGTGCTCATCTATTATTACTTTGGTGGGTACTTTCTTCTAAAACTATAGTCCTAGAACAAAAAACATAAAAAACCCCAATCCTATATAAAGTCAGAAAGTCCCCCTTCCCATTTCCCTCAGGACAAACTCATGCCATGAACTTTTATGGTTGCAAATAAACTACTGCAGAAGCCCTTAGTGTGCACTGTGTTCATCAGTAGATAGAAACTACTTAGTGCATGGGTTATTTATCTTTAATAAACTTTTCAGTCTATCAGGTTGAAGCATTTTAATGCTATAAAAAATTTATAAAATACTTAAGAGAGGCTTTCTGTACATGATCTCCCTCTATTTTCTGAGATACAACACATAAAGCCTTTCTGATTTTTGCTTTCAAGATAATAAATGTTCTCCAAGGACTAACAATTTGTAAAATTTCAGTTTGATATGAAAGAATAGGGGAATGCACATAGCATACTGCATTCAGGGGAGCTCTTCATTTCAAATAACACTAAGGATTGCAACTGTGTATAGTAAAAGGCAATAAATGGAGCTGGGAGTTTGACCTGCTAGCTACCTGTTAGTTCTGTTCGCTGTATACTTTGTACAGTGGGTTGATTACTGGTTATATCCTACAAAGTAAGGAATTTTCTGTCATGTTTGACTCCATAATTTAGAAAAATGTCTGCAGTTGGACCTTTGATTTGGAAAATGAAACAATAGTGCTATTTTAAAAGAGAACTCTTAGAACCTGGGGAAAGTTTCACTTTCTGAGTGATGCAGTCCAGGGCACTGCTCTTAGGCAATGGGTCGTGAAGCCTAATGAGGCAATAAGCCTGACAGAAGCTGGTAACTGGAACAATTTCAGAGCCCTAAAAATGGTTTGGAGACAGCAGAGTGTTAGGAAGGAAGGATGACCTCGGTATGAGCCAGATCCTTACCTAGCTCAAACATGTGCTATCCTATACGGAGTCACGGAAAAGTCACTACATGTGATTACTTGTAACAGATGATTTAACACGTTTAAAAGCATCTGTCCATGTGATTTCAGTTCATGAGATAATCCAGAAACAAAGCACTTTGGAAGGTGGGTAAGTTCTGTCCTCCCACAGTGAGGTCTACTTTCCTAACTGTTCCTATAACTTCACCTCCCATACAGAGTTTTGGCTTGAGTTGTGATTTTTGGATATGTCTCCCATGACAAAGCAAGCTGCACTAGCAGAATGGGTCTTTGCATAGTTTAAAGTCATGTTTTCTTTCATTCTCACCCTACAGTCTACATCGTAAAATCACATCTTCCCTGGCAGCTACAGTGATTGATTTTCTACTGGTTCAGATGCAAAAACTAGTGCTTGATCTGGAAAATCCATTTAACAAGTTGTTTGTGGGTTTTTTTAATTGGTTTATGTTGTCACAAAATGTAACACATTTTTACATGACAGTTTATTTTTGAATATGATTCACCTCCCACATTAAACAAAAGAAGCTTCTCAAGAAACCTTAAAAACAATGACAAAGTATCGTATATCAGACTCGCACGCTCTGATAGAAGTTAAATTCCTAGATAAGTGTCTTTAAAAATTTGGGCCTGTGTTATCCAGGTTCTTTAATGTCCTGACCTGCCTGCATTTGCTATACTCATCCATGTTTTGCGTAACCACTATCTTAAAACTTTGCAGCACTCTTCCTCCACCGGTGTCACAGTTATTTACAACACAGGGAGGAAAAGGCAGCAAGACTTTCGTTCCTTTGTGGTCATTGCCTATGATGATTTGTGAAGCCAAACGTTCAAGAACAGAAAGAATCGGGTAAAATCATAGTCATGGGACAAGAGAGGATACCTGACAATAACTCTGTTTTCGTAAAGGTGAAAGGACATGAAGCAACAAAAGCAAGCACATCCCACATTGCACAGAAACAGACACAGATTTTGTTCCTAAGAAGGTGGCCAACATATACAAAAATACATGGGCAGAGGCAGGAGCGAAGAGAGAAAAAAATTGAATACTGGGTCTGAACTCAATTTTATGGCATTACACTACCAAAGTTCTTGTGGTAACACCTGTAAAGCAGAATAGAGATTTGAGGCTTTGTAAAGCAGACTGAATTTCGGATTTTATTATGTACTATTAAAGCTTATAAATCACTTAATCACAGAGACACCCACTGTTCTGGTCTGACAAAACACCCCCAGTTACCATCTCTTATTACGTAAACATTCAAGCTAATCCTGTATGGGGTCTCAATTAACAATCACAAACAGATACTGCAAAAAAAAGCCAGAGAAATTCCACAGTAGACAATTATACAATAGTCTAGTATATATAGTCTAACACAATTAATACTTTTTTTTTTTTCCCAGGATCCTGATAATCTGTATGGCATCAAGTCAGATTCCTATGTAACTGAAGAAGGATTTGGCATTTAAACGACACTGAAAATATAAGACAAGTGTCATCAATGCCACAGATCAAGGGGTTGTGCATTTGCACAGGTTGCATCTGAGCTCTGCAGTGGGTTATGTTGATAACTAATCCAGTTTGCACCATTCGCAGTATAAGAATAGACTCATTTAGAAGACTACTGAGCATGTTTTTCTTCTGAGGTCTGCAGATGAAACAATACTTGCATCACAAGTTTATTTATTTTTATTTTATATATTTATATTATTCATGGCATTTGCAAGCAGATGCCTCTCATTTCTTTGCTACGTGAACTCTCTCAAGCCAGTAATTTTTCAAGTACCTTCTAAAAGAGATTAATTTATTTGATCACTCATTGCAAGCAGTAGGGATCACTGTGGGTTCCTTTAACATAACCCTTAGCATCAACAAGATTAGATTATAATAAAAACTATGTATTTTCAAGTTTTGCTGAAACAAACCAAAATTTAAGCAAAGTTTAACTAAGAAAACACTTGCTCCTGCACAGCTGGATATGATCTCATGTCAATTAGTCATCTGGTCTGCACCAGAAAGACAGTGACATTTAAACATAGGTAATTGGGTACACATTTCTCTTGGCTCATGTTGGTAGGCTAGGCACTCCGCTATCTCATTTTTATCACTCTTTCTCTGGTCCTGGGGAGCAGAAAACTAACATATTTCTTAGGAATGAAAAGCAATCCTGTGGAACAAGACAGCAGCATGAATAGGTGCAGCACAAAAGCTCAATGTGGTTGCAAGATGTTGTTTTCCTAGTATTACAGTTTCTAGATCAGCACATAAAAGAATTCCAGCCAGTTACATAAAAAAAAAAAAAATTCTAAGCTCTATTTAAATTATTTTTTTATAAGCTTCTCAACGCACATTGCTTCCATTCTGTAATTTGGTTTCTTGAGTACCTTAAGTTTAAGGTCTTATTAGGTTAAAAAAATAAAACCCCCTCACTTTTGGACTCTATTTGAATACGCAGTGTGGGCTTCTGGGATTTGTGGGAAGCACCAAGGGCTGCAAATGTTTCACAGGTCAGAGATTAAGTTTACCTAGTAAGACTAAAGTGGTTTAGGATACTTTGTCAGTGAAGATTCTATTCACTTCTCAACTGCTTTAATAACACAGTGAAATGAGCCCCCAGTGTGCCTTGTCACTGACCTATCAGGCAAGTTTAATAAGCTTTTCTCTTAAATATTATATTTGCACAGACCCTTAAGATATTTTCCTATTTATAACCTGTCTTAGTCTGGGCTAACCCTTTGTCTGTGTTCCTCTTCCAGCCCTATTATTCTTTTCCCATAGATACAAACTTGGAAGCTGGAACACAGGAGCACAGGTAGCTCCCACCTTCCCTAGTGAGCTCAGCATAAGCTTTACTTAACACCACTGCTTCTGAACTGCATTAAAATAAAAATTATCTCTTTAACACTTGCAATTCCCAAACCCAACACTTCATTTTACTAAATCAGAACAGATTACCCCAGTTTTTGCATCCTAGTAATTGTCCATTAATAAATCTTACTCCTGGCTCAGCCTTATCCTTCAGTTACCCAGTAGCACTGCTCGCACCAGCAAGATTCAAATCAAAATTGTTCCCAGGAGGGCAATAAGAAGTAAGCAAGCTTTTGCCCTTGGCAGGCATCAGTGATAATAGTAAGTGGTAAGGTGCTGACCTACATCCATCTCACAAACATGAGCTAAAGTCTTGAATGCCAGCACTTCGATCTGCCTTACAGGCCCAGTCTGTTCACATGTATCAGAATATCATGTATTTGGAATTGGAGCTAGCGCTATTTTTCCTAGAGCCATTAAATGTGGGAGCCAGGGAAACTGTGCTGCATAACTAAAAAAGCCAACAGTTTCTGGGCTAACCAGTCACTGGCCATACTCAGCCATAGAAAGCAGCAAGGTCAAAGGATGACACATCTGAGGATCCACATTACAAATCTGGACTTAGAACCAAGAGTTGTGAACCCTGAAAGGGTCCTTGTGCTGGAGACATACACACATTCATCCTTCAGCAGTATCTAGGTGCGTTTAGACAGGGGAATATGGTTCCCTGGAGCTGTTCAAGAGCATTAGGATGGTCCTAGTTTTCCACAGATCTTCTGTAGCTGCCTTCCTGGTGGTACAGAGGCATACTGCCTGTTAAACTGGAGCTGTACTACCTGCTTATCTAATTCTCTTCATGCTATCAGTCAGAAGTGCTGAAGGTCCAGTGTCCTTGAGCAAGAACTGCTTCAAGATTGAGTTTTCCTCCTTCTGTACCATCAAACACAAGAGGGGTCATGCTTAGGGGTCGGTCTAAATTTTCACTTTTGCTTGAACTAAGCTATCCTTTGTCCTGTGGAAGTTACAACTGAACCAGAAAAACGACGTTAAGCCATGGCTTGAAATTGTTCACAAGCCCTCTCGTGGTGCTCACTGTCAGCTACACTTCAGAAACAAGCCACTGCAAAGATGCAGAATGCAAGCTCTGCCCATGAAACAGATGCTCAGTGAAAGAGCACTTCGTTTGACATAACCCAGTGCCTCTCTCATCTATTGCTCTCTACACAGTAAAGATACCGACGTGGCAGATTCTTTCCAATCCCTTGCTCCCATTGTGAATGTGAGCACCCTGGTCTCCCAATGGATGAGCTTTTGCTTTTTTAAAGTAATTGTTTAGCAGCTATTTAAAAGTTTGCTTATAACTCCCTTTCTTTGTCATCTCTTGGGCAAATGATCCCTTTCCCTTCACTTGGCTTCATCAGCTTTCAAAAGAAAATGACATCCATGACCTCCACATTTGTGCTGGCTTCTTCAAATCTATTCAGACAAACTGATTCCAGGTTATGTGAAGACAAATCAATTTTAGTTAAAAGACAACTTCGTTTAGGACTGTAATCATCTAAAAGAGTCAGAATAACCCTGATTTAAAACAAAAACATTTTTCTCTGGGGTAGTAAATAACTTGTATGAAGAAGGTTAAATGCTGCACATTCGCAAAGCCAAAGTCTCCATCCCAAAGCATTACCAGAATTTTTATCTAAATTGTTGAGAGTACAGAAGAGAAGTTACAAATTGAGGTCTGGTTGGAAAAGTTGAGCTCTTTTTTTTTTCAAAGCTGAGAGATGATAAAAAAGAAATGATATTTGCTCCAGGGAAAAAGCTTTGGAGCTAGTGTCACCCCTTTGATCATCACACTGTCTACATTGTCCACCTCTCCTCCTTTAAAAGGCTAATAGAAATAATTTCTTTAGAGACTGCACACAAGGATAAGTGCAACATAGTTGTAGACCTCTCCTGAACGTGCTCATCAGTCACTTCCAAAGGGCATGGAAGTCAACTCCCTCTGACTTCATCAGCAGATTGGCAACAATTTGAACACTTTAGCCCTGCAAGCATTAGATTTGTGCATCATGGCAGAAGGAAAGGTTACAACAACATGTATTTATATTTCCTTTCATAAGGTCTCAACAAGGAGGGCAACTTGTTTTTTATCTGATTTGCAGCATCTCACAGAGGATTTTCTGAAAACCCAACTTCTTCAGTAATTCATTTGTCCACCTGACTGGTGATAAATGATCACGTGCTATTTCAAATAATAATATTTAAGGGGAAAATGACAGAAATCACCAATGAAGAGGAATTTATCAAAAGTTCTTAAGAATAGGATCACATTTGCTGTAGAAATGCCTTATCCCAGGATAAAACAGATTGGCAGAACTCTCTCTCAAACTCACTTGCCAAGATTGCCACTGGTGGACTTGAGTGTAGGGCTGTAGGTTCCCATGAGCTAGTGTTAGACTAGCTGTGCCGAGTAGCGACATGTGCAGTAGCAGCAACATTTAGATTAGATTCTTAATTTAATTCACTCCACCTCCAAACAGATTTTGCAGCTCCTACATACTTAAGTGAATGCATCCAGGAAAAGCAGCTTGCCTCTGGCTGTTTGCAAGAGGTTTGCTCTTCTTGGGCTATACTCTTCTTCTCTGGCCTACTGCTATTTTTTGTTCACAACAGCTTAGCCCAGGTTCTGTGGCACTAGTCAATTCTATCACTTACTCCTCCAAAGGACTATGTCAAGATGATTGTGTGCATCCAGTGCATTCTAGACAAACTGACTGCAATTATCTGGCTAGTTTAATTTTTCCAGGCATTTTCTATGATTTTACCCCAGAGCATTTACAATCATCATCTCATATTTGTATCCAGAGAACAGATAAAGAACCCATGAAAAATCAGTGTCTGATGCTCCCAAAGACGATCTTAAACCGTGAAGCTTTCCCAGAGAAACCATACTTGCTATAGCACAATATTTGCCATATTTGCTATGGCACTGAAGCTCACAAGACATTTCCCCTAGAAAGTATTATGCTATATTCATTTAAACTAAAGGTCGTGCTGAACTAAGCAAGAAAAATGAGCCAAGATGATCAGTGGGAAAGTAGTACAGAGACCAGCATTCTCTACCATACAAAGGATTCTGCTGAAGACTGCTGTATTTATGTGCTTCTTTTCTCACTAGTGAATGTTACCATTCCTAAGGAGAGTAGCTTAGCAGCAAGCTCCAGGCATCGATTTCCATTTAATTGTTGGAAGAGGGAAGGAGAGGGCAGAACAAAAATAGAAAAGGGATGTAGGAAGATTGTTTTTCAAAAATCAACAAGGTACAACAGGGTGATCAAACCACACGGAAACAGTCATGCTGCTGTCAGCCCTGCAGTTGCTGCTCCTTTTGGTACCTCATGCTCTCAATCTTTCCCTTCACGTATGCTCAAAAAAAAAAGTAACTCTGTTTACCATTTCTGTTTACTTTTCAAGCTCTACTTGCCTTAAACAAGCCTTGGCAAGATGATCTTGGGATCAAAGAATAATTCAGATAGGATTAATAAAATAGGTATATGATTTATGAACCACTGAGTGTGCCTCTTCAGCTTCATGGCTAACATGTCATGAGCCCAAGAATTTGGCTTTTATTCTGTGGCATCAGTCAAGACACTCCTGATGGGCTCTATGAAGAAGAGTGATGTTTTGCATTTCAAAGTGTTAAAAGAGAACAAGTAGAAATGACAGACATAGCTATTAGACACAGTCTCTCTTTGCCATTCTATTAGCACAATATTGTGATGGAAATCCTCCCCATGCAAATACTTGCAATGCTGTGGTCTTCCCCGGGTCCCCGTGAAACTAGACAATCCAACAAGCAACAGCCACAGCCACACACCTCAGCTGCACACCCAAACCTCCCTAGATTTATATTCAGTCTTAACCAGCAAATTTGGCCAAGATACGATTTTAAGTGCTTAACCTGAAGTTGCCTGCATTTTGAAGGTTCTCACTGTCTCTTTTTGTATAAAGCTGTCAGTCTTTTACCACTCAGTTAATTGAAATGGGGTAGGCTATGCAGAAAGTGTTGTGTTGAGGCAGTCGGCCATGCCCTAACCACTACAGGGAACAGTGCAAGTCTGAAAAATAATGTTTTATTGGCCAGTGCTAATTGATCAACACAGATCTTGCCAAGTCTAGTATTTCTGCAGCTGCTTATGATATTACTGTAATGTAGCAATCTGATAATAGCTATGTTACTGCTTTTAGCACTAGCTCACATATATGGTCACAGGACTTATTTTACTGAAAAATAAAACTATCCACCAAGCCAATGTGACATGACATTCTCTCTTTGGGAAGCTACACAGCTTTGGAGATTTTAATTTTTTTTTAATTATCAGAAGAATATAGCACATCAATAGAAGAGAATTCCTGCATGCAATGCCTCTGAATGGAAGCAATGCTGCTTTACAGATGTGGTTGTATAAATATTTCACAGATTAACTATTTTTATTAATCTTTGCTATCCAGTTCTCCACAAGCAAGTTGCAATTGCCCCTGAAGTAGTGTGTTTCAGAAGTGCTGCTTTTATTACAGGGGCCTGATTAGGCTTACTGAAACTAATGGAAAAGTTTCCACTGACAGTTTCTTTTTTGCTGGGTCTATTTCAAGTGTTTTAGCAATAAAGCTGTCCATTTAGATAGCCTACTGTCTAATTTTGGAGGACTGCTTTTGAGACAGGCAATAATCAGCCAACCTCAATATTTCACAATATGCAGTGAGTAAAACTTGTAGTTAATGTCTTTACAAAAAGCCCTTATTGTCATTTAGTTCTTACACTGGGAAAATTGGTTCTTTCTTGGCAATGAAAAACAGAAGAGAAAAAGCTCTTACAAGCCTATAATCAAAAACACAAAATACATCCTTGGAGAAGCATTGCAAAGGGGACAGTTTTTTAGGCAATGAATATAAGCACCAGTTCAGAAAGCAAGCAGCTACAGAAAATCAATGCAAGGGCTGAACACTTCTCTTGACACTTTTTGTTTTTCTGAATGGCTCTCATAAATTATTTTTTTTAGCTTCTTGGAGTGCTTTTCTTCATAAAAGATTTAAAAGGTGTCTGGACCCAACATTCCAGTCACTCACCAAAAGATAATGTACTTGCTCATCCCAAGAAGAGTTATATAGAAAGCAAATTAAAAAATGCAAGATCATATCAAATCAAGGAGTCAGTCTCAAATATTAATGCCTCATGTCATAAAGGTACAAAATGATAAAAACACTCCCTATAGGCAATTGAAAAAGCAGCATCCTGGCAAGGAATCAAGAAAAATGCAGCCCTGGTTTATAGGTCTGCTTGAGCTGGCTCAGCGGAAGAATGAGGCTCCTGTTCCATGGAGTACATAAATGTGTGCATAAATCTCATGGTTTCTAACTGGATGCAGCACTTGTCCACGTGTTTTGTGTCACAAGGGTGCCAGAGAGGTGAAGATGACTCTTCAGGTAGAGGTTCCAACTTTATAGATCGTTAATCTGCATTAGACCAAAAGTTCAATATTTAGAGCAAATTCATTACTTGGTAGCCTCAGAAACGTCACATTAGCAGTTTTACTTGTACTAAGTTCTGTTCCTCTGCTAGCAACTCCTAGGTGACAACAGATGTCGAAGCTGATCTAGGCACTTTCCTTCTCAGATCATGAATTAATGTTTCTGGGAAAGTGATGCTGCTACACCACCACTTATATTTGACAATTGATGAGGACAAGTTCACCCACAGAAGGCACATCTACCAGTCCTCCCCCAGTTCTACATGGGCAGAGAGTGACAAAATTCCAGTAAAAACTTGTCAGCTTCCCTGAAAAGTGTCATGATGGAAATAGAGTTTAATTCCAGAAGGTGTTATTTTGTCCAATTACTAGTAGAACACAAGCACAGAATTTTATTTGGCTACCTCTTTGGTGGCCAAAGGACTTGTGTTCACTTAAAACTAAGCCAAAACTGCCCAGAAGGCTGTAGTGTCTCAAAGGCTTGAAGAGAGTAGAAGTCACCTATTAGCAACTTGTCCTAATTGATAATTATGCTCATCTCTTAAAATAAAAGCATGTACACCCCATTTTAAATTTATCTCACTTTTTTCAGCTCTTGGGTCTTTCAAGATCACTTGAAGGGAGCAAAATTCATCCAAAAACTAGGAAAAGTTTTCCATTTCTGGTATCCACTCTTGGGAAATCATAATAGTGGGACACTCCTGGGAAGTGAAAGTGGTCTTATTCACTTTTTTATAGTCACCAGCAGTTTGTAAAATTAATCAGTCACTGCAACACATTTGCTTCGTAAGGCTCCCTAAAGTACTTTTGCCATGATGGAGCCCTTCCAGGGCAAGTGTCAGTACAAGTCTGCTAGTCAGTGCCATATCACCTTGACTTCAAACTAAATTCACTTCTTCCCACCTCGGCCCATAGCACTGGATGAGCACTCATCACAGCAAAGGTTTCTGACTTGCACAGCCAGCCAGCTCCAGTCCTGCCCATCTCATTAACACCAGTTAGGAACTTCATGTTACCCAGGGCTGAGCTGCCTCTGCTCCTCCCTTCTCCTGTTGTACTTTATCATGTCTGAAGTTTTTTATCTTGCCATGAATGAGACTCCTCTGCTTTTACAAGAATCTCTCATTATAAGAGATTGTGGTTTTTCTCCCCTCCTTCAAGCATCTTCATTAGAGGGTATTTTAAAAAAACAACAAAACCATAGTGCAGTGTGCCAGTCAATAGCAAAATTATGAGAAGTGTAATCTACTCTCCCCAACCTAATGAGCTGATGAGTAAATAACTGTCAGGCTATTGGACTGAGCTATTGATTAAGGCTTCCCACAGAGCTGATATGCTGCATAGGTACCTGCTACTAAACAGAAGAGATCAATATAGGAAACTCCTGAAAACAATAACAAAAGGCTTTTTAGACGCTCTCTCTCATGTGCTGGGATGGCACATCTTCATTGCTTGCTAGATCAGTCTTCATTGTTAGATCACACATCCCACCCTGCTTCTTGCCTTTCACCTTGAAAAGGTTAAACATGTTCTGTAAACATAGTACCCTGGGACAGAAAGGCTGATTAGTGAGAAGTGTAGTTTATAGTGGATATTAAAGGAGCTGGCTGAGATTCACCTGCAGTGAGTGCTCCAGAGAAAATTTCCTCAAAGATTTAAGCCTTACCTTCTTGCCCCTACACCACATAGCCATCACACCACACATATTGGCTTCCTATTCTACCAAGGGCCAAAGCTTGAAATTATTTTATTTTCAAAAGCTTTGGAGGGGCTCCTGCACTGAGTGTCATGCTGTGTCACTCCTCTTCCATTTTCCACACTATCATCCTTCATTTAGTATGAAACTTTCAGGGCAAGACTCTTATCTTCTGCTGAATGTTTCTCTTTTTTATACTTTTCTTTTCAAGTCTCAGTTGAAAAGTTCTCTCCCCTTCTAGACCTCAAAGTATTAAATTTTCTGTCCTCTGATCCTATTATTTACTTGGATGGTCCAATTTTCTCAAGACTTATCATAGCTTCTGCTTTTGTCCTCATCTCTTCTTGTTGAAGCTAGGTACAGACACAGATGTCAGCCCTGAATGACAACTTTGAAGTTTCCTTTTTATCTTTTTATAAAATTACTCTTCATTTGAACTCCTATAACCATTTTTAAAAATCATTAAAATGATAATGAAACATTTGGTTTTTTGATGAAAAAAATTCAATTGACATAGATCATCTTTTAAAAAAATTCCAGGGTATGAACAATTGCAGAGATCTTATTTAATTTGGTAATCGAAAAAATTCATATTCAGGGAAGTTCCTATGAACATTAAATCCTGTTGTACTGTAAAAATAAAGAGACTTGAATGTCATGTGATTATCATTTGATGAATCCACAAGCAGCTATACTTGAAAATTCAAGTGGATAGCACATATCTCCAGATAAATAGCTAGTGAGACAAGTCCCTATCAGGTATTGTGTCTAAATCAACAACATATGGAAGCATGCTGTTCTTCCGACAGAGCTGAGATTCTGTAAACACAAACCATAAGCTTTCTATTATATTTATGCATTTTATTTATTCTCTCACCAAGAGAAAACCTGAAATAAACACACTAGCATGTTTCTATGGACTAGTATTATCAATATATCTAAATTTTAACTTGACAACAAATAGAAATAAGCTTTCCCCTCAGAAAATAGGGTCTGTAGAATTTTTTAAAGGTGTTACAATTGGATAGAATTTTTCAAATGGGAACATTCAAGAAAAAGTTTAGGTCTTTTGGTAGTTTTAAAACACACAAAACTTTTGCTTGCATAGAGAGCCCTGATGCACATCAAAAAATTGATTACAAAGTTTTCAAAATCAGCACAACTTTCCATCTTGACCTGTGATAGAAAAAAAAGTTTCAGGATATCAGAATTTTCTTCAGGACCCAAGTTGCATTTGGTGATTTGTTGCAAGAATTCTTTAAGGCATATACTTAGCTTCACCACTAGTGTCCTGATTTTTCAGAATCTGTTGTGTGCTGTGAATATTTGGCTTCATCACATACCCCAGAAGGATGTCATTGAAATAGTTATTTTAAGTAATGTCAACCTTTTCTTCCTCAAACTCAGTAATTAAAGATAAAAAGGGAAGTGGATTAGACAAGACATTCTATCCCTTCCTTTTGCACTGCCCCAAATCATCACAGGGAAGATATTTTCAGCAGATAGATACTTGTCTCCATTAAAATGAAGCAAAGGAAATTTTAAGAATGATCAAGGGGATACACTGAGGTCTTCATGTTAAACAAACAAGAGAACTTGATGTACAGTTCTGAAAAGAGGGAATAAAAAGAAAGCTTAGACAAGATAAAAGAGGTAAGAGCATACAGGGGATAAGTTATCAAACAGAAGACCTTGAAGCAAAGCATATTTTGTTCATTTCAATAAAGGACATAAGATTCCACACTAGAAGATGGAAGAAGATTATTATTTTCTCCTCTGACAGATTCATGTTTGTGGCTTTTTAAAATTTATTTTTATATAGCTGTACTATAATCAATTCCCTCCTTCAGTCTCAACTCCCAACCTATAGATCTCAAACCATAGATCTCAAGTCCCAGAAGCTAGTGTGCAGTTGAAGTTACTCAGTTTGGAGATACTGTCAGCTATGAAATTAAAAAAAAAGGAAAGAATGATGAAAATAAGAAACCTGGAAACTGCAAGGTGTCTTTAAAATGAACAATGGACAACACAGCAGAATGTACTGAAAGGTATTTCACAGCGCCAGTATCTAGACTGTTAAACTTGATATAAATAACTGGGTTGCAAAAAGAAAAAGTATTTTTTTCTTAAGAAACAATTTATTGCAGTCTAGACTCCCAACCAATCATTCTAGCCATAGGTCAAAAACCAGAAAATACTATGGTCTTTAAATCCTAGTAATGTTCCGCAGTTGTTATAAGGACTCGTTTTTAAGATTTTATTCCATGGATTAAGTTGCTAGACCTAATCATGCAGAGTATGCATGATACTCTACATCTACTAATTGAGAAGAAACACACCCACATTTTCTCAGTGAACACGAAGTTGATATGATCACGGATAATGGGAGGGACGACAAAAAATGCCAACCTCTTCTTTGATGTATCGAGAAGTAAAACCAAAAAAAGTAAAAGCCAGGCAATCAGAACCTTGCTCAGCATTAGAATCTCACCCGGTTTTTCTTCATGTTTCTTTGTGAGGGTCACCTTCTACACAAGGCAAATCTCAGAGAGCACCTGTGAAAATGATAACAACACTAGAAGGAAAGATGAAAGAACTGATATAGTTTCTCTTCCCACCACCTTGGGACACAGTGTTAATAGACAAGGAAGAGCTATGATAAGTCTACAATCAAAAAAGATAATCTCCCTGTCAAACAGAATGCCAGCAGACATCAGAATATTAATCAAGGAAAAGCTTTTCTAGTGTTCCTGGATGCAATTTGTATTACACTGTTGATGTCTAGGGTACAAAGGTTTTACTAACATAAATCTGAAGGTGCCATGTGTTTTCCCACAGTTAGGGTCCAAAACAGGTTGGCTTTTGCCTGAGAACCCATGCATAGTATCATCATAACTGTATTTCCAAAAAACTGGATATGAAGGGAAGAACAAAAGAGATTCCTCTGTATGCCAGCTGAAGTCTCAAATACATCAGTCCCATAGCTAGCCGTGGTAGCCAACATTAATCAGAGCTACAAGATGGCAGATTCAAAAAAATTTAAAACGACCTACATGCAGGCACTTTGTCTGACAGCATATAATTAGGCTGAGAAATTCATTGGCCACTGGATGTTCATCAAGGCTGAAACCCTCAATCAAAGTTGAAGAGGGAGTGGACATCAGGCAGTTATGTAATAAGTGCAGATGACCCTAACACTTCAAAGGGCCACTAAACCTCCACTTCCTGATATTAAGCCAATTTTTTTGTAACTAGACATTAAGACAAAAGCTTTAAAGCAGGGAAGAGGAAGCACAGGTTATTCCTCTTGCTGGCATGCAAAGGATTTTTCTTCTGGAGTACTTTACCGCAGGTCAGGATACTAGTCTGATAGTCAGGTTCCTAGCAGGATGTACTAACTAAATGGAGGCACAAGCTGGCAACTGCAACATCCACAAATAATTCCCACAGATTCTTGTTAGTGCATTATGACATTGTGACTGGTACGTACTAGTTGCTGTTCAAATAGGCAGAGAAACAGTCCGTTATCTGGCATTCCCTTGTGTGGTAGGTATACATTTAAGTGCAGTTGCTGCCTTACTATGCACAGCACAAGAGCCCCCGATGTTTTTTACAGCCTTCCATGACTGCATTCAGGGAGCGCAAGTTCTGATGGCTTGTGCTGAAGGGAAGCGGTGAAGGGTGGCAATGAGGTCTCCTCCCTCCTTCCCCCTAGGCACTCTTCCAGACTCCTTTCTAACTGGAAAGATCACAGGAGAGCAAAGGTTGGTGGGCTTCTTTCTTGCAGGACTGGCCACGGTCCAGACACAAGCATCTGTTAGAGAGCTCATTATTGCTCTTTTCATAACAAATTTGGCTGATAAACCTGGTAACATCTGCATGAGCTATGCTTCTGATCCCTACAATTCATTTGCAACTGGCAAGCCTGTCATTGTTCATCACTAGATGACAGCAATGCACTTCTGAGTGTGCCTTGAGCTGTTACTAAGGGTATGACTCCAAGCAGCCTTGTGTGGTACTGTGGCCTGCTTCTCTCTGTAATCACAATTACAGCAGAAAATGATGGGAAGAGGATGCGCTTGGGGAGATAACTCTGCATGGATGAGGTGTCACAGTCCCAAAGGAAAAATATAAATTAAAAATATTGGTGGGGCTTTACTCCAGAGAAAAGACTGAAATATCTTCCTTTCTCTCAATACTATGGTGAGCACACTCAGAGGAACTTAAGCCAGCTTTCCTACATCCACAGCACAAGTGCTGATGCTGTTGCAAAATAAGGCAGACACATGAAAGTGATGCCATATAATTCTTGTTACCAGAATACACATGCTGGGCTTCAGGAAAAAGGTATCACAGGAAGAGCAAAAGCCTGTGGTGGCAATTCCTGCCTTCCCCTCCTGCTCCTAGAAGCAACAGGGACTAGCCATTGTGCCAACAAGACCATTTGAGTGACTGCACTATGAACAGGTTGGTTGGGAAACCCAGCAGGCCTTGGACCAGCTGGGTCCATGTTCACCGTTTTGTCTTGAGACCGGGCAGCAAACTGTGACACCCCCAAGCTGCTATCCTAGCAACACCACAGGGGTTGGCAACAGCAATAGCAAAAGTGAAGTTGCAGAAGGCAGGGATATTTTAAAATCATGTACCATAGTAAACAACCTGGCCAATTTGTATTTTCTCAAGAGGTTACAATTTAAACTAAAGGATGGATGCAAGTGAGCTCACAGATGGAAATGGAGGGTAGAAGAAGAAGAGAAAGAAATACAAAACCCAAACCAAAGCAAACAGACTGGGTCTGTGATCAATTCACAGCCAAACACTACTTCAACTGGAGCAACTGTCATTTAATCCTCCAATCTCCATAGGAAGGCAATCTATAAACTTAGCTGCATACATACTTATGTATGTCCACATTCACATAAAACCTTGCACGAGAACAAGAAACATGAATATCTGCAGCTTCAGTGATTCCTTGCCCTGCTGGCAATGGAAGAATAATTTCTTCTTATTTATATCTATGACAAGCCATTTATTTACAGAGAAAAAAGGGCAGTATGAAAAAACTCTCTCACCTGTTATTTTGCCTTTGTTGTATAGTTCTTCATTGATGATAATTACTTTAATTCTGAAGTTAGCTTTGGGGTAGGCAGTCTTACAGACTATAAATAAAGGCCTTGTCCACTTGAGGTTATTAGAGACTCCATGGCAAGAAAATTAATTGTGAACAAGAAAATTTAGTGTTCTCTACCTACAAGGAGTAAATGTATCCCTAGTAAAACCAAAAAAAGCTCAAAACTAAAGAAATCCAAACCCAGCTATAAAAGTACAGAGGAAGGTTCAGCTGAGAAAAATGAAAGACTTGTGTTTGCATTGCTTCTGAAATATCAAGTCCTCTGGGTTATCCACTTGCAGATGTGAGGGAACTAGGCCTTGCTTCTCTCTTACTTTAGTAAAATAATTTGTGATTATTTCCTTCTGGAATGGGATCATCAACTAACAAACTGGTCATTTTGTTCTAGTGGAAACCATCACCCAGAGATGCTAATCCAACATAAAATATCTTTATTGATTCCTCATCCTTACAAGAATAAAATTTTTTGAAAGGAGCTTAGAAAGGAAGCTGCCAGTTCAGACATCCACCTTTATGACAATTCCTTTTATAAAAAGTCATTTTTTCAGAAATGAGGAGAGTAGGGAAAATAATAAACATACAAGTTTAGCATGGTAGTCATACTATGGACACTTAGGCTAACAATACTAATTTATAGGGTTTTTTCATTCTCAGCCATCAGTTCTCAAGTCCATAGCAACTTTTCATATAGCCCCACAGTTCCTTGGAAGGTCTAAGAGGACCCAGTCTGATTTCCCACCAGGCAGCATCTATATGTCCAGCTGTAGGAAGACACAATGGAAAATAATATTGGACTGTTCAAGGAGCCAAGTTTCCTATAATTTTTGGTACAAATTTGTCTAGCTAAATGAAAGATATCTGTGTTCTCTACAACAAAAGTAGAATGGGTTACAAAAAATGAATTTTGATTTTTAGTAAAGCAGTGAGAATTATTTTAGACCTTCTTGTTCTACAGAAAATTAACACCATCCTGGGATAGCCTCAACCCTCTTTAAAACTAGGGTAATCAGTCCTTCACTAAGTGGACCCAGATGTTTCTGAAACTTCATTCTTAACCGAGTGTCTTTATTGTTGTTTTACAATTGTGCACAACTCGTATTGTTTTATTAATCTCTGCAGTACAGCATGTGATCCAGAAGTCCTATACCAAATTGTAGAGCTCCTTGCACACTTCCATTCTCTCTCCCACTGCAAACTTCCCTGCCTTGTGTTCACTCCTCTCCCCAGCAGCATCTTAACTCTCCCCTTACCCCAGCTTCTAGTCTACAGGAAATCTCTTTTCCAGTAAATGTGGCACTCATTCCCACAGCCCCTTCAGTATCTAGTACCTTGGAAAATGAAGATTCTTAAGAAAACATGAGACTGTCGTTGTACTTAAAGGACGCTAATGATTGTTAGGGGACTGACTACTCCCTGTAATGAAAGGGACTGCAGAACAGGCTTCAACTTCTGCAGCTCTTCAGGGAAGTGTTGTTGTTTTCCCTTTTTACATAAATTTTCAAAAGACGACATGTGAACTCTAACTGCAACTCCCTCTGTAGGCAATAAAGCATCTGATGGAATTTCTGCACATCTGTGAGCGAAGTGATATGGATTAATCAACATACAACATCATCTATATGGAAAGTATTAAAGCCTCCCTTGGACTGCTTTGCAAGAACATCCTCTTGACATTATTTTGCTATTCATATCTCAGCCTTTATTTGTTCCTTGTCTTTTGGGGTGATGGATGAAGATTAGAAAAACAAATCTCAGTGAAGAATTTTCCTTTGGAAAATACTTACCCTAACCTTGCACACTGTACATAAAGCTCGATAGAACCAGGTTACTTTTCTCCATTGGTTTTCACTCATGTGACAGTAGGGAGAACTGGCTGACAGTTCCTCCATTTTCCACCTCCACACCCCCAAATGGAAATACGTAAACCCAATATTTTTTCAGAGAAAAGGTTTGATTTATCATAAAAATCTCCAGTTAGAGTTTCATAATTATTAGAAAGCCCATTTTAACATACAATGAAAATTTGGAAAGATGTGATTTCACATTAGTTCTGACAATATGAAAACACAAAACTGCTATACTTTGAGATCATTGATATTACTGAAACAGAGCTCTCCAAACTTTATTGGGGTGGGAAGGAAATTCAGCAAACATCAGGATTTTTAATTTTAAAGGGAGAATATTTATCCAATAGAACACACTGAAATGAATTCTTAAAGATCTCTGACCTATAGAAGTAGTGTTTGTCTCAACACAAATATAATTTAATTACATTACAGGTTATACTAGGAGACACCAGTGTTGATGTCTTCAGTACTCTCAACTGATTTCCTTTAAAAATTTGGTTTTAACAGCATTTTCTTCCACTGAGTTTCTGGACAGTCCTGCAAATTTTGGAGGACTTGCTTGGAAGAACAGCAGCCTGTTCTTTGGTGTGTCACATGAGCTGTCCTGTGTCAAATAGAACTTATTTCAACCATCTTTCTCTAAAATTCAGATTTGTCAAAAAACCTGCTAAACTGAAACACTGAAATTAAACCATGATGTGACAGAGAGTCTCCAAATTCCAATCTTAATTTATCCAGAGCCAGTTTATATATGATTTAGTTTTGTGCCAACATTGTTCTCTAGCTCAAATAGTTATTTCTCTTACATTTGTAGTTCCTTCTTCTAGATGAATCTTCTGCACCTGAAAACTACTTTTCAGCCTACCTGCCTCAACAAATGGGGCTATTCATCAACTTATCCTCTGAAGTGTTCCTAATTCTGAACATGGTTCAAATGCCAGATCAAATCTTTCTAAATAAACCTACTCATAAATCTTTGTAGGTAAACATCTGTCATGCACCCAAGTAAACTGAAGGGAAAAGGAGATTCATGGCCAGTCAGTTACCTGCTTTACTCAATTTCTCTTTGCTGGTTCATCTCTCTGGTTGCCTACAGCTTGGCAGAGACAGAAAGCACATTTGTAGCAGCCAGCTCTGACTGCATTTGGAAAGGTTTGCTAACACGACCTTTTTATGCCTGCACGAGGACACAGAACAAAGCCAAAAGGAAGATGTTTTTGAGACAGAGACATGTACTCCATCAAATACCACTACTAGAAGGACATGTTCAATAACAAGGATATGCCAGTGAGAAGAACATCCAAATCCAAATCTAGCAGTGATTAGAGCAACTAAAAGAACTGCTAAAGATGTCTAATCCTGACCAGCAGCCAACCCTTAACAAAGCGAACTCGGGGAGGAGTTCATTTTCTGTATCACTGTACTGCTGCGAGGGCTGCAGGTACCAAAGCAGCTGGTACTACCAGTGCTGAAGAGAAGTCACTGGACACTGAATTGATTCAGTTTTTACATATCTTCCTCAGCTAATTCCCACATGTATTTTTCCGTTTAAATCAATGGGACGATCAGGAATTACTTGCTTGTGTCAGGACTGCAGGAGTTTATTAATATCACATAAGAGAAAAGAAGAAATAAAGGGGCACTAGAGAATCTTACAGGCCATCAGAAACATGCCGCTCCATCTTAGGGGCTTGCTTCCATTATGCTGATAAATTATGTCTCTATTGCTTGTCAGCTACAGGATAAAACAGGGCATCTTTATCAGCAACAATGTACTCTAATTGGAATTTTAAAAGAAATTACTTGCTTAAGAGCTCACTCAATGCTATTAGAAACACGCATTACTTTGTGTTACAGAATGAAACAGTGTTTTAGTAGTAACAGCCTATTTTGACTAAATTTATCTCTGTATCCTGACAGTGCAATGTTGATTTAGCACTATGCCTGTCAGTTATCTTAGAATGGTAATTCTGTCTTCCAGCTGGGGAATAAAGCTTTAATAAAAATATTTATGGAACATATGATTTTTCTTAATGATGCTCAAGTTGGGCAAACTCAACTTATAGTAGCTAAGCAAAATGCCACCCAAAACAATTACAATCAATTCTTTTCAATCTATCAGCAGTTAGACTTGAAGCATTAACAAGTGACAAACTGGGAACACTTACAGCAAAGTCACTGAAATTAAACCAGCAGAAATAAAAAGATGTACTATTCAAAAACCCAAAAGAACTATGCTGCAACTGCTTGAACTATGGCATCCTGAATACCTTATGCTGCTTTGGTCATGTCTTTTTGACTTAAATGTTCAAAAAGTCACTGCTTGACAATTCCAAGAAAGTGACATTTAAAAGTGCGGTCAGGGGAAATAAAGTAAAAACAACAGACAAGATTCAGCAAAGAGACCATTCATCTTTCACAAATGAGCAGGTGGAGAAACCAGTGCAGAATTACAGAAAAAGAACAAAGGAAGAACCAATTGAACAAACAAAGAACATATGGTCCAGAGGTACCGTTGCACCATCTGCTTCCATTTGCAATGGAAATGGCTGAGTTGGGAGTAAATCTATCTTTTGAGCAGCAGCTGGGCAGCTCCTCATCCCATAGGGAATACTGCTCTCCCAAACAAGACATGCTAGTAAGAACTATCCTTGTTTACTTAAAAAATGTTTCTGTTCCAGCTTTTTGGCTGCTCTTATCTAAAGCCTTGCTATCTTGCTTCTATCCAAATTACACGTGTGTCAAATCATAACTGGCAGTCCTAGATCAGGAATAACTTTCTGTGACAACTAAAGTAACCTTCACAGTTTGCTGACAGTCAACAGATATGGCTATAAGATCACAGAAGTGTCATCTGAAATCAGTTTCATCAGCAGTAACACGTTTACAATTTAAATTAAGGTTTATATTTATCCAGGCAACAGCAAAGAAAATGAATGAAAGGATGAAGTGAATGCTGTTCCCCCAGGGCCGAGGCTATTTTAGAGATAAATTATCTCTAACTTTCTCTATAGGAAATCTAAGATGATAGCCAAACTTGATCCCATAATCCTATTTTGTGAAGTCTAAATACTCAACAAAAGCTTTTGGAAAAGAACAGCATTTTCTTGACAGCTAGTCAACCAAGGACTATTGTTTATCCCTAAGAATGACCAGTCTGTTGTTGCACTATCAGCTTTTATTTGATGAATACACCACAGTATATCGATGCAGGCATGCAAACTATCTGACAAGCATCACCTTCAGTTATTCTTTTCCTACCTACCTACCTCAACCTTCCTGTCTTAACCTGCTGGAATGAATTCTAAAATCCCACCCGGGTTCTTGGCATCTTGTAAGAGTTCTGGCAAAAAGGGATTCCAGTCTGACTCAAGTAAATTTGTGACCTGGTGCAATCATTACACAATTGCATTGTAACAGCTTGAAAGAGAGAAATAAGTACAAAAGACACATGCAAAACGTAACCCAGAGACCTGTTTCTGTGCATTTGAAAGCTGTATTGCTATGTTAAAGATGACATTTAAAATTACTCTTGATTTTTTCCCCAGCAAGCAAGTGCAGCATAATCTTAGGGATGTTAAAAGAGGGGTAGTAGTGGTTCCACTGGTACTTTTCCTTCTTCTAAAGGCATGTGAAGACTAAGCTCTGATGCAGTAGGAATACACAGACTAGAAGCAGAGACCAGGCAGCTACTACAGTACTGAGTTGAGCTTATCTAGAAATTCTCTTAAAATATCCACTGGGAGTTGAAAACAAAATATTAATCCATTTCCAACCACTTGGATACCAATCAATAGATTCGTACTATTAACAGGGAAGATTCAGTCCACCTATCTTCTGATAGAGCTGCTGATTTGGAGGCTAGCAATTTTCAGCTTTTCAGGAGAAAGCTTTGTTTGAATGAAAGTCTGAGGAATTCTCTGAGAAAATGGATCAGTCTGATATTCAGCTAAATGTCTGCCATTAAAAAGAGCATGCACTTCCTCTATATCGAGGTCATTGTTGTTTCAAATGGCTTTGAAGGGTCTCCACAGCAAGGCAGTTCAGGTTTTAGTTTTGCCAGGTGATGCAATTCACATGCATCTTGTATTGAAACCTGAACCACAGACTATGAGGAGGCAGAGCGCTTGTGTTGGAAGAATTTTAAGTACCCTTAGAGAGTTACTACCGCTATGATCTAGAAAGCTTGCTGCATAAACATCCTCCAGTGCCAGTGGGAGAACTATGATACACTAAACTGTCTTGAATCCCAGAACACAGGAAACTGCAATCTTTTAAGCAGCATTTAATTCTCTTCCCTTCACACCACAATTACCTATTCTGTTTAAAAACAGATTATTACTTTCCCAGTCTCTTCACATTCAATTTTCACATAATCTGATCAACAGATGACCCTTGTCCCTTTGGAGTCAACTTCGCCAATACTTCCAGGTGCATGATCCATGTCTGTATTTAAGCCTTTTATGCTTTGCTGTTACACTGTTTAGCACACCAGATCACCTACTGATGGAAACTTCATGCATACCTGTCCCTCAAGGACCTCAGTTTTCCCTGGGAAAGATGACTCTATAACTGAGAAATTCTTGAAAATACTTTCTGATCTTCATACCTACAAAAGTAAGTATATTTGAAGAAAGAACTGCTCCATATGATTTTATTTTAGAATTAAATCAGTTGGTAAATATGAATGGATGTTTAGCAGATGCTTAAGGTATACACAAACCAGGTTTTCATGAACAAAAGTGAGGGAGGAAAACGCTTGTCAGACTAAAAAGCAAATACATTATTTTGATATGTCTAACTTTCTGTACTCTGTCGAGTTGAATATTAAATAATTAGATGACTGTGGTAAGTATAAGAGAATAGAATGGAATTCTGTAAAGATTCTCAGCCAGCTGTTATTATTTTTATTTATGTTTCTTTACCCCTTGCCTTAACTGCACTAGTAACACTAATAACAGAAGAAATAAATACTGCTGTTGTCTTCCTAGATCTGTTCTGCTTCAGAACAATTTTATTTTTCCCTCCTTCCAAGAAATAACTTCATTTCTAATTACTGTTTTCTATTCGATTTAATTTCCATTAGTTTTAAGAACAGAAAAAAGATGAACTCTAATGTTGTTTTGACTCTGCATGATCATTCTTAATCACATGAAGCTCCCAGCTATTTTCAGCATACACACACCTCACCGAACCCAACTGACATACTTTATTTTCTTCACAGGGTCTTCTGAATTTCCTCATTAACATGCATTTTAAACAATATAGTTTGTGTTAAACAATGAGGTTGTCAAGACAATGAAAGAAGTCAGCTTTTTGTGTGTACAGCTATGTGACAACACACAGTCCCTGTGGCAGGGAAGTAAAACATTGCATTAACACAGCATTCCACCTAGGCCTGGTAACTGCACTACAGGATGCTTCAGTACTGGCAGAGTAGTGCATTAACACAGCTACGCTGGTTTGGAGGTCCAAAAATAATGCTCACATCCCTGAGTAGCACAGCACTGTGCCAGGTAGAACAACAACAGTACAGAAAAACCTCAGACTGTCAGCTGTGCTTTCTAGAGGGCTAGTAATAACTCAACCATGCAATTAAGCAAATTGGCAATTGTTTTAAACCTGAACTGCATCGGCAACAGAGATTTTGAGACTGCACACTAATTAAAGAGAAGAAAAGCTTCTAAAGACTAATTCTTATTTTCCACATTTTGATATCTTGCCTCAGTTACCAGAAAGTTGTAGTTACTCTGCCTTGATTGCCACCTTTCAGCGTTCATTTATGTATACACGCTGCCCACTTGTGCTTAAATTTACAGGAGTGAGTATTCCCTGCCTCTATTGATTGCCTCAGACTAGGAAAACCCAAACAAACTGACCTATTCTGTCTTACTTAAGGCAATTCTGCTTTGCAGTTACCACAGGCAGCAACATTTAATCACTCACTTGAATATTTTCATTTAGTCATGCTGCACCTCCATCATGCTGTAACTGATGTAGTCCAGGAAGTAATTTTCTCTAAATAGGGGTAAGCATCCTTGGCATTTGTAAGCCAGTTATCACCATCAAGTGCTTTCATTGAAACCACAGGGCAAACTGCTCATTACAACTCCAATTCATATCAAGCTTAATTTCCAACATGATGTAAATTGAATGTATCATGTTGGGCCATAGAACAATACATTTACCTGCCTGGTTTCAAGGTTCATCTTCATTAGAACTTGTATTCCACAGTTAGCTACAATAAATCAGCTCTACCAAAAAAAGGCTCCAGTTAGCAGCAGGCTTCCAGCCTTCATTTCAACTCATCACTACCTGTAATTAATGCTTCATCATTGTCCTTGAGGGAGAACATCTGTTTTCACAGATCATGCTAATGCTTGGTTAAATACAACTGTCTTTACTGTTTCCAAAAACATATTCGACAGATCCTAAACATATTGTATGAGATTTTTCAGGAAGTTTTTACAACCTTTTTCCTAGACTCTTTACCATTCCCTTTGCAGATCTTGAGCAACTTCATTCCTCCTCCCCCCCCACCCCTTAACTGACAAGGAATTACCATCTTACTTCCACTGCCTAGAGAAAGCACTACAGTATGAGACCATGATCATTATTATGTTATCATTACTCTCAAGCTACAGTCACAAATAGTGCATATCACCATTAGCATCACACCTATTATTACTGAGGAAAGTAAAGTGTGAAGATAATTACAAAGGGATACTAAGACTTGCAACAAATATGCTTTCTCAGTGTAACTTTCATACATCTTCTACCTTTGATTACAGTTTGCTTACAGACACCATACAGAAAGTGCAGACAACTCTGACCTCAGTTTGCTTACACACTTCCCTTCCAAATTGCACCGAACTCCAGCAGCTAGTCTTTTACTCCGGGGAGAAGATGCCAGTTGTGCAAGGAGTAAGCTTCTTCGTGGATAGTGCCAACAATTCCAGTTTGCACAGATGGTGGTATCGCCAAAATGAAAAGAAATGCCACTGATTAGCTTCAGAGATCAAAACTAACCTAGCTGAGCATAAAGAGAAACAGCCAAACCCCTCTCCCATAAACAATAATCTTCAGCAGAAAGATAATAAAGAGTGAGAGACAGCAGCTTCCTAAATCATTCTGACTTGATCAGCATGAGGTTGTGTTTCTGATTTTGTAGTGTTCGGTTTTTTTAAACACGTGTCCATAGTTCAGACTACATACATGACAAAACAAGACTTCAGGGACATTGGTGCAAATGTCACAGTGAACTGAACCATTTACTGCAGAACAGGCTGTGGCACTTGAAGATACCAAGTTCTCTCCATTCTAAAAGAGTTTCTTTTTTTTTTTTTTTGCATTGACAAGAATGAAAAGAGAAACTGCATAGACAAAACCCATGATCAGTGATCATGTGTGATTAGAAACTTAATTTCTTCTGGAGTTTTTTTTCTTACTATAAAATACTGATGCTTTCCCTGCTCTCTACCATTTCACCATAAAGCATGAAAGACATGTGAAACCAAAAGACACACCATGGTTTAACAGGACTATCCCATGAACCACCAAGAAAATCCACAGGCTATTTCCCCACTCCTGTGCAGGAAAACAGCAGCTGTGACACTCCAAGTTTATGTCACCTGGCTAAGCTCTCATGAACCCGACAGTGGAGCACAAATGGCAGGTCAGACTCTAATTTACCCTCTTCAGTAACATCCTGTCCAGGCTTCTTTGACTCTCCTCACCTTTCTGCTTGTCCCACACTGTAGGTAGAATGGGACTAAGCCGTAGGGATATAACAGCTGTACTGAGGCAGCCTCCTGAATCAAGTCTAAACATATGCTATTGTTGCAAATACATCATAAAAATCTCATTAACGCAGCTTACAAGTATTTAGGTTGTTTGCACCACTGCAGGTATAAGGCCTGTTCAGAATCTCATTCTTCTAATGGTTATAAAGTACCTTTTTGTTGTACCTTACTAACACCACACTGATCTTCACTATGTTACAGACGTACTAAAAGAATGGAAGAAGCTTTAACAACCAATATCCCCCCCATGTTTCTGGGAGATGCTTAACACCAGTTCCCATCTTCCCACTCTACAAGTTGTTAATACTTTCAAGGTCACAGCACTTGCATCTTCAGCAAATTCCCAGCTTAGATCAGAGGAATATAATATATTTGAGATGTGTTTCATTCTCATACAGGATAAAAGAAGAGCATACACTCAAGGAATTGTTGGTTAGGGCATTCTGGGTTAAGCCAACACATATCCATTGTCAAGACAGAAATTATACTTTAACTGCAAAGTGAAAGCAACAGACAAGAGGATAATTCTAATGATCAGAGATTGTAAAAGTGACAGTCTTAGAATCAAATAATCATATTGCTAGCAGAGCCATTTTAAAGAAAGTATAGCTCATAGTAGAGTTTGATAAATAGCACCTCATTAGCACAAACTCAAGGAGCCAGAGGTTAGTGAGAGTTAGAGTCCAGCCAGATTTGTAACAACGTTTTCAAATTAAACCCTTCATTTAGAACATGCAGACAAAGTAGAAGCTGAGTTTTACAGCTCCTGTACGTTTGTTACCCTAATCAGGTACCAGCCATCATTTTCTCTACAGTATACCACAAAATGAAAGATTTCCCCTGTCTCCTTTTTATATGCATACAATTGTCTGGTGTTTTCAGGTAAAAGCTTTAATTGTTAGCACGTGGCAAGCATAACAATAGGAGGATTTGCACATCAGATGTTTCTTAAACAGGAAAAAAAGCCCTGCAATCCAATTAGTTGCCTTTGACGGTAACCTTAATTTCTAACCTAGGGTAAAACTCTTTCAAGTAAGCCACTTTGTGCTCTGAGCTCCCAGTGTGCCTGGTATTTATTTGTCACTGTCAAAAAAAAAGCCAGAAACCAACATATTTTAACTCTGAAAGTTAAAAAGTAAGAGTATTAAAAATGCAGGTAATAACTGCAGAAGCATTCACAAATCCCATTCCAAGCTTCTATTAGATTAGTCATTGTAGATTTAGTACAGACAAGTATAATTGAGCAATCATATGATAGGGATGAGTCTGTTTTGAATTCAGACACCCAGGAAAGGGCAGGATCAAGTTAAGAAGAGTCATCCCACCCAGGCAGCAAATAAGCAGCACATGATCTCACATCAGTGGTCCACCTTCTCCAGTCAGCCGATAGACCAAGTTTGTGTCTAGAACCCCAAATTGTTTTGTCCAAACCATTTAACAGAAGTTTACAACATATGAGAGTATAAAGGGAGGAAAATGTTAAGCTATTGTCTCCTTCTGACAAGGAAATTCAGCTGACTTATTTCTGAAATAGCAAAAGCAATTTCTGCTTAATTCCTTTAGAAATTCAGATCCAACTCCTCTTAGTTGCAGGCAAGCTTTTCTGAAGCCTGTAAGGCAGTGAAAGTAGGAGATTGCACAGAAAATAGATACTGGGATCTACAAAGCTTCTTGCTATTTTTTTCTGAAAGGCTCCACATAACAATGATCAGGTACAATACTCACACATCAAAGAGTACCCCATAACCAGACATAAACTTTAAAGCATACTACAGCTCACAAATACTATGAACTTCCCATCCTAGTATCTTTGACTCGAGGCTTTGAATTCACATCAGAAATTACCTATTACTTTGATTCAAACAAAGCAATAAAAGCATATGTACTTTGCTATCCTCACATGAAGTAATCCTTAGCCTTCTATCAAATTAGACTTGCTTTATCATAACACTTAGTGATCCTTAGAGAATGAATGATGTTTTTTTCCTCCCTCCTGTCTATAGATAGATATCTCACAACCAAGCACACCAAGTTAATATTTGGTGCAGAACTAGGTCTTAACAACATGAACTGAAAAAGCAAAACAAAGCAAAAGACTAAGCAAAACAATTATAAGAGAAAAGAAAATAACATTTAAGAACTTATTTTCAGAGGACAACTTTCTCTATACTAGACCTGTAACTCAGTCTTCAGAGAAGCTGATAAGAGTTCCTTCAGAAGCAGTCGGAAACCCTCATTTTTTCCTCATTTTAAGAGGTGCTTCATATTATGTTATTTTACTTCTGTGAGGTAAAGTCAAGAAAGCTCTTAAATACAATAATAACTGAACAGAAATAAATTAACTTTTGTTATAAGTTCAGAAGGCTTCTCTACATTCTTAAGAGTCCTAAAAACCATACAGCAACAAAAGTACCATTCCTACACCACCTCTTTTTGTATAGCTAAGGGCACCTGTTCACCAAATGCTAATTAGAGTTAATTAGCCATCAATTATGAGAAGCTACATTTTCACCTGTTTCAGATCAAAATCCCTGGTACTTCTAGCTTGTCCAATTAGCAAATTAACTAGCAAAGGAGCTGACCTGTTTGAAGTTAACTCCTGCCTTACTGACTTTTTAGATTCATGACATGCTGTTCGCTATGTGCAGCTGCTGACTTGTCTACTGCAGTTACAGACTTTCCTGAATACAGTTTCTCTAGTAAATTCTTCCTGGTTAGTATTTTAGAAATGAAATAAGTGTATTTTTGAAGCAGCACATAAGTTTTCTAAAACATTCTGTTAAATCGTAGGGAGTTTTTCTAATTAAAATGCCTTTTATTGAGGACAAGTCCTCTTTGTAGGCAAGTCCTACTTTTTTTAACCATTAAAAAGAAATTCTTAAGAGATTGTATGCTTTGATAAAGACTCTTCCTTCTCAGACATTTAGCAATATTCTTATTGTCTACAATTCACTTGTTTGCCCCTTATTAAAACTCCAGTGGAATGTGGCCTGCTGCTATGATCTGTATCCTTTCTGGATTCCCTTTTTTTCTCATTGGATTTTTTTTTTTTTTTAATTAAAAAAAGTAGCAAGTTTATGTTTATGAAGCCCTCCAAGCTTTTAATTTTCAACTTTCACAAACAAAAAGACATCTAGTTCTAGAATAAATAAAAATTAGCTGAATTATTATGAAGATAAATACTGTGAATAATGTTAATATCATGGGTACCTGATTTGCAATAATTTACTCATGGAAGAACTATAAGCCAGTCAATTTGCATTAGAATGGTTAAGTACTTTAATTCAATTATGGAATTACTATTGGGTGATTAAAGACTGAGAACAAATAACAAATAGTCTGAGTTCATTTTATTTATCTGCTAGCTACTAACTACATGACTTAGCAAGATTGTCAGTTTAATTAAATTTGTCCCTATGGGAATTTATCTGGTATTGCTGAAAGCAAACATGTACATGAAGTTACTAAAGAATGACCTTGTCTTTCTAGGAATGTTTCGGGGTTGGAAAGGGAGACCTTGTACAAGTTCTTTTGTCAAAATTGTTGAGACAAAAATCTTTCATAAAGTCAGGTTGTAAAACCAAGAAGAAATACCCCCACACTCTCACTTGGGGCCTTTATAAATAAATTAATACAAAACTGGATGAAACATAGAACAAAATAAAAATTGAACCATAAATCTGTGGCTGGCTTCTCACTCAATATATGATTTCGAACGAAGAACTGATACCTTTTTCATGTGCAAGGTTTTAGATCAAAGTGAAAAACCTTCAGGTAACTGCTTCATCATATCTGTTGTGAACCTGCCTTAATCAAATGGGTATTTAGTAATACATGATTACAGGTCTCTCTTCTGGCACAAGAGGATTTCCTTGTAGTTAGATGCTCAGCATCATGAGTAAGCAACTCATGCTCCTTTGAGTTCCTCCCAGGCCCTAGATATTACTTGACTGTGATCACTCTAGGAGAAATATGGGTTGGAAGTTACTATATTCTATATTCAGAAGGCTGAATTATAAAAATCTTTTCATTTAATGTGGTCATTCTGTCATTTGTCCCTTTTATCACTCCAAGGAGATTGTTAATGAAAACTGCAGTTCTGCAAAGCACTATTAAATCTGGTTAATGGACAACAACTTGCTTTGAATGTGCCTGTATGGTAGGCACACTCCTACAAATCCTCAAACACCACTAAGTTATTGTTCAGGTCTTGGCTTACAGTTGTTCTTTTGGCACACTGAAGACCACTTGGCAATGGTTAGGAAGCTGGAGTGTTTTGATCACTAATTACAACTCTGCCATAATTGCATTACTGGGCTATTGACTTCTCCCTCACCCGATCTCTTTAACTGCCTCTGTCATTACACCCCTTCTAACAGTTTTTTGGGGCAGCTGCCTTTCTATAAATGATCTGTATAGCATGAGCTATAATGGACCCGAACCTTCTAGGCACACAACAGAGAAAACAATAAAAAAGCAGAATTCTTAATAACAGTAATCATTAGCATGCAGTTGTGTCCCAAGGATAAAACATAGGAAAGTGTACATGTGCATTCAAACTTGGCATTCTCAGTATTTTCCATTAAAAGATATTGGCAATTTAAATATTTCTGGTCGTTTGCTCTTATTGTACCAATCATATTTCTAATTTCTCCCAGGCTCTTCCAAGAAAATGATTTAACACGCAGTGCAGATCTTCCATGTAAAAAGGGCCAGCGTTTTTAATTATAGTCATTTCAAAGGATCTAATAGCAATAAGGTTCCCATAATTGTTCAGAATCTAACAAGCTTCACAGCACTTTGCAAAGAGTAGCCATCATTCAGCAGAAATGTTAGAATACCATTTATTCCCTTTCTCTATTTCCCAGCAAGCATCCCAGGAGAAACATGAGTTTTAAATTTGCTCAGGCATGAAGGGATTGTGTGCCCCTTGAGCCGTTGTATTATGATAATGCATACATAAAGGTAAGTTTTATTAATTGGAGCTCTATCCACAGGGGTTACTACAGCAAAGGAGGCAGGGGAAAGGGAGCTCAGTGGAAGAAGGAGTGACCCTACTGAGTCATGATTCCAAGATCCAAAATTCAATCCTGATATACTCCCCCTTGAGCGTGCCCCTCTTTACCTGTGCACTGATTTAACGTGAACTCTTCCAGGCAGCACTAATTTTTAACAACTCACTCCAATTTATTGTCTTTTTAAAAAAATCAATACTCCAAACTCTCCTTTGTACTTATCTTAAAAATTGCTCTCAGGCAAGATTGGAATTCATTACTGTAGCCTTTGCATAAAAGTACTTTGAGTTCACGCTCTGTGCCTTCCTAACAGCTCTCTCTGCCTTCCTAACACCACGAGCATAGATGTGATAGATTTCTCAGTATTTTCCTCATTGCTGTCAAATTATGCTATATTTCACTCCTTCTTATTTGCATCTTTTTATATCTGTGACTCCTATCATTACTGCTTTCTTCTCATATCTTTCCCCATTTTAATAGCTGAGGGATATACAAGGATGTTTTGATGGTGCCAGATCCCTTCTTCCAATCTTGCTACAAGCGCAAGCATGAGTAAACTCTTGCAGAGCCTTTCCCCCATCCCTACCTCCCCAAAGCAGGTGCAGAGGTGAGTTTCTTCACTTTGGGAAACAAAAGCCTACATGGCAAATGCCCTCTCTCTTGCTTTCTTATCAGCTAATCAGGCTTTTGAGGAAGGGAGGAAAATAAAATGTGGTGGCAGGGTACCCTCCTGCTACATTACTTATCTGGTCCATATTCACAACTGTAAATTAAAAAGGCACCTGCACTGAGCAGATTGATCTAACTATGCTTTCACACATTCCTAGTGG
The DNA here is from genome assembly GCF_003259725.1 of Athene cunicularia. Taxonomy (NCBI): domain Eukaryota; kingdom Metazoa; phylum Chordata; class Aves; order Strigiformes; family Strigidae; genus Athene; species Athene cunicularia. The sequence continues at coordinate 9,086,058 of NW_020799121.1, read as the reverse complement.
TTTCAAGTGAGGCACCCAGAGAGGCCCTCAGGACAGAGACCAGTCCAAAGACAATAAATACTGGAAAGAGTATGTCATGTATCGTGTACCAGCAGACATGAAGAGGGGAGAAGGAAATACTGGGTGTAGACTGGGGACATACAAATAAGCCTTCAGACATACATTATGACAGGAACTCAATACAAACATGGGGAATTCAGAAGTGTATTTTTAGGCTCCTCCCTTCCTCCCTCAATCCTCCCAAATACAGTAAGATTTTTTTTCCTAACTTAATCGAAAAAAAAAAACCCACAAAATTTGGACAGGTTCATTAGGTAGCTGGAAAAATTTGCACTTTAAGGAAGAATAAGCAGGCTTTGTAAGTTCAGAATGATATTAAGAAATCAGTAACAAACCTAAAATTTCTTCTAGACCTAAACTACTTGCCTCCAACTTCATTTTGGTATGAAAAACTGAAATGTGGCATTCAGGAAAATCTGAAAGAAAATTTGTTTGCAGTTTCAGCCACCAAACATAAGAAAAGTTATTTGTGTGGTTCTTCTGTTGTACTAGAGAAAATAAGATATCAAATAGTCTACAAAGATCTCTTTATACTTTCATATTAATTCAATGGAATAGCAAAGAGCAGGACCAATAAAAAACAAACACTTTAAACTTTCTGTAGCTTCTTGGGTTGTTGCTTCTGTCTCTGAAGCTCAAGCAGAGCCTTTTCACAGTTAAAAATGAAAGCACTTCAGGGTTTTTTTCTTCCTTTGTCTGCTGGAGACTCATTGTCTTTTGAGCTAAAGGGCACAAGTGGAGTGTAGCTAAAATAAACTTCTTAGGATATGATGGCTGACAGCTGTAGTTTTTAAGATGTGGTGTGACACGGATGGAGAAAAGCATACAGTGACTTCAAGAAATTCAAGAAAAATCAAAGGTGGCAATGAAATGGGCCTCTCCCATCCTGCTGCATGGCTGGCCTGTATGTTCTAGGTATCCCCAAAGCTGGATCTGAGCAGAGACTGCTCTGAACAGCCAATAATTTTTGTGCTTGATGGCACACAAAAGGGAACTGTGTATTTTTCAGATCCCTGTGCTTTGCAAGAGTTGACCAGGCTGGGTCCCTTCCCTCCATTACATTCTTAGGGCATTACGTGTGTCAGAAACAGACTTCATGTTGTAAAGCATTTGAGGGCTGCTAAGTAAATCTGACAGCGCCAAAGCAGAGCTTGAATCAGGGATGGCTGTCTCATTCCACTAGCAGTTCTGGCAAAGATACTGGTTTTGTTAGCATGTTCACACATATACTTCTCAATTTCATCTGAGCACCCTGGTTTTTCGTACACTCACCTAGTCACAAAACAAAGTCTCCATATTTAACTGTACAACCCATTTAGCAAACACCCTACCAATCCATTTGGAATGCAAGTATTCATAAGATATTGAGCCTTCCCACACCTGTCATATATTAAAAAAAGAATAATTTATTAACAAAAAGGCTTGCAGAGTTGATAGCTCTTCAGGTAGCTTCAGTTCTGCTGGCCCTCCTAGCTACCTCATTCCTTCAGTAGAAAACAATAAACAACATTCTGTTTCCTAATCTGACAAGTAAGGGCAAATTTACTTAGAGAGTTTAATTACTTAAAAAAAAAAAAATAAAATTAATGCCATTGGTTGTCATGGCAATACATTCTCATTAGATGGAACAGAATTGGCAGTATTGGAGAAACAGTCTGTCTTTGTAACTGCTAGTCTTACAATAAAATACAATTATTAACTATAAATGCTTTTTTCTGTTTAGAACTGAAAATGCAACAGCCAATACAATAGTCAAGGGTTGCTTTTGATGTACTGCTAAAGAGATGTGTGTGCTTATGGCCCTATGGGCTGCTGATGTGGCAGTGGGAAAGGATACAGCCAGAATGCTACTAGTTGTGTAGCATATGACAACAGTGATGTGTGAGTTTGGAGAATTGGGAACAGCTCTCCATTGTAACAAGTGTGAAAAGTTTCATTACTCAAAGAAATATCCATAAATATGTCCTGGTCTTAGTCTTTCCTAAACACTTGCTTAAAACAATTTAAACAAACCAACCAGTGACTGCAAATGCTTTACTGATGGAAGTAGTAAAAACTAACCAACCACTGACTAGGCAGTTTGGAGCTTAACCCATTATTGCCAAAGGTGAAGGCAAGGTCCAATCTTTTGCTCACATGAATGTGGAGTCCTCATTACTTCTCCAAGTTTTACTCTGCTTCTGGCTCTTTATATTCCTTCTCTACTTCTTTTCACATGAGTAGAGTTTAGGTTAAAAAATGTGACCTGGAATAACCATCTTGGGAATGACTGACAAAGTGATAGACTGAATATAATAACGTACACATATTTTGTTTAAATATGATAATATATCATCTAATTAATACAATTCTTTGGAGTGGAAAAATTCTACAGTTCCCCCTCCATCATCTCAGCTTTGCCCTTCAATAAACCGTTGATAGGTATACACTCCATTTATTAGCTTCCTTTTCTTTGCCTCCCCACCCACAACAAGTGCAACTGAGAGCAGAGACATTCAGCTGGTATATTTTTGCTGGCATAAGGTAGGTCTTAATTTATTCCACTTAATGCCTGTTTACTCCAGAACGTTTAATTTTGAGGGGACAGAAGAACATTTTGAGGGATAGTATTCTCTGCATTTCTTTTACTATTTTTAAACTGATGCCAAAGACATTAAGAGCCACAATTTAAAGAATCTCTTCTCAAACTAAGGTGTATTTATGCACAAGAAGTATGCCAGAAAAATGTTGAAGACTTTGAAGCTATAGACAAATTCTTACTTAATAATCAGGTCCTCTGTCTCACACATGTCTCGTACATTAAATGATTATGCTGAATTTTGGCAAGGATCTGTATGACAGGCATTAGGTGCATTAATTTAAATTAAATAATCCGATTTTTCTCCTTAAGAAAATTTTGCAGTGATTTGTGCCTTTTGGCAAGACCAGAACTTGAGCAATTTATGAGGCAGATTTATTCCATTATTTACTGAATACCACAAGGACTGCAAATAAAATACCATGAAACATTTGAAGCCCCCAAAAAAGAAACACCAAAACAAAACAAAAAATCCTCAAATTCTTTCAGTCGCACCTTCATGGCTTAATAATTTTAAATGTAATAATTAAAATAGAGTTGCATAATGAACCTCAGACCTTGAAAGAAAAATACCGAACCTAACTAAGGTGAGCAATGAGTTCTTTAGGAGCACCTGTGCTACTATTTTGTTTTAGAAGATTGCCAAAACAAAACCAAGAACAGATCAGAACTGTGAAAAACAGCAGAGGGATTCTGCTCAGTAATGCTATACTCTGCAAAACAGTTTCAAAAGAAAAAAAATATTTACGTTACGTGAAATCAAATTTATTTTTAAGCTTCTAAATTACATATTTTTCCATGGTAAAATAGGGAAGCACAATATTTTCTTCCTTACAAACTCTTGACAAGATAAAAAGATACAAGTAACCCAAGATTAATATTACAGTCCTCTCTTTCAACTAACATTTCCCCAAATGATATTTTGTTGTTAAAAACTCATCTGGTAATGCTGAGTCTTTGTCCTTAACAAACAACACATTGGGATTTAAGACAACTGAAATATTTTCCCTTGCTATTATCTCTGGATATTTGTATTCTAATTACCAAATGAAAGAACATATGTATAATGAATATATGGCATAAGATTCCCCCCAGCCTCCAGAAGTGCACAACACAGCATTTTATGTGAATCTTTTTTTTGTACCTTTTACTTTTTTATTCCAGAGTCTTGAAATTGCTTTACAATGTATATGCATTTTCCCTACTTTAGTGTTGACTTATCCTGCGAAAAAGTAGCAGCACAATGGTTATGGAGTAGTTTTCTACAGCTCAATCTGGTAACCTGAGTCCCAGTCTAACAGCATAAACAAGAGCCATGAGTGGAAGTGAAATTAGAACGTAGCATGCAGTTGCCATAAAACAGATCGGCTGTACGGGTGCAGTGTATGCTTAGCTTCTGTCAACTGCTATATTTCATGAAGAAGGCACTGCAGTCACAGCTGCACTAAATCAGTACCTCCAAAGCAGACTATTTATAACAGTGGGGAAAGGGACCCTGAATATTTCTGTTTTATTAAATTTCTGCTATAATGAGCTGCATAAAGGAAGATTGATGCATCAAATACATTTTGGGCTCCTTTCTCTTTGGGCTGACTTGCAAGAAATAAATCAGCTCCCATCAGCTGGACCAGTGCAAACAGACCACAGTGAAGTACAGTGGGCTCTGGGTGAGTAACTATCTGCCATACATGAGTATAAATGGTACCACTTACTCCCAACTCCTCAGTAGCCTTCCATCAGCCAACACCTATTTAAACTCCCTTTAAGCTCTTTGTGTAGGGTTTGATCCTTCACGCACATCACTGTTGTCTCTCCTAGGGAAAGAGCAGGCCACAGAAACGGTGTGCTGCTATCGTGCTCTTCCCCAGCTCTGTTGCAAGAGTTTGTTCCCTGAGCTAACCAGCAAGAGGAGAAGTGCTAGATCACAGTGACACACGGACCATGTCTGACATTTATTTCCTAGAAATCAATATGGATGGTATTAAGAACCTAGCCAGAATGCCATAATAACATGCAGTGCAACTCAGGAGATGGAAGAATAAAAGAAAAATATATGGGGGTCACAGCTGAGTATCACAGAGCTGGGCCACCCAGATGTCAAAAAAGTCCCTCGCCCAGAGGAGTCCACTAATGAAAATTTACAAGCACAGTTCAAATACAACATAGTAAGCAATAAAATCACGAGATGGTGGGTTTCAACAAAAACCTGTCAGTGCCTTATTTATTTTCAGCTGTTTGAGCCTCAAGGTGAGGAAATAATTGAGAAATTTTATGGCATATTGTTTAAGTATAAAATCTGGATTGTTCATACTGATTTGTGGAATTACAGAGGGGGGTTGTGGAAAAAGGACATATTTGATTTAAGATTAAGCAGCTGGCCTATATTCTGGGGAAGAGATAAAACCCCTAACTTTAATTGCATTGATTTTGCTCATTGAGATCAACAAGGTCCTTTAGATTTTTCTAAAGGAAAAAACCCACTTGCAGCTTAGAACTGGGCTTTGGAAGCATGCGTTTTGCTTTTGTTCTGCCAATATATTTCTGAAAAGCTCCAGGAGAGCACGCCTGTGGGGTGAGGATTCTGCAGCTTTGCTTGCAAACATGCAAGAAGACAAAATAAACATTCATAGTTTACATTTCTCAGGAGCTGACCTGGGGATGCTAACGGTGAGAACACACTCAAGGTATAAATTTATGCCCTACATTAATGGCTTTGAAATGTTCTCCACTATCAAATGAAAAAGAAAATCATAACAGTATATACAATAGCTAAACACAAGAGATTTCCTGTGGAAGGCATTACTCTTTTATTTGTCATCCAACATTATGAAGATTTTGCTTTTTATGAAGACCGGGAAAGAACTTGTCACACTGGCACACAGTATAGCAAACCAAATGGATATTGGATTGTTCCTTTAATTCAAAGGATGAGCAGATAGTCATGCAATATTTATCACTGAAGGGCAGAGGAAGCAATCAATAATGTTTTCCCATATGGGTCATTTTTCTCATTACTTTATAGGACAAATCCAGGTCTCCAAATACAAGAAATATGGAAAAAATTCACCCCTGTACACAAGGCCAGTGTTAAGACCCATCTGATTCTACTGCCCTGCTTTGGGGGTCTGAGCTCTTGCAATAATTCCTCTGCACAGGAGTGAGTTTCATCCAAAAGATATTGTTTACCCCTAAGGAAGAACAGAGCACAGGCTTCTAAATTTCACCCTTAAGACTGCTTATGTAGGAAAAGATAACAATGGTCAATAGCTAGTGTTAAAAAAGAAAAAAAAAACCAAACCTGAACAACAAAAACCACCACCTAAACCACCATGACTTGCAAGTTAGGAATAGTCAGTCTTTCCTAGACACATTAATCTGCTGACATTCCATTTCTCTTTCTTTCCCTACTTCCCTTTTTCCTCAAATCCAGATAGATTTATTCCTGGTGCTTACAAAATTCACCAGCTTCAACTAATTATTCCAAAGGAAAAACAGGGGGAAGGAAGATTGAGGAAAGGCGATCAAAACACCTAAACAGAGGCTGTAAGAGGTAAATATGCTTCATATTTAATTAATAATGCCTGGGCTCCTTAAAGAACTGGAATTGATTTGTATGGGATTCATAGAACATTCTGTACTTTATAAAAGAAATCAAAACAACAAGCTATGTCGGATTTTGAGTTCAAGTCTTAATGATAATTCATTAATAAAAATGCCATGCAGGAGCAGTTAATTATCTGACAGCTACAGGAAAGGAGAAATATGTCCAAGCTGCAGGCAGTTCAACAAACACACACTCTCTCCGGCCCCCCAAATCTGTATCAACTCAACCTCACAGCTTTCAGAATTTAGCAAAATCTCTAGGTTTCCCTTACTGATGAAAAGTAACATTTGGCAAAATGTCGTAACTTTGTTTTATGCTGCTGCTTTGAGGATTGCAACAATACAGGTATTCTGTTGAAGTGTCAATTTAATTAATTTCACAGTTTTTTTCATAGTTTCCCTTACTGCCAACAGTCCCTGTACTTGCGCAAAACAAACATGGAACTCCTAAAATGGAAAAATTGCTACTTTTTTTCCTTTTAAAAAGAAGCAAACAAACAAATTCTCATTTCCAATGCTTAAAAAAAAAAAAAAAAAAAAAAAAAAAAAAAAAAAA
>NW_020799121.1:9058109-9079211 GCF_003259725.1 Athene cunicularia | reverse complement strand
TTCTTTTGCTCGAATTTGCTTTGAATGTACACCATCATCAACAAGATTCTGACTGATGTAAAGGGACCTTCTCTGATAGAAGGCAAAGGCCACCAGCACTGAAGGCCACTGAAGGGTATTAACATTACCAGTACAGACCGTTCAGCTGAGCTATAAAGTCATTAGAGTCACACAAGGGCAAAGGGCAGCACAGTGTGTGCTTAGAGTTCAGAGAGAAAGGTGCTGCAGGTCTTGCTTAAAATATTTTTCAAGATGTGTATGTGCTTACTTCTTCACATGTCAAACTGTTCAATCACTGAAGTTTCCTATCCAAATATAAAACATATATACACACCTAGAAGGTCATTTTGGAAGTATTGCCAAGATCAATTTGTTAAAAAAAAATCCCAACAAATAAGTAAAATTTTGCTGTTGCTTTCTCCTGCCATAGAAAAAAAGAGAAAGCTGCAGGTTAAAGGATACAAAGATGTTTTAAAGATGTATGCCATTTTTGTTCGATGTTCCAGTCTGACTATTTTCCATAGTTCTGAAAGACTTAAGTTGGTATAATCTGGCCTTTTTTTTCCCCCTGCCAAGTGCTGCATTTTTCCATGAGCTTCGCATGTTTAGCTTCAATATCTCCCTCCTTTTTTTTTTTTTTAGTTAAAAGCTTGTAAGATTTTCAATTTTAAAAAACTTCAATCCAAATGTATTTTTAATGACACACTAAACAGTTAGACCAATTGTTATAAACACAAACATAAAAAAATCCAAACCCAAACTCAGCATCCACTCAAAGCTGTAACAGCGTAACTACCTATATCAACACCACTTTCAAATTATTTATGATCAAGCCTCCATTTAATGCTAGAGACAATGCGAGACTAAATTCATCTCACCTGAGACATCTCAATTATTTAATTAAAAATCATCTTTGGACATGCTAATCCTGATTTAGGTTTAGTTTTCAGTCTCAGAAGAAGAAAGTGATTACTAACAGAAGCAAATCAACATTCTGCAGCAATATGGTACCTCAAGTGTATTTATAAACAGGAAGGTATTATTACAAAGTAAAGAGCTCCCAAGCTTAGACTGAGTATGTAATTACAGTTGATTATGAAGCTCTGCCGTCATCATAAACTCATCAAGAGAGATTGCTGAACCAGTACCAAGAACTGTTCTGATCCTCAGGAACAAGGGGATAATGCTGCTGTTCCCTTCCCCCAGACCTCCAAGGACAAGGCTTACTGCTCAGGCTGCAAAGGGTCAGAATTAATTTCATGTGGGCCCACACATCCATTCTGGGATTTAACCTTTGTCTTTGACTGGTGGAAGGTGATAGCTAATGAGATCTGCTTCGGGGTTACACAAGGGAGCGTGGGAGGGTAGTGCAGCGTGTTAATGCAGCAGGAATAACTCAGCAACGAATCCAGGCTCCATTCCTTCCTCTCCACTGTGCAAGCATGGCAGCCACTTCTCAAACAACTTCACTGCTTTCTAGTCACTGAGCACTGACTGTATTTGACAGAGGAGAATTGCAGTTAAACCGGTATTCTTACAAGTTTTTAAAAAAACATTTAAAAACATTTTTACCATTAAAAATTGCAATAGTGAGCAGTGAGGGTCAGGTAGCTTCAACAAGGGAAGAGCCTCTTATTTCTTCCTGGTATTTTGCAAGGTATAACTGAGGCTATGAGAGATGCTTGTGTCATGGGTAGTAAACAGCATACTTGAAGGATACACGGTCAAGCTCTCTTCTTTGAAAAGAAAGCCCTTTGGAGCCAAAATGTCTGGATTTATTTTTTTTACAATCCATTGCTCTAAGGTGGTCTGAGGAATAAATCAATCCACTTTAAAACATTTTCTGGCATTATTTTCACTCACATGCATTAGCATTAGCATAACCTAGTTTGGTCGCAGCTTCAGAAATTTACAGCTCTGAACAATATGTCTAATGCTTGACTCAAAAAGGATCTTCTTGTCAGCATTTTCCTCCATTTGCAAAGACAAGGTGAGGACAAAATCTGTTTCCCTGAACCTGTTTTCCTTTCCTGTGATTAAATGCAACGCTACACAGCAAGGAAGTGGAGTAGAAAAGAGCAGATACCTGGCCACACATCATTATACGGCCCTTTTGAGAGGCAGGCAATGACCAAGAGTCATTCCCTCCGAGGTGACCTCCTCGAGCTTTGACTCCTCTTCTCCAGAGGCCGCAGGACTCAAAGCCCACCCAGCCAGTCCTTCTGAACAAAACCACTGCTAATTATTGCACCTCCAACACATTGCAAAAAAACCCCCACAGCCTCCAAACTTGTTACAACTGGAATTATCTGCAGCACAGTAAACTGAAGTCATTAGTTATTTATTCCCTGGCAGTGTAGGTGGATAATTAGCGCATAATTTGAGGTTTTCTAGGCATGACAGCCTGCTCTGATAGCTGCCCCTAGTCCTGATTAAATATCTGCTCAGATCTCGCAGCTGCATCTCATGTGAGAAAATTCCAGGCTCTGCCAGTATCAGGTTGCTTTCTCACTGTCTGGACCCATCATGAATGTTTGGGGGTGGGGTTTTTCGAGGCAGAATTTTTTTTTTTTTTTTCCTTTTTCCTGACGCTTTGACTAAATATTGCTTTGCATCCAAAGCACCTGTGAGAACATGGATGCAACTAGAGGGGAACAAAAAAGATATTACACATGAGGCATTCAAATAGCAATATAAACAGACACACACAAGCTTCTGAAAGGAAAATAAATGTATCTGCGTGATAGGAAAGAAGAAGTGAATTCGGTGTATGGAGTTTATTAAGACTGCTCTAGCCCACACACCACGGAGAATCCACAGGAGCACCCAGTCTGCGTGCCCAGCTTTTCTGCCTCCTACACCGCAGCGCTTGGTGCTTCACAAGAAAGCGTCCTGGGCTGAGTGAAAGCAGTTGCCCGGCCATTGCTGTGCCAGATGGGGAGGGAAAGGCCGCACAGGCTGCCTCCAGCTTCTCCCTGCTGAGCCGCTCGGGGGGCCCAGCTCCGCACAGCAGGGCTCTCCTCAGAGACACGGGCAGCCATTGCGGGTCAACCGCACGCCTGGACGAAAGGCTCATTAAAGCTGCCCCTTTTGGGGTGTCTGTGTGGGACTTCTCCTCCAGCCCCTCAGGAAAAATCTTTTTTCCCATTCCCCCTGAGGGCGGCCTGGAGCTCCCCCAGCTCTCCCCACCGCTTGCAGGCCCCTCTCCTCTCTTCCAGCAGCTTCCCCAGCGGATCCTGCTCCCGGCCTCCATGCCGCCCAGGCCTGACAGGCACACAGCCACCGGGCACCCCCAGCCCCGTTACCTCGAGGTACTCCCCCGTTTCCCAGCCTTGCCCACAGTCCCAGGGCAGGCAGCCGGCAGCAGCTGGGTTTAATGAGGTATTGATTTCACAGATGGCGGCAGTGGTGGGGTGGCCAGTTTTGCCTGCGGCGCCCCGATTTGGTCGCTCGTCGCAAGCGAGATCAGCAGATTTTATACATTGTGCTGGGAAAGGTCACAGCTCTCTGAAGCCTGCAAGCTGTATTGTCATCCCCTTCATACCTCGATTCACTAAATGCCAGTTAGCTGAGTGGCCTCTGGCAACAAATTAAAACCAGTGGGATAAAATGGCCCGTAATCTCCGATTCACCGAGTGGGGATTTCGTACAGATATTTAAGATTTTTCCACTCCCGTAAAATACCTGAGTCCTTACTGAGTCTCTCTCCACACTACTTCTCCTCTCTTGTTCCCATTTTCTTACTGTTGCTGCTCTGCCTGAGAGCATGGCAGATCGCTGCCCGGGGGCCCCCGGGACCCCACATTTCTGCGGCTCAGCACGTGTCAGAGCTCCGGTCAGGAGCTCCTGAGCGCCAGGACCAGCATGGTGGGCAACGACGGGGGCACGACAGGAGGGAGAGTCTGACCCCGTTTCATGGTCAAAATAAGAAAGAAACCAGGTGTCTGGCCACTACTCCATGTTCTCAGGCTCCTGGTGATAATATCCTGAGATATATATATATATATATAGAGAGAGAGAGAGAGAGAGAGAGAGATTTTAAATTTACTATCCCTTCAGAGTGTTTTTTGGACACATACGGAGATTGTAGTGGAAGGTAGCTTTCTTATTTATTTAAAACCGGCCAAGTCTGACACACAGGCTTTTCCTGCCTCACCTGAGCGGTTCACCTGGCAGGCATCCGCACAGCACAGGAGATACAGGGTTGCTGCTCTCACCTCCTCTGTGTCCCAGACTTGCTCATACACGGACTTAAGGGCCTCCCTTGGGTACCACCAAGGGACAGAGGGACTTCTGGCAATTATATTACCTAAATCCCTCTGCGGATATAGATTTGATAAAGGCATCCTTGTCAGAGCCCGGCTTCCAGAGTCCAGTCCAACACCTCAATCCATAGCTATTTCATAGAGGTTGAACAGATATCACCCCAAACTCCCATCACAAAATATTACCTCTCAGCATCTTAATAAATACACTTCTTTCTTTCCTTGGACTGATCCCTTATTACATTTCAGGGGCTAGCTTGCAGAGGACAGGTTCATTTGCTAATACATGAATCATTATTGCTTTGAGCCTCTGAGCTAGCATTTTTATGAGCATGTTTCAAAATGTATTTGATTGCTGTTAGAAATCATTTTGGTTCACACTCGACAACCAGGCCAACCTAAGCCAATATGCTCTGCCTGGCACTGTGAAAGGATGTTGTGAGAATTTAATTACTAACTGCAAGTTACTGTGCATATGGTGAATTTTAAATGTACTATTTCTTTTATTTTTTTTTTGCCTCCAAGGTAAAAACACCCAGTTGTTTAACTCCAGCTTATTAAGATTTCTATCTAGCAATTCTGATAAAATTGTTTCAGATTGTACACCCTACAGAGAACAGCATGCTACCTTTCCTATCCATGAGCTGTTTGCAGACCATAAATGTCATCCAAGCCAAAGTGAGTCCTCTTTGCCCTTCTGTAAGCCTTGGCTACACGTTAGAGATTAGAGTTACTTCATTGCCTTCATGTAAGAAAGCTTTTGGAAAAACATTTGTTTTATGTGATAAGGTACAACAAAACATCACTAGAACAGAAATTCTTAGTTCTGATAGCAAGAGTCTCACCTTGGGGAAGGGAGGGAATGAGAGGGAGGGATGGTGGCAGTGCAGACTGTAAAAATATATTTAAAATAGTTTAAATCCACTCACTTTTCTCCTTTTCTGCTAGTTTGATGGTGCTGATGCTCTTCTACTGTTTGGCTCCTATACACTTTTGTGTCATGAAAACTCCATGATATATGTCACACTGATCTATACACACAGAGTAAATCAGAACCTTATGTTGAATCAGCTTTCATCAGCATATTAACAAGAGGAGGAGGATGATTTCTGAGAATGTCTCTTATTAATATATACAGCATAGCATAAAGCCCACGGAAAATCCAGCCTTTATATGCTTCTACTTCTACAATGTGCTCGTACCCAGTTTGAATGAATTGACTAAATGAATCAACTAAAACTCCTGGGCTCCCACTCTATGCTTATATTCCCTTGACCATTTTCCCCTGGGGAATATATCGCGTGCATCACACTCCCCACTGTCCACCAGCTCACATTCACCTCCAGGAAAGCTCAGCGATGCAGTCTGGGTTGCCCTTGTTATGAACCCAGCACCATACCTTTTATTAGAACATGACTGCCAGACTCACAAAGCAGCAGGATACCAAGCTCAGCCAAGCTCAGCGTGCAGTAGAAACAGGGAAAGTATGAAGAGAAAGCAGGAGAATTTGGGGTGGGAAAAGTACATTTCTCCAGATGGTAAAACAACATACATATTTACAGTTCGGCTCCTTCCCCTTGCCTTTCCATACATGGACAATTCCATGCATAGAGCCTCCTTTAGGACAAAATTTTTCCACAGCCAGCAGCATGAACTGCCTTAAATACATCCTCTTACCTGTAAGAGCTGCATGCTTACAGGGATAGGAAAATAAATCATTAAATAGATCTGGAAATCTCCCTCCTTTTGGTGGTTTTTTTTCTCTCCTTTGTTTAAACTCCAGTGCTAATCTGCTTTCTTTGTGAAGTTTTTAATCTTGAGCAATTCAGATTGGAGGGTTGGATATAAAGAGTGTGATTTGAATTTATTGTAGAATGGAGAAACTGCTGTGAATGGTGAAAAGTGAGACTAGAAATCTGGAGTAATGATGCCAGAAATAGAATCATAAAAACTGATTTAGAACTAGCATCCAAAGAAGCGTCTGCTGACTTCCACCTCAAGATAAAACTGAAGCTGCTCCTGAAAAACCCACTCTCCCTAGACGACACTTCTCCTTGGAAAAGAATTTGAAGGGATTTGATAACATGCTACTCGAAGGACAACACCACTGAAGTAGAAATGGCCTGAGATAAATATACTGTGTAAATGTGGACTAGCTTCTGGTGGCTAGCACATTACCATTACATTTAATTGTGGGTCTGAGGGAGCACATTCTCACCCACCATGTTGCATTCAATTAGACTGAATTTCCCCATAGCTTAACTGTTCAGCCTTAAACGCGACAACTCCACTGAAGATCATGAGCCACTTTTCCCTGCATGTATGAACAGAGAAGGAAGCACTTCTTGTCATTGCTTCATTCAAGAAACATGATATTCACCCCTCTTTTGTTACAGACTTCCACTGGTGAACCACTTCAGCCAGGCTTTTTGCCTTAGTGGCTTTAAACCCTGAACTCAAATTGTAGAGAGAAAGGTAGAAAGAAAGAGGAAAAAGAAAAGAACTCTTTGCTCTTGGGGTCTCTTTTCCCTCCAGACAGAGCCATGAGTCATAAGGAGCTTGACATTCTCCTCAGTTAAGTGTTCAAAAGGATCTAGGATAAATTCAGTCCTTATCCCCCGCCCTGTACTGCAACTTCTCTCTGTGAGGTGGAAGATACCTTGCAAAGATATTGCAGGAACAGGTTCATGAGTGTTTGTGACATATTCAGATATATAACAATGAGAGTCACAGCAGTACTTAGAAATTTCTGCAGATACTGTGATAGGCTTCTGATAGTTTACTTTTGTGCCTCTCTCTGGATTTTAATTCTCACTGTGAAATGCTTGAAGGAAGCAGAGTGTACATTTTGAACAGAAATTATGAGCCCCAGCTTACTTTCTATACTTGCCACTTCAACAATTCTTTGATTCTCATGATTACAAAACCAAAACAAATCCTAAAACCTGTATTTTATCTTTTTTCCTCGGTGTTGTGAGCTGCCAAGTTTGCTTGATATCTTCTGGTCCTTGTGAGTTCAATAAGAACATTAGACCTCCAAATTTTCATTAAGTCATCAGGCCTGGCAAAAATTAACTAATTAGGAGCCTTGTTTTTCTAAGCAGTCAGGATTTGTCTACTTGTTTGGGATGAATCCTCTGCTGCTGTACAAAAGAACAATTCTGTGAGACGTGATGAAGCTGTGTACGTTCATCTCAGACTAAATTTTTGGGCACATTTATCAATGCATTTCAAAATTAAAAGAAAGAAAACAAAACCCTAAAAAAGTCCATTGTTTTGCCTTGTGCTCAGGCAAGTAAGTTAAGAAAGTGCTTCAAAACCTTTAGAATTGTAAGGTTTTAAATAGGTTTAATAGTTACACAGAGTCCCCTTCCACTAAACCAAGAGAAGCCGTGGTATAAAGAACAACAACAATCTTGTGGCAGTCTGGCCTGATGGATACCAAAAAGGGTCTCTGTAACTGCTTCAGACTTAAGAAAGGAGCTTTGGCTCCAGGATCAAAACATAAAGCAGGCTCCTAAGAGATGAAAAGTGTTCTGACTTTTTTCTGATAAGGCTGAACACAACACAAATCCCTCACTGCCCCTCAGGAGCCCACTGAAGCTTTGAATTTAATTTCTGTTCAGAAAAAGGCAGCGGCACAATGCAGCATCGTGGGCCTCAGTATTGAGAGTTGTGAGGGAAACACATGGCTCGGACGTGCTAGGATGTATTCTGAGTATTTTAAACAAAAATTCTAACAGAATAATTCAAAATGTACTTTTCCAAAGAACAACAAATAATATTTTCAAAATACCTGTGTCACTTCAATGCACCTACACTCTGCTCTGAAGAGTGACTCAAACAGAGCTATACCATATAAAAAGAGAAAAACCGAATCCAACGTTATTTAGATTCTGATTCACAAAAATACTTAACTACTTACCTTTAGGAGTTGGACCTCATCTGATCTGCTTGACTTGTATTTTGAAACCTTAATGCAGATTCTCCTCTCATAACTCTCTGCCCTTTGGTCAGCAAGATGGGGACATCCAGTGTTCGTCTGGCCTAGACCTCCTCTGGCTGTGCGAGTGGCCAGCCAGATCAGCACCTCATTTACCCAGCATCATCCTGAGCAGGCTGAACATCTTGCTAATTGCTTTTTAATACAAAACCATCAGCCTTGCAATGAAAATAGAAGTTCTCTTCTGTTTAAACAAATCATTTTACTGCTTAATTTCCTCCTTCTTGCTGATAGGTGGCACCATTTTCTGCACAGAATTCCAACACTTGAAGTACACTGAGAATTTCAATAGGCTTTGGCAAACGTTTCACTTCCAACACACCATGGCACTAAGCTGTGCGTGTGTCAACAGATTAAACAGATTTCACTGTCATAAACTGCAAAAGCAGAAAAATCTGAATCCTGATTAAAATCTCTTCATTAACGCTCACTTATTCATGTAACTGAATCACTCAGTGAATTGCCGAATGTCGGTTCATGCTTTCCAGATTGGACAGCTCAGTTTCTCACGTTTGACTCCCATTTTTCAAGTTCAAGGAAATCCTGTTACGCCTTTCCCTTCCCTTATCATCCCATTTTTGTAACTCCAAGTTACAACTCTAAAACAGCCTTTTCCCTCAAGAGCTTTTTCTGCCAGCTGGGTCCACCTAAGGAGTCATGTTACAGCCTCCATTGTCAGTAAGTTAAAGGCCATTAGGAAGTTCTGCTTGGCTTTTCTAAAACAAATAATAGACTCTTAAAAATTGTACACATGGTCTAATGAACATCACATCACTTTGCTGGTTGCACCTTAACCGCTAATTTCTGTGAATGACAGAATTATTTCTGCTAGTTAGAAGGCTCCTTTTTCCAACGCAGTCATTACGTTAGTCACACACCTGAAAATAAATTATACAATTACATTAGGGAAACAAGATGATAAAATAAGGTGAGAACAGCCTAAAAGGAAAGCCAGAGAATATGGTTAAGCAGTAAAGGTGATCTTATGAAAAGAAGGAAACAGTCCAGAGAAATGTTGTGGTAATTTACATGAAAAGGGCTCATTTTTGTTTGCTGGTGTTTAGGATTATAGTTGATTTTAGGCACTGAAATAAGTTATTGAATTTGTTCACAAGTTAAGAGTGTTTCATAAATTCTAGTATAAAGAGGGTTTTTTTTGTTTCCTTTTATCTCAACATGACAGACAGTAAATACCTCAGTCCTTATTTTCTCGTTTTAAATTCCAGATAACCAGCCAGGATGCAAAGGCAGGTCTAACTAGTACAGGTGCTCAACTACATAGCAGTAACAACAGATAGCCACACCACACCAAAGCAACCAAACGACCAAGCAATGTATAGCCCGAAAAATCATTATCACTGCTGCATAGTTTTCAGTTACAGACACATATCCATGTGTCATGAAGATTTATTGATCAGAAAAAGAGGAGCGGTGGCTACGTTCATAATATATGCTCTTAGTGAAAAATCTGAGACTTAGGATAACTTCTGCAGTATAAATGTTGTCAGATGCAGAACTGCTGACAAAGTATTTATATGCACCTAATTTTCCTGGATATTATTCACAGAATGTTCACTCTAGCAAGCATATGGTAGATTTAAAGGTGACATTTCTCCTTCCAAGAAATGATGGCTTGATTATAATAGGTGATTAAGTCCACAGGATACCTTGGCTAGCAACAGAGCAGCGTTTCTAAACAGATCCTCAGTGTGGCTTTACAAACAAATGCCTCACCCTAGAAAACACTAATCCTGGAGACAAAGCTAAATTTGCCAAGGCTGCGTCAGGCTGTTCCTTCTGAGGCTGGTTTCGTTGTTGCCCACCTGAAGACTACAGCCAACACTACTTCTTCTGGGTAAATCAGGGCATCACTTAACAGCTGCTCTTTGACTTAGGCAGTCACCGTCCTTGTAGAACTTGAGAAGGAGAAAGCTTGTGCGCTCAGGTCTCACCCAGTTAATTCAACTGAACCAGAGGTATGCAAGAGAGTCAGGAACACAGAAGCATGTCCCAGTCTGGTCACACAGCTGTAACCCATGGGTGGCAGGAGGAGCAGGGCAGGGAGATCCTTCTAGCAGAATTAAAGAAGGTGTTGGATCCTCTCTCAGATGCTCTGTGCTCTTTGATCACAAATTGCAAAC
This sequence comes from Athene cunicularia, assembly GCF_003259725.1. Classification (NCBI taxonomy): domain Eukaryota; kingdom Metazoa; phylum Chordata; class Aves; order Strigiformes; family Strigidae; genus Athene; species Athene cunicularia. The sequence goes on along the minus strand of NW_020799121.1, from coordinate 9,068,802 downwards.
TTTGTGCCTACACACTAACAGAGGAGAAACAGTCTGGCTGAGATCCCAAACCAATGTTAAAACCAGTAATGTATGTTTCATACTGCTGAGCAGTTCCAGAACCCAATCAGTTGTCACCGTGCTATCACCCAACCCAATACATGACACAGAGCATCTGCTTGCGCTTTTACAAAGTTGTTTGCTAGCAATACCAAAAAAAGCATGACACTCAATCAGTTCTGAAATATATTTTAAAAGAGGATGACATAGGTCAAACGAAGAAGGGTGTTAAAAAAGAGTTGGCAGCAGTTATTCACAGTTTTTCACCATAGGAGAACTACAGGGCATCCTATGGAATGAAAAGCAGAGATACTGACTCACAGCAATTGTGCTATTTTTTACAAGAGGATGTTTTGACATCCAGAGATAGAAGTGGCTTAGATACATACAGGCCCACAGTAGTTATTAAATCTAATGGTTGGGACGGTGTGTATAGCCTCTGCTTGGGAAATCCTTACCTTTTGAAATTAGGGGGAGAAATAGGACGAAAGCATCATTCTATGTTTTCTCTGTCTCCTATTTCATTCTTCTAAACATCAATTATTGACCATTTTCAATGATGAGGTGCTGGGCTGTGTAGATTTCTGGTAGAAGTGTGACAGTATAGAAGGGAGTTCATAAGCACTTCATATCCCCTTTCTATTGCCTTTGGGCAGATAAAAGTGGCTTTGGAAGCAGAAAAAAAAAATCAAGTCAATAGCACTATCATCAGTTGCAACAGACCAGGTCTATAGATGGTAAAATTTACTATAGTTCCCACAACTTCCTTGGCAGAGCAGTGACATTTTATATCATCTGCAAATCTGGCCTCTCTTTTGATATAGGTCAGGTCACAGGGTGTGGGATATCCTTCAGTCTTGTAATGTTGAGGTAAAAGGAAACAAAAAAGCCCCCTTTATACCAGAATTTAGTAGGCCATTTGGGCAGAATAAGTTGTTGTTTCTTTGGTTGTGTTCTTTAGAAGAGTAACATGTCAATGACAGATCAATTGTGCTCTTACACACTTGAATTGCTAAAACATAGCTCCAATGCAGAACTCCTAGAAAGAGAACACTTTCATCAGCAGCTTCCTGGCTGTGGTTCGATAGCATATTTTTCCCCACAGTTCAATGATTCCAGGAATGGTGATTACAAGGTCAGAATCTTTTTACAGGGATTTTTTTAATCTATGTTTGAATGCTTCTTGTGAAGAACTTACTAGTCCCATGGGACCGTGCAAGAACAGAGCTTGTATTGCTCCGTGGACTGGTACCTGCAAACATTACACAAGCACGTCTTTGTATCAGGATGGCAAGACAAGCCTCCCCTCAGCTCTGACCATCACAATGTGATCGCAGTCTGTACTGTGATCAGTCTAGTTCTGGATGTGCACACACCCTCTGATATGCACAGAGCTCATCCACTACAGAACAGCTTGCAGTCTGCTGCAAAGTGTGCTGTGCTCAGCTCAAAAACGGGCTGACAACCTTTCAGAACAGTCTATGTGCAATTTAAATTTTAAAATGCACATATACTTTGCTTTTCTAGTTTTCCTTTGTGCGACAACTTTAATACATGGTGTCCAAATGTACAATGATAAAAAATGCAGTCCATGTCAGCAGTAAAATGAATAGTAATTTATTAATTTCTCAAGTGTAAGTACAAAATTATTTGATGATGAGCCACATAATAAAAACTATTTGCAGTCAGAACTTGCATTCTAGTTGCTGCACTATTTTTAAAATTAAACTTATTCCAATGACTGAAAACGGCGCAATACTTGCTAATGGCCAATAGAAAACTGTAACCCTATGAAAAGTAGCAAGTGCTTCCATATGTCTTTGAAGAATGCTCTCAATTCAGAAATTCTGTTCTTCAAAATCAGGTTGCCGTACTGTGGCTTCACTGGGGTATTTATGTCATACTGGTTGCTTCGCTTTTTATAAGTAAGTATTCTGGGCCAGAGAAAACATCGTTTTTTACCTAGGGCAATCCATGAACTCAACACCTTTAGTTACATATCATTAACCCTTTCATAACATAAGCCAATGTATTTTGTGAAACCATTCCAAAATCCATCATGATGTACTAAAGAGGCCAGTGTATCTCTCTCTCTAATGCTGTTGATGGCTGGGGCATTGTAAAGACATAGCTGAAGTCTTCACACGGCATAAGCATCCCAGATCTTTAGAGGGACAAGGTATTTTCAACAGTTATCAGAGTAAAATAGGGAGATTGTGAAGAGAGAACCCGAAGCTCATTCATTACATCTTTTTTAGAAGATGTAAATATTGATGCACTTTGTGCCAAATTCACTGAGAATTATTAACTATGTAATTTCAGTATTTACTCCTTGCATTCCCTTAGTTCACTTGGCAAGCAGACTCCCTACCTAGGAGAATGCACTCAGCACATTGGTATTTCAAGAACATCCTTGTTGCCACACAGGAAGCTAGAAAAGCGTGATGCACATACTACATAGACCATGGTGCCAATTAATGTATTTTCCATGTATTCAGTAATTACAGCTCCCTTAAGTCCACTAATGTCACACGCACACACAAAAATGTATCTGCAAAATACGATTTAGAGGTACACACTAGAGTGGTCTCTTCAATAGGTATTCCTGATGAAGCAGTACAAAAATGTGTTAAGTTTGGGATTCTTTCCAGAGAGAATATAGTATTAAATTTACTTTGGTGGCATCCAGATCTAGAGACATGTGAAGAAGTGATCATTCCTTGGTTTCTATCCAGCTTGTTAACTAGTTCTTCTAATTTGTAACACCACCTTTTATCTGTGGCATGACCTCATGATCGACTTTGATTAGCAGTAAGAAGCAGGCAGTCAAAACAGCAGCAGTCAAAAATAGAACATCATAGCTAGAAACATTTTCAATTACGCAAATTCTGACAGCTGTTCTTCCTCTCAAAGCCTTTCACAAAAAAAAACAAAGGTATTTGTGTCCTAACTGAATAATAATATGCCAAACTCTCTCTGAACTCCAACTTCTATTAAAGTTCTTACAACCCAACTCATTGGGTCCCAAAACAGGCCATAATGTGCTTTAGTATGGCTGTTAATGAACCATTTCAAATGAATACTGGATACCGAAGGAATTACATGCTGTGTAATTGATCTAAAGAACAGTTTAGGACTGGTGCTATTTCATTAAATCTTATTAGCTCTGGCTTAAGTACTTAAAATTGCAGCTGTCCTGTGTCAGATGGATTACACCCCTTGTCACACAGAAAGTGAGGTTTTAATACACTGAAAAGGGCCTGATCTTCAGACTCACCAAGCCCCACGTTATTCATTGAAATGAGATAGACAGTTTAACACTTTCAGAATACGTATGAAGACCTGTTTGCGTTCTATATTTATGTCTTAGATCACTTCTCTGGAACCAGAGTTTGGCTTTTTGAATGTCCAACAGTCTTGAAGAGTTCTGATGCCTCATGGATGCACACAATATATACCTTTATGTTACTGCAGGGGAATTCACTGGGTCCTTCAACACCACCTTTTTTAGCTCTTCATTCTCTTAGTTGCTTCCCACTGGAGGTTAGCATGCCTCGGGAGCCAGCGAACTAGTAAAATTAGAGGACTATTTTGGCTTAGGAACCAATGGCTTTAATCAAGCCAAGAATAAATTCAGCTGGCAAAATAGTTTATAGCTCTCAAAGGAGAAAGGGATTTTTTTTGTCACAAGACTCAAACTAATTTTTAGGGATTTTGACATGCTTACGAGAGTATTTTTTTTAACTGGTTTGCCTTTGACAGCAGTGTACTAGACTTCATGTTCTTTCTCAACTTCTATTCTGTCCTAGGACCTAGTCTTTAACACCATAATCTCCTAAACAAAAGAAATAGCAACTGAAGATTTTGATCTGAATTTTCTCTATAAGGCATATTAAATACTTTTCATAGTATCTAGACTGCTGCACTGTGGGAAACAAGATTGAAAATTTGAAACAACGTTAAGCAGGACTTCAGATTATGCTAAGGGATGAAATACTGACAAAAGACCCACAGACTTTGGTTAAAACAGATAATACTCGAGGCTTCTTTTATTATTATTCCTTTTATGAGAGAATATTTAAGACCCTCTCACATGCAGAGTCACCATGTTAATACCACAGCCAAAGCAGTGGCTTATACAGATAAAGACTAAATTAAAAATAAACCAACAGATGCCTTTTTCAAGTGTAAGAAATTGTTTCAGTAAATCTTAAAAAAATGACAATCACAGAAAATACCAACTCCACCTTTAAGAGTTATTTGATTTCTTTTGTATTACTCTGTAATCTCAGAGCCATTTATTTATCACAAAATTCTGCTTTCCTTCTTGCACTGAAAGTCTGGTTTTTGCAAGTTCTCTGCGGCCTGTGGCCTCTGCCCTCAGAGCTTGCCAGGTCTGACCACTCTCAGTTAGATGCTGTGGCCACATCCTGCTGCTGTGCAGTGGGCACTGAAAACATGCAACAGCAAAATTCCAAGACAAGCAATTCACATTCATTATGGTGGTGTCATAGTGAAGGGTTGTCATGCTTGCTTGAAGTCTTTGCCAGTAAACACAGATCTATCTGTTCTTCTCAGCTTCAAAGCTCCTAAACTACAAATGCCACACGCTCCTTTTAGGTTAGTAAATTTAAAACCTGGTATTCCTCCAAATATTCAGCCTTCCTTTTTCATTTATCCAGGATATGAAAGGCTTGCTGCCCCATTGCTAAGGAAGAATCAAGCGTAGATTGGCAATTCAAGACAAAGGAGGAAAAAACCCCAAACCCAACATGTGGCATATTTACTTCTGTTCAGTACAGTAACTTTAATAGCTAGGCATTTAGTAGTCACACTGATATATAATTACTTTCAACTTCCAGCCATCTTCATGTAAAATAGTCAGCACTTACTCATAGGATTGACTACTAATGGTGTGAATGACCTGTGTCATTACTGCCCAAAATGGGCAGGTGAAAGGTAAAAACATCTTTTACCTTCCTTTGCCTTCTCACCTCCCTTAAGCAAGTATTTCAAGAAGCAAAATGCCACCCGAGTAAACAAAAGAAGAATCTAGCTTTCATACAATTTAAAAGAGAGAAATTGTATCTGGAGAGAAAATGAAAAGTCACTTGCAAATAGAACTCCCGTACAAAGCATTCAACACCTGCTCCGTGGATGGTAACTATCCTTTTAAATTGTTTAATAGGTTAAGTAAAGGAGGTCAAGTGCAGGGCAACTGCTCCCAATCCGTGTTTGGCCTGAAGCTTCCTACCTGTTTAAGACCTGCAAGAAAGGCTTGAATAGTGAGCTTGCCCATGATTTTTAACTTTATTTCTTGATTTATTGAAGATGCTACCTCTCCCTGCAGGTCTTATTACACTGTTCAAGAGGTTGTGTTCAACTAACCATAAACTTGGAATTTTAAGCATTTTAGTATTTAGAATCTCACCCAAAATTATTCTTTTGTATATATTCACACATAACCTGATCCATGTGACATAAATAAAGATCAGCAATTAGTCACAAATAAACTCCAGGAGAATTGGCTCTTTATTACATCTTACACACACTGTTTCAAAAATAAAACTGGGACAAAATATAGTGATATGCTCTCTAGATACCAACCAAGAGTTGACAAGAACAGATGGATTTTGCATGTTAAAAGAAAAATATTTTATTATATATCATGCCCTTGAAAAATTAACTTTGTTTTCATTCTATTTTCTTTAGCATGCCTTGAAATAGGAATGGCAAAAGCTCTTCAAGAAACAGATCACCAAGATTCATGGTATCGCAGTGTCTGCAATTACCTATTTTCCTGGCTCAGTAAAACAGAACTTTTTTTTTTTTTTTTAAATTGCTATAAAATATTAAACAGTGAAGTTAACAGATACCATCTCTGCTTGTCCTTCAGTAGGACTGAGTCTTCTGTAACGAAAAGCTGTCTGCCATGGACCCACATCCAAGGGCTGCCAACATTGACAGTGGCCATCAGCTTTGAGAGCCTTTTGTCATTGCTCTGGCCACCAGTGCACAGATACTGCATGAACCACCGGATACCTCCGAAAATTCAGGTTCACAAAGATGCTGTCAATGGGTCAACTAGAGTAAAATATATATATTTCAGAGTAACAGTATTTATATATGCTGCCTATTTCTTGCTCTAATTTGCCCTCTTATCACTTTTGTTTGTTTTTCAAATACCAAAAAGACTTTGTCGGTTTGTTCAGGAAATTTGTCTAGACAGTGCTCACAAAGTGTATTTGCTCACATTTGACATTTTCACAGGATGAGTAACAAAATGGAAGATTCAAGCTGTTAAATTCCACAGATGGCTCCTAAGTCAGTCAACTTATTTTCAGAAGTAACGAGCATCCAGCTTCTAGGCAGTTTCTGGAACAACGCAACAGTGTGCCTGCAGCACCACGGGATGGGAACCTTGCACTTACGTACTCAGGGCTTGTGGGCCAGCTGAGGCCTCTAGAAATTCATCCATCTACTAGGACATTTACTGCCTCGGAAGAGTTAAATATGCAAGTGCTATACTGTGATGCCTTCACAGCCAAGAAATGTAAAATGTGGCAAGATAATGGAGCATGTGGCTATTTTACCTATTCAACATTTACCTGTGTCTAACTAGAAGAGGTCTCTAAAATGCTGCTTTTTAGCAGCTTGAAGGTTGAGAACCACCTGTAAACATTTGTGGAACAGTCTCTTTCTAGAAATAGAGACTCCTAAACAATCAACCTTGAAATTTATCATATATTATATTTCCAGTGTTATTTACAGATCTTCTTGTTTAGTACAATGAACCAGACATGCCGAAAAGGTAGGATTTTCCAGTCCCCTTTTATACGAAGTACAATAAAAAAGGCACATGATTATTCACCATAGGAGTTGTGCACCAGTCAATAACTTAAAGCTAAAAAGCTACCCATCAGAGAACTCTCTTTATGAGGCAGTATTGGAATCTCTCCTTTGAACTCATCATAGAAATGTCTGTCTATTAATTCCACTAGGAGAGCTTATGGAACGCACTTTTCTGTTGTGTTCTGATCTTCACAAGATTCCCAAACCAACAGAAAACTCTTGTTAAGCTTCCCAGGTCATCTACCAGAGCAAGGAAGAGTCAAACACGGCATGTATCTGTCTGCTTTTCTTTCTTCTTTTTTCCTTTGAATGCCCAACTACAGAGGACTCTTGAGAGCCAAGTCCTGTTCAAACTAATTTGCTTTAAGACAACTGCCTTGCAAGATACGGCACACTGAGCGATGGACAACGGCAGGAGAGGCAGCTTCTCAGCCCCAGCAGTCAATGTCGGCCATGTTTTATCCAGTTTCTAATCATCCATTTTTGCCCCGAGCACCTTTGTACCACTAATCTGAGCCCAAAATTTGCATCCTTTGACATTTCCACTTCTAGACAACGGCCAGTGTCTCTGCTGATGATTGGGCCATTCTAAGAAAAAAGAAAAGGATTAGAAGAAAGTATAGAAAAAGTGAAAAGACTGTAAGAAAAATAGTGCTAGATCCGTAAATCCCTAGAAAGCACTACAAAATACCCGGAACATTCTGTATATATCAAGTAATAAAAGTCCCCAGAAAGTGCTAGAAATTCCTAGGAGAAGCTGGATAACCCATACAAAGTGCTGAAACAATTCCTTGATAATTCTAGATCTAGGGATTGCTAAAAGATTCCCCAGAAATCACTAGAAAAATCTCTAAAAAGCACTAGAGAATCCCTACAGATCCCAAGATAGAGGAAGCCCCAGAAAATGTAAGAATGCCTTCTGAAGTCCTAAAATTTATTTGAAAGCTCTAGGTGTAAAAATTCCTAGAAAGCTGCTAGAAAAATCCCAGAAAAATTATAGAAGAAACAAAAGTTCCTAGACACTCAAAAAAAAAGTTACAAGCATGTTCTTGACAATCACTACCAAATTTGCGAATATTCCAAGAAAGGGTAACTAAAAATTCCTAGAAAACATACCCCAAAATTCCTAGTAATAAAATAAGAAAATTCCAGAATAGCACATGACCTATGGAAAACATAACTGACTCTTTCTAGAAGGAATAAGGGGGGATTCCTAGAATAGTCCGCTAGAGACCTCCTTGTTTTTCATTAAATATCCTCCAGAGCAGAATTCCTCTCCAAATTATCTCTGCAGGGCTTCCTGAGCTCTTCCACACCTGTGTGAAATCCCAGAACCTCTGCGCTGGCCTCAGCACATCTTCACACTTCTTCAGAGTCGGTGTCCTGCCCTTCCCATCGTCCACGAGGCATTTGGAGTCCGGCAGAAAGGCCGTGGAGCCCAGCGGCCCCAGCTGCAGGACGCCTTCCGAGCTGTAGCGGACAAGCTGGGGAAGCAAGGAAAAGGAAAATGTTAACAGCGGCCCCAGGAACCCCAGCGATGGGACACAAAATCTGACCCACAGCCACCTTCTGCCCCAAGCACTGGCGAGGAGCCCTTTGTCCTGCTGCAGGCTGGGACACGCTGCTCAAGGGCAAAACAGGGGGGCTCTCCCAGGACACAACATTCCCTTCTTTCACACCCCTGCTCCCCACTGCTCCTACCCACTATTTCACTGCAAAAGGGCAATCAAGAAAGTGAAGTAACCAAGACGTAAATCACACCCACTCAGCAGGAGTTGATTTAACAAGGACGCAATGTCAGTTTGCCATGCAGCTTCTTCTTAAGAGCTCTGGTAGAGGCTATTGATAGCAACAAGTCTAATTACTTTTTGTAAATAAATGCTACTGAAAAAATCCAACCATGCGACCAGTATCCAAAAATATGAGAGGAGAAAAGAAATCATGAGGGTAACATATGCTTCAGGCCTACATAACAAAGGATCACACTCTGGTATTTCAGTTTTGTGTGAAGCTTAACTGCTCTGCAATTTAGTGGTGTGGTAAATGCTACTGGCTGTAATTAGAGGCTTCAGGTGAGGGCCATTTATTATTTTAGAGGGTTTTTTTCAGTTTAAAAAATAAACTTAAGCAGGCACAATCATTCATAATTTTTACAGGGGTGTAGGGCTTTTTTTTATAAAACCTTTCTTCTATTTTAAGTGATGATTTGACTTGCCTCAAGTCATTCACAGTAAAATGGCCCTCAAAGAAAAAAAATCCATATGTAGAAGGTGAGGTAAAAAAATTGGTCTCTTGTAATCTCGGTGTGCCAGAATATATTTTATTACATTAATATTGGGCCAAGGGAAAATATTTAAAGACATAAAGAATATATGTAGATGGCTCTTGATCAGGACTGATTGTCACAGTACGTGTGTGATGGAAGAGACCTGTTTTGCTGCGCTCACAGCAGCCTTTTTCCGTTAACAGAGGGTGGCTGCCCCTTTGCCTTCTCACGCTGCTACACCCTGGGTGAGGGAGGAGGGTGACACTGCTCCTTCTCTGAGCATGGGAGCTCGCTGGGAGGGCACAACCTCCTGCACAGCGTGCGTGGGAAGGGACACCGCCAGCGCGGGGCCTCAGGCTCCTGCAGACATAAACCCACATCTCAAGGCACTGAAGGGGAAAAAAAGCTTTTCCTAGGGACGCTCTGGGGACCTTCAAAATTTTCTTGCAGCCCAAGAAGCCACTGAAGAACTGCTGGACAACAGCAGGCCTGAAGAACAGGGTCCTCATGGAGGAAGGTTGATTTCAAGCCCTTTATTCTGCCTCTTCCAGGTCTGGTTTTTCTCTACTGCAATTTGTTTCAATCTGTATTCTAATAAAGCCTCAAAGCCTTAAGGGTGGTTTTAGGATGCTCATTTAGAGGGAAAAGGGGCTCTGTCAGCTCACTCGCTATCAAATTGTGCTGAGACAACTATGATAGCAATGGAGTCCTCATTTACAAGTTGCAAAAGTTAATAAGTAATCCCCTTAATTACTGCTACTTCGCAGATAGTCGAGGGAGAGGCTATTGAGGGAGATTTTAAAGCATGTTAAAGTGAAAATGTTAATGTGGCAGCAGGCCAGTATGTCAAATCAGACGTATCTACTTGTCTCTTCCTCTGTGTTTAAATCCAGCATCATTACACCAACATAATATTGTGCCCTTCTTACCCTAGAAGTAGTCAAGGTGCCCAGGTGCCAAAAGACTGCAAAATGGAGTCAGTTACATGGCTTGTATGCTGGGAGGCTGGATGCTGCAGGGGGAAGATCTGAGCCACTGAAGAAATGCAATTATCACCCAGGAAATTCACTGCCTGTCTGGTCTTATTGCTTTTATATGAATGAAATTACTTAACAAGAAAGGGAAGGAAGGTCAGAAGTGCCTGCCATTTATTGGATGCTGCTGACCAGTGCATGAGATATCATTAAGAGTCAATCAAAAAACCTCAGATTAGAGTCTAGCTTTCTACTGCCATCCTTATTAACCTCAGAACCACCATGCTGTGAATAATCATATCTTGCTGGTGTAAAAAGAACATGGTCTACTCGCTCCCAGACCAGATACCCTTTGACAAACTATGTGTTCATTTTCCCACCTGCCACTTCTGTTCAGAGCAACCATGTGAAGCACAGAGTTAGAACAGAGCCTACATCAGAGAAAGCAGAGGGATGACCACATGAGGATTCTCTCTGGTATGAACAATATCATTGTCGAGGCACTGCCTATACACACTAAATTGAGACTCTTTTTTTTTTTTTTTTTTTTTTTCACTGTAAA
>NW_020799121.1:8986522-9058059 GCF_003259725.1 Athene cunicularia | reverse complement strand
CTTTTTTTTTTTTTTTTTTTTCTTTCACTGTAAAGATATGGAGGACATATGAATGGACTGCCAACTCAGAGAAATTTCCTTTTTTCCCCATATAAAGGAGGGGAAAAAAAAAAACCACAACCCACAAACTTTTTTTTTTTTTTTTTTAAAAAGTAAAACCTGCCTGTGTATTTCATATTTCTCATATCTAATAGGTACTCAGCAGAATTCAAATGGACTGTAGACATAGCCAAAACTTACACTGACTGGAAAATGTGTTCATCCTGCAGCCTTTATTATACCTCTCCAGGTCCCAAAACACTACCTAGCAATCTGGTTAGCTTTGCCTTATCAGAACCGCTTTTTATAATGGGCTACCTGCTCTGTAGCATAGGAACAACTTTCCCTGTGGTTTAAGATGAGCAGCATTTTCTGTGTCGGTATTAAAATGGTCTAAAATATTTGTCTGTAGAATCTCAATAGCCAGATTTGCATGCACTCTGCATCGCAGTAGCCACATACTTGGGAAAGATGTTATACAGAAGCCTGTAAAAGCATAAACTACCATTTCTGCTTAGGGCTGAGAAGTGGAAGATACACTAACTCTATTAAACTATCTCCAGTATTGAAAGTGGCAGTTGTATGACAGCTCAACAGAGTTGGAGATGGCTCGGTGCAGGAAACTGGTATCTATACAACGGCAAGACTAAATGCAATATCATGGGCTTAATTTTCCTGAATCTGCTTTCTGCAAGAGTTCCAACAGTCATAAAAACTTAGGCTCTTCCTAAAATAAAATAAAATTCTAGAAAAACACCCACAATTATCTCAGTTCAGACCACAGTATGTAGAAAAGTTTTAGTGCCTGCAAAAAGAGATCAGAAATTAAGGTTCACGAAACTACTATACAGTTAATAACGTGTCCCTCCAAAGAGACCATACCATAACTTCTTAGAGACGACATAAACTGTGAAAATAAAATAAGCATTAAAGTTGCTTATTACTGTAGATTAGAAAGCAGGAACTGGGATACAGAGTCAATGAAACAGTGAAAATTGCACCTGCCGTGTTCAAATTTGATCTTAAGTGCCACCACCATACCAAAAAAGAACTAACTTCTGAATCTGCATTAGAACTTGAGGGCATGATACTTCACACCAAATCCATTCCCAATGCCAGCCTGCTCAAATCAAATGACAAAGTCCCCTTTATTATGGAATATTCAATCCCATTCATTGGAAAAATAAAAAGTGCGTGCAAGCCTTGATGGGCTGAGAGCCTCAGGTATCCACATACTCCCATTGCAAGCTGCAGAACATAGAGTTTTATACCCGAGGGTGGAGCTTTGCTGAAGGATCCACATAAACGACACTGAAGCCAAGTGCTCTATTAAATACTCCAAGATCTAATCCTGATACTATCTGCTGTACCTGTGATAACATAGGATACGTTTCCATTCACCGTTCAGAAATCTGAGCAGAATGGAAGAGATGTCAAAGGTTGTTTATCAAAGCCACCACATCTGATGCAAAAATAGTGAGCTGCCTCTGGAATGTCAGGAGCATCAGTAAATGCCAGATTTTAATTGAGGGATTTGACTTCAGAAAAACCATTCTTGCTAATCTCCAGTCAAGCAAAAAAAAAGCACAAAATAACAACAGGTAATTGTAGGAAACAGTTAGACAGGTGGGTCTGGTAGCTTTACACACTAAATTTAACTCCTCTCTCTTGCTCTTGTTCTCCAAACAAAAGCAAATCTTTACTGATCCTTTAGCCCTGCAGGTTAAGCAAGCTGTAAGCCGACACAGAAATCGAGCTATATAGGAACTGAAAATACCTTAAACCTCCAGAATACTTGTCACTGTAAGACAAACAGATCACAAGAGAAATAGTTACCAAACTTCCAGGTTTGTTACAGAATCTCACCCATGGCTTTCTGCAAGTTAAGAAACTGCCTTTTCATCCGCCCCGAGCAATCAGACCTGCTACCCAGTGTGCAACTGCGGAAAACCACAGCTCTACCAAGCAAAATGTTAAATATCTGCCCTCAAGCAACAGTTTAAGTAAAGCCTTTCATCTCCTCTTATTCCATCTGTTTGCATAGCTGCGAGCTCCAGGAACGCTGAGATCTCCCTTCTTTCTGCTTGATCTCAATGCCGAGGGAGTTCTCGCTTTCACAGTTGCAGTGCCTCCTCTTTTCTCTCGGTGTGAAAAGGGAAGAGAGGAAGGCGGAGAAGGAGGCTGTTCACCAGGGCGCTTCTATCCCAGGATGCCATTTTATTAACTTCTCCTCTTCTTTCACATACCATATAATCAGCTCCACATCACAGCAGTCAAGACAGACCCTGAGACAGTGAATATTTCCACTGAGGCCGTATAAGTGCTCTCAGATGGTTCAAAACCTGCACATCCTATAATCATTCTAAGAAGCTTCCAGAACAACACATTCCACTTTTGGGGGTTGTGTCATCTGCCTCACCCCCCACTTTTGTACTTTTGTGTTTTGTTTTTTTTTTTTTTTTTAATTTCTTGTACAACAAAAGGGTATAATGCAGTGCTGTAGAACCAATGGGTTTACAGGTGATTGTGCAAGACAAGCCACACACAGAGGCAAGGCACTTCAAGACCCCCAATATATCGCTCTGTTTTTTTGAATCTTCTCTAGCCCTGGACTATTTCCTAATGCTCTCCCAGCAGTATTTGCAAACCTTTTTCCTGAAAGGGATTAGATTTAAATTGCAGCTCTAATGAACACACATAAAAATTACACTACTTTTCTGTGAAGTGAGTTTTGAAATCAACTTAGACTGATGCAAACCTTGTCTGGATATTCCTGACTGTTAGCATACCCTGACTTGGCTTGAGTCAAATTCATTAAGCTAAATTGATGTAAACTCAGGCTAAATGCATTCCAGAGCATCCATAAAAGATCTTGTCCCTGTTTGAATAAAGAAATTTAATAGCTGATGTCATCGAAAAGATGTGATTTATCATGGTAAAAATTGATCTTCAGAATAAACACAGGGAAAGGCACTTTGTTTATGGAGCAGTAACAGTGGAGTGGTTTTATTTTTCACTGGTAATGCAGGAGGACAACACCAGAGGTGTGCAGTATGTAAGGGAAATAGAAGGGTAAGAAGTAGAATTAAAAAACATTTTACCACAGAGGAACCGTAATCTTATTCCTACCTCAGCTTTCTTTAAACACTTGACTGATTTCTGTTAGTTTCAGCGGAACCATATGTATACTAAAATCACTGGTAATTTGCTTGTCAGAATTGAAGAGTATGAAAAACAAACAAGACTGTAGCTGAACAGGGAGAGGCTTTCACACCAGTAGCACACATCAAGCACCAGTGACAACCTAACTGGTGAAAATGAGTTCCCTATTTATATTCATTTATATTCAGTAGGCATATACGACTCACCCAAATCTCAACTCAGTAGGGGTATTTTATGCCCTATGCTTGAGATGAAAAACGTCAGAAACTGAAAGCTAAACATAATAGACAACTCTGCTCACCCAGGCTGATTAGAAGAGGGGCCTTAAAAATGTTTATTTAATATATTAGAACGCTTGCTGTCAACACCTTTCATGCTATGTGCTTGAATATCCTTGATTAGGGTTTGTGCAGCTGTGGTTCTCATACTGAATTAATTTTGTAAATTGTGGTGAGATGATAGAAGTTTTCCAGCTGTGTAATCATTAATTAACTCGGCTGCATTTGAGTGGCTCCAACCCATGCTTGTCTATGAAATACTCAACTTAGATAATACATCACTTCTACCTTCTGCTTGGTGTTTCTCACAGAATGAAAACTTTTTTTTTTTTTTTTTAAAAAAAAAAAAAAAAAAAAGGGAAATGGAAAGTGCTACAGGATGATTTGGTAGATTAACATTTTGCCTTTCCCATACTTTCATAATTCTTACACACAGAATACTTTGAAATTTAAGGGTTTGGGAAGAGTGATTTTCTCTTCCTTTGTGTTTGTACAGTGCTAGTAACAAAAGGGCTCTAGCTTGTGTCTGTAATGTAAAATCTAAAACCAGTTTTTCAGGCTCTTCCAGAAAATTCACATACACTGAAGACCTGTAACAGAAGTGAACCAAAAGAGATTTAAATGGTCACTACCCAACATCAATATCTTGGGTAGCAAGTACTTTGTGTATCACTATTTGCACCTGAGAAGGGCTGCCCAGTGTCTATTCTAGGGCCCACAATTCAAAAGAGGCCATCTACTAGGCAACATATTTACATCCTACTAAAATTAAAATTACCTGTTCCTTAATGTAAAAAAATCGGTCAGAGCTGGATGCTGAGACGTGAGCTACCTTATGCCCCCAAATTTACCAGAGGTAGTCAGGAGAAGCTGGGCACTTTGTACTTCCTTTCAAATAAATTCACAGTTATATATGCCCTCATCTATTTGCTTTCTTCTGGAAATCAAAGCATATTCTATGAAAAAGGAGTCATGGAGGCAAACAAGTAGGTTAAAGACTTAAATTGCAAAATAAATTACAGTCAGAACCATATATTTCATTATTCTTCTCAATGCTAGCATGATGATAGGAGATTAGATGTTGCAAAGGGTCTTTCTGGAAGGACTTAAATTAGCAACTTTCTTGTCAGAATTGGAACAGAGCAAGAGACTCAAGTCTGAGTGCCTTGACATCTCTAACTAGAGTCTTTTTGAAAAGTTCATTTACATTTAATTAAGCAACACTATTTGTTACCTTACTCAAAGGCTGTTCCATCCACCTCTACTAGGAAAGTGTCAGTCAAATGTTCCAAAATGATCCTGCCAAAGGTGGACATTTTCTCAGTAGGAATTACTGTCTGTCTTTGCTCTAATAAGGTATGACTCTTCAACAGCTTGCAATTAAGCACAACAGGCAATATTTATATTTTGCAACTCTTGCTATGCCTACATGGTGATGTATGAGCCAGGACTCCAAATCAATATATGTATGACTGAACTTCAGATAATTGTTAAGTTCGTGTAAAGGTCAGAGTTTATTTACGCATGAGAATGTTCATTAACATAGTTTTGATTCAGATGGTACTTCAAAAGAAACTAGAATTACATTTCAGAAGAAGATCAAGTCCTGGATTTAAATAATATCCAACTTGTATTTAAAAAACAAGTAACATCATTATAAGCATGGAAAGAAGAAATATTGTTTTAAAATATTCTGTAAGAAAATAATAATATGCACAGGGACTGACAAAAAAAAATCTGTTTTTAAAAAGTATTAACTTAAAAGATATTCTTAATTCCCTTTGAAGCTGATGTTAAATATGTGCTTAGCTTTTTGCCTACTTGGGGAATCACATCAGCATCTTGCTAAATTATTTCTGCACGGGAGCCTATTGGACCAATGAACAGTTAATCTGAAAAGGTACTATTCCTAGGATGAGTCATAATGAGAAGAGCTGCTCACTCACACGAACTGTCTAAATTCATTAATCTTCGGTGGATTTCTCTGTTATTAAAACAAATAATCATGATTCTTCTGTTTTCCTAACTGGTATCTTTAATGTCTAGATTGTCACGCTGAACAACCTTGGAAATGACACCCGAAAAGACTAGAGTAAAGCCAGATATTTTCCGTTGTAACTCAGGAATACACTGCCAAACTCAACTCAAACGGACCAAACTACTTTTTGTGTCTTCTGAAAATTTTTCAACTTAAAATTTTCTCACCAGTTATGGGATTTTAGCCATTTACCTGAGAGGACATTCCATGGCATGGATAAAGGATTGCTTTGTCATCCTCTTCGGCTCCCTGATCTAAGCAGTAGCCACTAGCTTTGCTGTTACGCACCTATAACCAATCAGAAAGAAAACACTTGTATGAGACATCAATCCGTATGTGCTTGTCCAATCCAGCGAAATCTTAGCTGCACTACAGATATTGAAACAACTAGTATGCAAAACTGTTCTCCAAGAAACACATGTTTATTCTCCAGATATGACAGGATGCCAATAGTGAATTTGCTTCAGAAAAAGATTAGTTGGACAACCTGCTGTCTTTATATAGCTTGGGTTAAAGTTATATTTTCAGTAATTACTCAAGGATCAAAACCCCATAAAATTCACTCAAAGAAACCCAGGACAAATTTTTCTCCAAATTACCCTTGTGTACATACAAATTTTGACCCTATATATGTTGAGAATGTGACTTCACCAAGCAGCATAGGAACTACCCAGGATTGGTGTTGGATGTGGCACCCTTTTGTTTGCTCCTATTGCTTACATAAAAATAAAAAAAAGCATGTGAAAAAGTTTTATTTAAGTTGAGAATGTAGTATATGGTTAGGTACAGAAGTGACATAAAGCACATCGCTGTGGAAGGATACAGCAATGATGAGCAGTGTTGGAAGGCTTTCAGTATATTTAAAGTATGGGTTCAGAGATCCAATGAAATAAAAAATTCATCTGCCTCCCCAGACAAGAATATACAAGTCTATGAAACCAAGCTAGAACTCTTGTGAAATTTCAGGCCTGCCTTTCTCTTCAAGCTAGAAGTATTACACACATATTTTGGACATAGAAAAATTTTATAGGTATCTTAAACAAGAAGTTATTTTGCTGGACATTGTGAAACAGTCAACAGGTCAGTTTTGGTTTAGACTCTGGAGTATTTGGTTGGCCACCCCCATAATATAGAAAAAGCTGTTGCATGAGGTGTCAGGAAAACCAGTAAATACTCCTTCATATTATAGTGTACAAGCATAACAGGGAATCTGATGGGATAAAGGGGCTTACCAACAGTTGAATTTCAGGAGGTTTATTTTATAACTCGGGTACTATAAAGGCTAAAGAAGATTAAGACAGCTTTATGACACAGCTTTAAAAAAAATGTGAATTGAGTCACTAGGAAATATATTTTTACTACAGTTTCAATCTGTTTCACATCTACTCAATACATTCATTTTCCTTTAAACTCACTAAAACCCAGACATCTTTTCCTCCAGGAAAATAACCAGAAGAGAAAATATTTAATAACAAGCTTGATGTCATTAGGATGAAGCCTCTATTTTTTTCATTATGGGCCTGTAAGACTGAAAGGGAAGTATGTCAGTTTATGTTAGCTAAATAGCTTGTGTGGCTCCATTTTATTATAAATTTTGATGAATCAGATACTTGCATCGCTTAAACTACCTGTTTGACTCAAGAACCTTCTATGTGACCACTGAGCAGAAACAAACTTCTTTTCAGAGCCCAGCTTGCTAACCGTCTGGTATAATTGACACAACATTGGCAGTTCTGCCAATGTTCTTCGCAGTTAACAGCCTTCTCAGAGCTGACAGTTACTAATAGCTGCTGTTGAATTTACTAAATGTCTTTCCTCAGTTACTGCCAGAGATAGTTATATTAGGATGCAAAGTGGTATTATGCAATAAAACTTGCACTTTGTATCAATATCTGAAGTGCCTGACTTATTTTTATATGAAGTCAATCAAATGGAACAGAAAGGAAGAATGTCCGTTTAGTTGTCTTGAGTGGAAATATATTGCTTTTGGATTTAATTGTAGTTCAGGTAGACAATTAAAACAGAATCTTAAAAACATTATGCAGCGAGAGAGCTCCTAGAACTTCGCTCCAGTTCACAGTCATAAGTGACAGCCGTCCTTATATCACAGGCACGTGATACAGATTTAAAGAGTTACAGAAGGCACATCTGACTTCTTTAAAGATTGGGGTCAAGTGCATGTGGGAGTTTTGATTGGTTCACAGAAGAGAAAGAAATGATCCAGACAGATGAGGTGAACCGAACGTCTACACATTTCTATCACATTTGGATATGTCATTTTATTAGGGTTAGGTAACCTATCCACTCAGCCATCTCCGAGTACGTGTTCCAAGGTCTTACTCATTACTGGTACACCAAGTGAAAATGAAAACAGCAAAATTGTTTTTCCTCTAACGACTTTTTCATGATGAGATAAAGAGCTGCCAAATGGTAGCCTCACCTCATAATCTGAACAAGGATATGTTGCTTTTTGTCCTGAACAAAGAGAATTGCAAAATTGAATTAATAAAGTGAACGTAATCCTTCAAAGAGTTTGGTAAAACCCAAAAAAAGGGGTGGTTTTTTACCTAAAATTCAAATTCAACTGTTCTCATTAACTGTAATTATTTTATCTCTCTTTGACTGATGTTTTTGATGATGTCTTTAGTGTCCTATTTGGGAAAACGATTACATCGAATTTATGTTCGCAGAGCTGCTCTATTCTAAAATGAAAGCCAAAGATGTTGCATATCATCATTAGTGAGAATGATTTCACCTGATGGGCTCCAAGGAGAGGGACCGTGCTTCTCAAAGCCACACTTCTTAGTGTTGTTTAAAAGTACAGGAGGGAGTTTCTGTTACTACTACCATGCTGACTACAGATTGCTCAGTACATCCTGATACCCACCACTAATATGAAAGGATTGCTCTAACGCAGCCATGTTGTATTTTCAAAGACATACAGTACCTCTCCATAAGTGACTGTATTATTATAAACCCTCATTTCAGGATAGACATTCTCCAAGTACCACTTAAAACTCCGGCACTGCAGTCGCTGTCGTAGAGCTATTCTTTCAGAAACGTCTCCAAAGTCAACTCCAGGGTTCTGCAAAGCAGAAAAAGAATAAAGAAATCTCACTGCATTGACTTTACGGTTGTTTTCTTTACTGAAACCAAACTGGATTTCATTTGGTATATCAAGCTGTATTTCCCTTTCTTCTTTCTCTTTTGTAAGTAGCAGCTCATCAAACAGCTGCTGTTGAGAGCAGACAATAAATATTAATGAAAGTCAGTGAAAAAAGAAGGATAACAAACAAGCACAAACCAAACACAAATCAAAATAATAAGAATACAAGAAGAATGTTGTTACTTAGAGCAATTCTAAATGTTTGCAATCAAACCTGAACTTGATTTCAGATTCATTAGGAATCTAGGTGGTAATTCTGATCTGAGCTATGACAGCTTGATCATGGTTTACTCGAGTAACAGCCTTGGGTATTCACTACTGTAAATGAGATCAGAACAGACCTGTTCAAACTTCAAAGCAGAGCTGCTCAAAAAGTCATAAAGCTCTATTAAACATTTGTATAGGCCAGCATTCAGTTTTTACTGGAACTGGTGCTCCTTTGCAGATTTGAGCCATAAAATGCAATGAAACTCAAAACCTTCTTTATAATTCTACTTCAGAATTTAATTCATGTTTGAATACAAATCCCATGAAAAACATAGGCTGGAAGAATCAAACCATTGTGATGAAATGCAGCCATTTAAAAAATGCCAGGTTCTGAGTTAGTGTCTGTTGATTTAAACCACTATAAATCATTACAGGTTAACATTAAGACAGTAAGAGTTACCTCATCTAAAAGTCTTTTCCGACACAATATGAATCAAATGGACTGAAACTGGGGAGTTTTGCATGGATTTGTCTTAAGTGCTTTGGACATTTCCTCCAGAAAGATTTCTGTACATTTTACAAATTATGTCCAGTGCTAGGTTACAAGACAGCAGCAAATCTTAGCTCAGGGTTTATTAGAGTCCCCAGCAGATGTCTAGTTTTCAGGAGAGAATACAAGTGTAATACTGAACAGGTTTTTCTGTTTGCCACATAAAGAGTTTGCTGTGCTCACTGCTGCTTGCTGATGCACACTTTGTCAGGAGCTCTCTGTGCAGTATCCATTCAAATGAATGTTAATTTACGTCCTACTTCGGGCTACAGGGAAGGAGAGCAATTCTCGGAGGCACTCAGTACAATAAATCACTCAATATAAGATTCCTTTATCACTAAAATTGTCAAGGAATACATCATAAGCAGGGTCACACCAAATATTTGGTTAACTACAATAAAGCTATACTGACCTGCTCCTGAAGGTTATAGGAATATGATCTTGCAGATGTGTCCGAAGATCACATTATGCACAGACCCTCCACAACTTGTGAAAAAGACGGTTTGAGTTATGAAAGGGTTCACTTGGATGGGTTTGGGTAGGGGAGAACAACATGCCTACACAACTGGAGAGCAGCAAGTTGAGCAGCTATGAAAATGCTGCGCTTGCTTCCGTATCAGCTGCAGTCATCACGTGTGGCTACAGGTGAAGGTACAAGGACGAGCTGTCCACAGAATGTGGTACGTGGATGTATCCTTTTTAACCAAGCAGCAAGGTTTCTAGTTCTCCTGCAGGTTTTTCTTATGGCTTGTAACAGCAGAGTACTTCTTAGTCATCTAGACTGCACACCACAGTGGAACAACTCTGCGAATGCTAACACTAGCTTCCTTTTCCTGAGAGCTAATGGGGTTATTTTTTATGATGCACATTTTATCAATCAATTTCTTTTATGTAAAGAAAATTTTAATGTTCAGTACTTCTGCTGATTTTATGTCTCTTAATGTAGATGTGCCTGGGTTTTTTTTAAAGCAGTGCTGTATAACTCAGTGCAGAAAACTACATCAATAAGTAATCTCAGAGATATTAAAGGAAATCATGTTTTGGTGTAAATGTTTATTTAAATATCTCATCTTTTCTCAGAATTCATTTGCAGATGGCTTCAAGCAAACAAATTTACCAAGATTACTTGTTCATCTCCTATTTGAAACCAGCCATTTTATCAAATGGATGCAGACAGGGCCAAAATGCCCCTAAAAACTTAGACGGACACTGCTCTGTCTTTGTCCTATCATGGAAATCTTGTGTGGAAAAGAAGTTATGCAGTATTGCCATTTGTTAAGGCAAAATAATTCTCTGCAATTATTTCTCATGTCAAAAGAAGTCACCAAAACACATCTACATAGAGACAGTGCCCAATACTGAACAGCAGTAAGGGAAATTCAGATATGTGTGCACTTCTGACATACTCAGATATCACTTGGAGAAGAATGAAATATTGCTCCTTTAGGTATATGCATTTTCAAAACTACAACAGGAATGAACAAAAATGGGTTTTGATATATTTCCTAGGTACCAAAGTACAAGTAGATATTTAGGGGACAGACTAAATCCAAGGAAGTCTGTGACAAGACTCCCATGACTCTGACGGACTATGTCATAACTGAATATTCACAGAGACACTGCGAGGTTGGCATCTTTTCCCGTTCTGATAGGAACATTCCTGTTTCCATTTACTTCAATCTGCTCTGGACAAACTCTTCATATAAGGATAACTAAACCATCATTTCCTACTGATCAGACTATGCTTCCCCTCAGCTGTTCTCCCTTTGCCCCTTCACATGAATAATTTGTATGCAAATACCACTAAAGAATACAGCAGCAGTCAGCTTCCACCTGACTGGGACATAACATATATCTCTTCTCTTCAAGAATTATGCTCAGTGGAGATGTAGCATGTGATACAGTTACAGAATAAAGTGATAAATTGAACCTACAGTTTATCTAATATTTATATTACATGGATTCCTAGAGGTCCCCACCTGCCATCTACAATTTGTACGCGCAGTAAGAAACAGAATGTGTCCACATTGCAACTCAGCCTGTAGACAATAAAGCTAGTTAATGTGCGATTCTTTTATCACATACTTTGTTTTTTATGCTGGTGAGGCCTACTGAGTCTCACAATGAATGATGATATTTATTTATGGACATTTCTGTAGTCCTCACCACTGTAGCATATGAACACCTCAAAGCTTAATGGCATCCCAAATTAACGACTACTTCTGAGGAAGCACATAAACCTGAAACATCGTGCTCTAGTTAAATTATAAATCTGTGCCACTGCTCCTAAGCGTACAACAAAACTTACACTGAGGAAGCAAGTTTATACGGCAGAACTCTCTGTATTAAGCACACACCAGCATGAAAGCACCCGTCCCCCTAAGCTTAGCTGACTTTGTACAACCGTAGCAATACCCTTCACCTCAGAGGGCTAACTAGGAGCAGCCATCCACGGTTCTGCCTCTGGTCGGGAGAGCGCGTGACCTGTACTCACTGCCATGGGGATGTTCCACGCCATGTAAACATGCGACTTGAAATCATCCATCCAGACCTCGGCCGCCCGCAGGGCGTTGCGCTTTGCATAGTAATCGATGTCGTTGTTGTAGGGTTTCTTTGTGCGTTCAATATGTGCCACGCGAGAACAGGGTAACACCTCCATGCTTCCTCCACACTGCCAGACCTGGGAGAGTTGGGGCAAAAAACAATTACATGATTATTATTTTTTCTCTTATTTCTTTTTTTTTTTTTTTAATTTCTTTTTTTAAGGTAACAAAATTACTTCTTTTCAGATGCTCTAAGTAGACTTTTCCCTAGTCAGAGATGGGTACTATTAAATGATTCAGAATGATTGCTCGATTTACCTGCTCTGGGGGTGAAACTCCTCTCTCTGCACATTGACTATAGATCAGTCCAAGGTGAATGCAGCTGGGCTGTGTTAGGTATGTAAGTTTAGATGCCATAAAGCTTCAAGTCCTTCCCCATAATGTCACTGTTCTTGGAATCATTAGGCAGAAGATAATTTATAAGGTGGTAACCTCTTATCATAGGGACTAATTTAACTTAGTGCTTGTTACTGAAACTTCCACAAAAATCACTTGTATCATCTGGATGTGTTTGGCACTGTATACACCGGGGGGTACTGTATCAGCTCTCCAAATCAACTAACAAACTTTTAATTGTTTAAATGTGACTGCCAGAAAAATCTGATACACATCTAGCGTACATAAGTGTTTCAGGTGACCTATTGCACACCAGAGCCTTTTACGTGGGGATTTGAACATTACCTTTGGGAAAGAGAAGGAAACAAATTACCCACATGCACAATACCAACAGGAAAAAAAGCACATGAAAACACACTTATTTTCTCATTATGGAAACTAAGACTTTGATTGTGAGTCAGTTAATTATTCTTTTCTTTTTCTAATCTAGCCCCAGTAGGCTTCACCGATTTTCAGCGCAGCAATTCTCCCTTCACAAACACACTTTGCTCTACCTTCATCAGTAAGAAACAAGCACCGGCTCACCTGGTCCCATGGAAATTTTACCCAAGAATAAAGACACAAGTGTTAGCACAGGATGTCTTGGTGAATCTGGACATTAACCAAAACTTGGATTTATTTAGCAACAACAGGGGTTACTGCCACACTTGGCAGCAGATGTGAGCACAGCAAATGCATTTCTCACTCGGTGCTCCTACATCCTCTCAGCTGCTCGCTGCCAGGCAGTGAGGAAAGGAGAAACCTTGGGTGTAACTATTCTCTACACCTTTACCTGCAGGCCGGTCACATGAGCAGCAATAAATGACCACTTATCTCTCTATCCCTGAGCTGAAGATCGATAACAGGGGCTGAGTGGAGTCACTACCACCCAGCCTTCCCAGACACCACTGTACCCACACTGTGCAATTTTTTCCTGTTGATTATTTAGTGTCTGAACTCTGTGGTGGGAAACAAAGAGGACTTGTCTCTCTGAATCAGAGACCTGGAGTGATGCAGGGTGAGTGAAGCTTATGTGTTTCAGTTCCCTCAGGTCTGTACCTAGTACTATAGTCTAGCTGAAAGAAATGAAAGATTAAAATATAAGCAATAATCCATTACTTTCCAAGGTTGTCTTTTACTGAACATAAGATGCTCTCCAAAACAATACTGAGGCAGTTCTCCACCTAACCTGCCTTCCCAGGAACAAAGATAAATTGCTTCTGAAGTGGCAGATGAAATAATCTTCTCCAGTTTGGTTTTTTGTTTTTTTGTTGTTTTTTTTTTTTAATACTTACCTTAATACTTAGGTAATATTTATTTGCTGCTTTCCAAACAGTTCTGTAGTAAATCACTGGCCACTGGAATTTACATGTGATAAACGAAAGATACCTAAAAACACACTGCTCGTAGATTTGGACTGACATATGCTGAGGGTTTCCAGTGCAAAGGGGAACATCACAAAAAAGAAAGGAATTAATTGATTTTTATGATCAGAAGGGGAAATGAGCAGTACACTCTAGCATACTGCTATTTGCCCAATCCATCCTGGAAGTCGCTATTTAATGCACGGCACATTTTGCTTTCTTTTGATATGGCTAATGACCTTGTAATTTTTATTTATATATTTTGGTAGCAAGGGCAAATACATTATCTGAGTGATAGATTTATTTCCTTCAAATGCTAGCGTTTGTGCAAACCTGGAGAGGAAAAAGTACTAACTGCAATATTAAATGAAACAGTTTAGCTCATCTCTAAATTCAACACAAACAGTTATTTATCAGTGATAAATTCTCCTCAGATAAAATCCACAGGGAATTCAGACACCTGGCTTTGAAGAAAACACAACAGAAAAAGGCAGCAGCAGCCTCAGGCCAGATAATGTTCACCCTGTCAGCCAGGATCCTCAGTGCTCAGCAGTCAGCATGAGTTTGCAGTGCGGTGTGACCACCCCGTCTGCAGTCCTCTAGATTGCTTTACATTTACGTTCAGTAACCTCTTGCCTCTACCCCTCAGCCCCGTTTTGCTCTTTAAGGAGGCAAAATCTGCTGAAGAAGGGGAAGGACAGATGGAAGGGAAGGGTCAGGAATGTTCAAGAAAATCTTGCTTCATATGAAGATGATGATTTACCCCAGATGACTTGCTTTTTCTGGGAATACACAACTTCTAACACCAGTCGGGACTGTTTTCCTGGATAAGGATGGGATTTCCAATCCCAGAGAACTGGATGTACAGCACTGGGGGTGAGGAGGCAGTTAGTCACGTATCACCAGGCATACATCATCGCACCACTATTTCCCTATATCCCAGATAAATGCCACAGCTGCTTGACTATGGGTCATTTCTCTTCAGGCCAGACAAGGTCTCCTGTTTCATTTCATAAGGATTAGTCGCTGTTCAATGGAGCACAGACATGACTCTATCCCCACACCCTTTCAGTGCACTGCTAAGTATGGAGTGAAGCTCGTGCCCTTTCCCTTTCGAGCCCAGTGATTACTAAAGGAGTTTCAGTAGTAGAACCAAATATGTGCACCCAAAACTGGAAAAGATCCCAGTAGTTCAAAGCAGTCATGTGAGATTTAGATGAAGACATGTGTCCGATTCAAGAGGATGAGGAGGTTTAGCAGCACCTTCTCCCCGCCTGACACAGAACTGGAAGACAGTGGTTCAGAAAACCATTGCCTGTCTGACTAACTACAAGAACTCTCTGAAGTACAATGAAGGATGAAAGAACGAGGGAAGTTTTACTGCATAAGACAGAGAAGAGGGAGGTGAATCGGTAGTTACCCCTGAAACTGGTTAATTCTCCTTCTCTTTTCATCCTCAGAACTGTATTTAATGATACATTTTAACAGTACTAAACAATCCATTTCTTTCCACATCTATGAAATTCTGCCTGAAAAAGAATTACATGCATCTATACAGCATTTATCCAGCAGAGTTCTTAAAGTGCCTTACTACGGGAAGCAAACTATTTCTACCTGTGAGCATAAAATGATGCGCAAGTCCCTCTGAACTGATGTGTTTCAGGCAATCAGAGGAAACCAACTTCCATACCTATGACTTATCTCCTGCAATAACAACACATTTCCAATCCAAGTTATTTGTCTCATACTGAGTTGCCAACATTAAATGTGTGTTTCAAGAACATGGAAGTGGAACGGTCCCTCTGAACCACTCCTTACAAGGGTGTGTATCACCGGAAAGCACACTCAGCTGCCTTCTCCCCATGAAGAGGCAAAGCCCCAATACTAAGCTTTGTTCGTGGTCTCACAGCATGCGTTTACCAAACCTGTATTGCGGGGCAACAGGCTGCACTGAAGGTAAGGTAGGTACAGGCTCAAAAGATGCCCTGGGCTGGGCACAGAAGTAGCTCCAGCATCGTCATCAGCAAAGCAAACAGGTTTCTGCTGTGTGTGCTCCTCGTACTCAGTGCAGCTGCTACAGCCCAGGGACTTGGCATTGCCTCTGTGAGCATCACACTGTGCAACGTTTTAAGACATGATCAAGTAATTCCAAGAGACACTCAATTTATTTGCTAATTGTAGTTAATTTCTAATTTTCGTATTGCTCTTTAGGCTGCTATAAACAAAACTGATAGCAATATAAATGTTACCATAACTGTGTTACCTTAGCATTTTTACTGCTAATTATCTCAATCAACTTTTCTATAAACAGGCACATTAAGTATTAAGAAGAACAAGTACCCACATCATGGGTAAATTACAAACTGAGTGATAATGTTCGTGGTTTGCACCACAATGATTTACTGGCACTAATTATTAGCTATTCCTGTACACCTGAGATACAGCTGTCCTACAGAAAAGTGTTTACCATGTATTATACAGTAGTCAACCCGACATCATATTCCATGTATCAAATTAAAACTGAGAGGAGACGGTGTCTTGTCTACCATGACTCAAACTGTGCATCACCAAAGTTCTCCGAATGCAGTTTGGGTACATGATTTAGGCAGGCTAATAAGTTGTTAAGCTTTCACCCTTGCCAAACGAGAAGAAATTTTTTGAGGAAATACATTTTTCCACAATTATTTGTTGCTGAAGGTTCAAACTACCATTTTTAATAGGATTTTTAAAAAATAATGGTTTCCTCAAAAAGATTCCAAAAAGGTCTTAAAATGACTGTCTTTTATTTGGATGAAATTATTAGGAAGTACAGTTTCAAAAAGAAAAAGACAACACTTCTGACCAAAATCTAGGTATTGGGAATGAGGAAAAGAGGGGAAGCAAAGTGAAGTGTAAATTTCCATCAAATCAATTGGCCAGTTTCATGAAAAGAAAACCCAACACAGTTTCTTATCTAAAAAAAAAATATAAAGTCAAACAACAAGCCTGGTCACTGCTGAAGCCGGACGTAGAGCTGGCTGGACTGCTGGGCTAATCAATTCCTGAGTCATGGCAATATATAGAGAGAGAACATCGCTGACATGGTCTCCAGCTCTGCAGGTGAGACCTATTTCCAACAGCATCGTGCCCTGCTGAGTGAATGTCAGAGCTCAAAAACATTATGGGATTTAATATTCAGGTGAGGTATTTGAACAGGGCAGCTGCAGCTCCCAAGGTGCTCACACTGATTACGGGGAGGGCTCTTCACAGAGACTCGGTGCTCTGTAAATTGAAAAGCACTCCACACTACCTTCAGCCATTCTGTTTTTTGAAAATACATGTTTACTGACTAATGAGTGAAATGATTCATGCCAAAAATGGCAATGAAATGTCAATATTTTACAGCACGCTTTTAGGAGTGTAAAGAGAAAGGTGTGCCTGCCATCTACAAGTAACTAATACTAGAGATTAGTCATTGTTTCAGTCAAAACCCCCAAACATGTATGTACGTACGACATTTTGTACATTAAGCCAACGGTATAGGGTTATTTAATTTGCTACAAATGATGTCAGTAAAAGCAAAATCAGTGCATAAAAATAAAACTGGCATTAGTATGAAGGCATAGCTGAAGAAACGGTTAACTCTCTCAACTTAGAAAACTTAAGACTGGAAAGAAAGATCATGATCCTTAAGAACTTTGTATCCTGCTGTGAATTTTGCAGTTTAAATATCTTGGTGCTCAGTGAGAGGGAAAAATAAAAGTTTCAGACTCTCTGTTGCAACTATTTTTCCCATCAAATATACCTTTGATTCAAGCAGCTGGAGAGATTAGGTATCCAAGGTCATGTAATAGTAGAAAGGAGACTTCAGTGTGTGGGGGTTTGCTTCCAGATAATGACCCTTTGCTAACAATTTCACAGTCTCTTTTAATGGACACACTGTTTCTGTGCACTGGTCTAAAAACTGCACGTGTAGAGATGCCAAAGCACCTCCACCACAGAGCGAAGCAGGCATCTTCAACAATGGCCTCCACCTCTTTTAAAACCAGCTGAGTAAGCATTGGCTCACTTTTCCAAAAGGGAGCTGGGTTTAGTTCTGCTCTCTAATAATATAGAAAATCAAGCAAATAATGAAATTTGCAATAATCTGAGCCCATTTTTCACAGCCAGCTCTCTGGAGGTGGTGCCAGAAGGGACTATTACTGTACCACAGCAGCTTTGTGCTTTATCTGTGTCCAAGAACTCACAGACATTTCAGTGGTCATTTGCTGAAAGGAATAATCAGAGTCTACATCTTCTAGCAGCAAGAAAATGGAAAGAATAGCCTTCAAAACATGTATGTGGCAGCAGGGTCCCCTCATTTCTAATGTGCCCAGCAGAGCATGTTAGCTGGCATTTCTGCAATAGGTTCTGCCAGAGGCATCACTTCAGAGGTGGATGTTCAGCATACCCTGAAATGAAACCCTTATGCTAGAACTGGACTCTGATGTTTTATAAAACCAGTTCTGAACTCTACCTGAGCAGCACTTCATAGAAGTAGCCTTTCAGATTTCAGACTTTCTTCTCTGTGTGAATGCAACAGAAGAGATGGAGGAGTTTTTAAAGCAGCTCAGATATCCCTGGTTTATGCCATCCTAGCGTGGGAATTCTTAAAAGTCAGGGATCTCAGGTTTCCTTCAATTTTCAAAGCAAAGCCTACCAAAGACAGATGTCTTCTAGACTACCCACACACACCTACAGCAGGACTGGAAAAGATTTTCCTATCATGAAAGAATTTCCACATGTTTCAGAAATTTTGCTGACCTAAATTGTCAAGAATAACATCAATCTTAAACGTTTTCACTAGTTAAAACACAGGGTTTTTTGTTACCTCCACCTTCTTCCCAGAAAAACCTACTACCAAAATGTTTTTCTTGAACTAAATCACTGATGATTTTCAGAAGATCTGTTTGGTGTTAAAAGCTTCTTTAATATAAGCATATTTCAACCTGAAAGATCAGTTTAAACTGAAAGCCCAAACCTTTGTTGCAAAAATGGAAAACCACAATCTTCTGACAATGTTTTAAAAAAAAAAAAAAGCTATTTGCTCTCATTTGGAAATTTTGCCAAAGTGCAGCCTTTTACATAGAAATATTTTTGGTTTAATTTATCAGCTAGAAAAGCATCAAAAACCTGCCCATCAAACTTTAAGGAGGCCAGTGAGCTTGAAGTCCTTCTCAGAGTGCATGTGGCCTGAAGATAAAGATGCCTTAAATCACTGCAGCAGACTGTCTGAATGGCAGGATGTGATCGAGTGCTTTAATGGTGGTTCCTCAAGGTAAAAAAAGTCTAAGTACTTTCTGGTAAAAGTTGCAATACCTGAAGGGGAGGAAGACACACAACCCAAGTAGTAAATTCACAACAGCAAGCATCACTGGGGCCTTCTCGGCTCCTTTAACACCCTTGTGTAAAATAAAATCTATGCGTACAGCAAAATTACAGGGAAATTCCTACTCTGAAGAAGTCAAACTGAAACATCACTCTTAACATTAAAAGCATGCATAGGAGGATGATGCTATAGCTTTGGCCTCTCTCTCCAACCGGTCTCAGACCAATAAGGCCTAAATCAGAAAAGGTTCTTCACGTAAATTTGTAACATGACAATAAGATCTTTCCCCATCCGAAACACAGAAGCTCTCTAGGTACCCTGCAGTCTTTAATGGATGTGGCAACTCCTCTAGTGCCCACTCTACAAACAAGAAATTAGCATGAATATAACACGCTTCTGGTTCTTGCATCTCAGATATTGACAATTTACACAGTTCACTGAAAACTGGTTTTTCAAAGTAATTTATCGCCCGACATTTCTTTTTTTTTTTTCTAACAGGGTTTTATGAATATTCTTTCTTCGATGTATTCCCATTGCTGACTAGAGAGACATATTTAATCAGATGTGCTAGATAAACCGTTCTCTTTCTGCTTTTCACTTCACATAGGAAGCTGTTAGAAACTAGGGAGCTGTCATAATCAAACATGTCATATGGAAAAATTAATCACGTGGTCTCGTTTTGTTCGTCAACTACATTTTTATCATCATCTTTAAAGGCAGCCATAATTATGGTTTTAAAGTCCCAGCTCTCATTTCTCAAAATAGCCTGTGCTATTTAATGGTGCACTTACAGAGCAAAAAATCTTTCCATGCTGGGACAAAAGGGCTTACATCAGAGAGAATTTCAGTTGCCAAAAAAAGAATTGAAAAAAAGGATGAAATCACATCTTGAGATCCACAGGTCATACATTTTGACAAAGATTTCAGGATAAACTTCTGATCAATGCTGCCAAATTACAGGACCAAAAAGGGCCCTTCCTTGACTGATCATGATATTGTCTCTATTACAGTCCCTGCCTTTTTGGTTTCGACTCCTGCTAACAGCAGTTTATAGATAATCTGCTAATAGCAGACATATAGGGAGTGTGACAAAATCTTACACATAAAAAAGAATTCTGTCACTAGGATAGTCTTAACGTAGGTGTGTAAATACCCAGCCCCCACTGCTCGTGCTGCCCTGGAAGGCTGGGAACACGCAGCACAGTTCGTGGACTATTGATTTTGGATAGTTGAATTTCACTTGGGGCTCTCCTCATGTTTTTTTCCCTGGCTCATATAGCATGAATTTAATTTGAAAACAGAAGCATAGATACATAGATTAGAGCAGATGCAGCCATACAAGTCTTTAGTATTTGTTTGGCACTAGTACTATCTATAATTATTATTATTATTATTTCATTTGCCTCGATAATGAATACTTGGAATCTAGCTGCTTTTCCCAAAACTACTACCAAACAGAGTTCAAGGGTGTGTTGTTAGATTCTCTTGGAGAGTCACCTAACGTGTGGTTTCACGGCAGATTCAGAACAGCACCTTTTCTTTGTAGGAACATAAAACAATTGTTTCACAGATACTTGATTAGCCTTCAAAATTAGTCAGAATTGATTTGAGCTTGATTGGAGATTTTTAAATTCCTCTGGTGGCTCTTCAGCAACAAATTTAGAGGTTGTCCTTCACATATTTCTTAGAGGTTACACAGAACCTCAAGCTAGCAAAGATCTCAGAAGTGACAATAGTGAGAAGATAAAACCCTTATGTTAACCCTCTTACAGAAGAAAATAGATAAGCGTGAAGAAATTGAAACATGTTCTAGAGAAACTCGCACTCAGCAGCTGCTATCTTGCTGTAAAGATAAACTTTGTGTGTAAAGAACTAAGTCCGATAAATTAATAGAATGGTTGGTACGGGAGAGAGAAGATAGGATTTAAAATTATATTAACAATGTCCCATATACTTTAACCACTAATCTGATCTCCATAAACCCACTTCTGCGCAATTTTTACAAAGGATATTGCACCTTTGAAAAAAGCGTGTCTAGGGAAGAAGTTGATTATTTTACATGTGAAGTAGAATTCCCGTCTGCAAGGAAAATTTCAGACTCTCTGAAACATCTTGGTGATGGGGAATGGAAATTGCAAAAAATCTTCCGAGAAACAAGAGCAGACTGGTACCACATATAGGCTAGCTGCACTGTGCAACACTGCATAGGCCATGCTTTACATATGGATTTCAGATATGCATTAACTGGGATGGCAAAGACTAAAATAGCACTCCAAACCAAGGTAGTTCAGGAATTCTTGATTGCCGCCAGGAAAGTTCAGCCGTAACTGCAGTGATGCTGGTCAAAGACCACCTGCCCTGGTAAGGCTGTTTCCTGGGGAGCTGGTGAGAGGGCTTAACAGACAAGCGGAGCATGGCAGGAGTTAAGCACAAGGCCAGAATTATGACAAAATGCAGCCAGGTCAGTACTCAACAAAATGTCGGGACAGCCTACACAGATACCAGCCTTCCACCACTGGGCTCTGGAGCCTGCTCCTCATTCCTGATCCTAAGCTCCCAGGATTCACATGGCTGCAAAGCAGAGCCTGCTTCTGGTGATCATGACACCTACCTACCAGCACAAGTTCCCCTGACGCCTGCTTGCTCTGGGCAGCTGCCCGAGAGAGGCATCAGGAGGAGAATTATCCAGAGACTCCGCTGATCCTGACGGACCCAGCCGCAGTGCTGTACCGTGTGCCATGCAGGGGACAGCAGCTCACCCCTCAGGTGGAGGCATGATGTCAGCATGTCGCTCAGGGGGAAAATGGCAGGAAAGATGATCTGTTAGTTCCAGGAGGCTCTAGGGGAGCAGAATTTTGGGAGATGGCAGTTTAAGAGGTAATAACAAAGCAGGCAATGTCACAGCATGGCGTATAGCAACCATTGGTACGTTCTGTACTGTGCCCTTAGACGCAGAAGAGCACTGTTTATCTGCCATCAACCTCACTGACATCATTGCCTAGGGACGGCATTAGGGTCTGACAGGAGAGGAAGCACTGAGGACTGGGAAGAAAGGACAGCCTATCCAAGGGCAAGTTTTTAATTTTCAAAGACTTGTTTTTCTTAGCAAATGAATGTATGTTAGCACCTCAAAACCCTGCAGGAGATGTTAACAGCTCCTATCACATAAATGACAGGCTTAGAGAAGAGGTTGGTTTGAGACATAGCCTTAAACTTCACAGAGTAGAGACAGTAACTCTCTCCAAATCTTCCTCAACTCTGAAAGAAGCTGCAGATATCTTCTGGTCTAATACCAGATATGTTGGTTTTTGCAAGCTCAAATTATTTTTCCTTGTATAAAGTAAATGTAATTTGGTTTAGTAATTTAGTTTGGTAATTTTCCCAGGCAGATGCATCTCATAACATATTCTTTAAGAACGCATTTGATGAGAATAATTTTCTGCCTTCTTACAAATTTACTCAACTTTTTTCCAAATCAATAGAACGGCTGTCTGTCATCTCTGCAAATCTGTCAGCACCGATACTGTTTGTACTGCAACTGTTAAAATTCAACAAATTGGCCTTGGAAAAATACAATCCACATGGGATACATGAAACAGCATTAAAGACCAGCCCGTCATCCTTTTTCCTCACTTCTCACTCATGTGATTGTTTTAGGTTGTTTCTTCTCACTTATCCCAAAAGACCATAAAGAAAATCTCCCTCTAAATTCAGGTCTCAGCAAGGAATAGAGACATATGTACATTAAGCTTACATCAGAAAATCTGCAGCTGAACTCCTACAACATTTAAGTTCTTAGGAAAATACCTGTTTGGCCAGACTCTGAGCTTTACTAACCTGCACCAAACCACCAAATATTTCTGACTAGTCAATTCAGATGCTACTCCTGAAACACAAGAACCAGCATACTAGCTGCCATAGCCCAGTGCTCACTTGGGCACTACTTAAAAGAGGCTCAGGACTAGATCAGCTGAGCACAGCAGCAGTCCAAACCAGGCTGAAGGACCCTGTCACATGCCAGAATATTAGCGAGAGCACTGAAGGTCAGAGTAGGGATGCCTTGCTTGACATGTGTAGGCATTCACACAACACTTCCATAAAAGTCTCCCGAAAAGTACAGAACTCACAGACAACAGAACTGGGGAACTTTCTAAAAAACATCACTTATAAAATAACTGCATTGACCACACTTGTCACTGCTGTCTCAATTCCCACTAATATATGTCAAGATTAGTATATTCCTCAATCATTCAGCTACTCGATCATTACCTGAACAAACTGAGAGGCATTCAATCTATTAACCATGCCGATACTTGGGGTATGGCTTTCTAAACCTTTGACTTTCGATTGGAAAGTCTTACCTAAAAATAGGAACTGGCACTTAGTCGTTATATGCCTTTGGCCCATTAGTAGTTTCATTCCACTGAGGTTTACAAGGCTCTGTATTAACAAAGATCGCTCCTTCTGATAACGTTATCAGGGCACTGTGCTTTTGATCTGAAGCCAGTTCTACCCTTGCCCTAGCCAGGGCTGTCACCCATGGACACCGTTCCTTCAGAAATCAACTTTTCTTCAAGAAACTCATCTCCTCAGTGGGAAAAAAGTGGTGAGTATAGAAGACCAGATCCTGTCACATGAACTAGTTTAAACACATCTCTGAGACAGAGCTAAAGCCAAAGATTCTAATATTTAGATGGGGTTTGTATGCACCTCGTTTAGGTTCAGGTTTGGGCTTTGGATCTGCGGCCAAATGAGAAGAGCCTCTTGAGATTTTGAGGGGAAGAGTTGTTTTATGTTTCAAACTCCTTCCCATTTTAATATAGT
The DNA here is from genome assembly GCF_003259725.1 of Athene cunicularia. Taxonomy (NCBI): domain Eukaryota; kingdom Metazoa; phylum Chordata; class Aves; order Strigiformes; family Strigidae; genus Athene; species Athene cunicularia. The sequence goes on along the minus strand of NW_020799121.1, from coordinate 9,034,106 downwards.
ATCTCAGGTGAACAGGGATTATTTCCTCTGAGTTAACTAAATCAAAAATTGGACCTCCAACCCAGAGCAAAATTAAAAGCCTTTTCCAAAGCCAGGTCCTAGAATTAAAACACCCACACTTAAAACTGCTGGGGTTGCTCTATTCATAACACCAATTTTCAAATTTAAACTTTTTGAACTTAGAAAGAACACAATAGAAAAAAAATATATACAGCAAGTTTGGAGTCACATACGTCAGTGCATGTGGCAGCTGAATTACAGAATCACAGAATGGCTGAAGGTGGAAGGGACCTCTGGAGGTCATCTGGTCCAACCCCTCCCCACCTAGAGCCAATGGCCCAGGACCACATCCCAGCAGCTTTTGAATATCTCCAACCATGGAGAGTCTACCACCTCTCTGGGCAACCTCTCAACATTGTCTCAACAGTCCCATTTCAATTAACTCTCTTCAAAATGGCAAATGAAATGGTTTTCACACTATTTAGGGTGCCTATCCTCATATGTTTGGGACATAAACTACTTCTGACTTTGCAGAAAGGACAGTCAGCAAGCATGTAACCCAAAGGCACCTTTTCTAGCAGGCAGGCAAACACGTTAGCCTAAAACTAGGCAGAACCTCTCAGAGCATCTCCCTCCAACTGTTACCTAAGCTAAGCCAGGATGAAAGTAAAAGGCAAAAGTTGTTTAACTTTCTTTTTTTCCCTCAAAGTGAGTTCTCAGCTTTCTTGTGTAATACCATTAGTTCACATTTTCGGTCTTTTGCTAAAGTAGTAATACTTATTGTGTGTTCAACCTTCACTAAGGAGATGAAAAATGATAAAATGCTTCCTGGCATTTTAGCTGAGACCACAGGGAGGAAGAATAAAGAGCGGAATTTACTGATGCTTCCATTAGAATAAAGTCATTCTTGAATAAGAAAATATTGAAACAGACTGTCTAATGGAGTGATCACAAAAGGTCTTTTCAAAGGACCCTAAGTGGAGTCATCTGCATTTGTTTTCTCTTTCCACAACAACCCCTTAAATGATCTTTGCATATTGTCTGCACTAAATCCTGCAGGGTTGCTATTTCATTTTAAAGAAAAAAGCTTTTAGGCTGCAAGGGATTCATTCAGTGAGAGCTATTATGCTTATTGTGACGCTGCTGCAGAGCCAAGGGATTTACTATATGCTCATTAGATCCTGCTTTGTTCCAAAACAATCTTTTACAATGCAAATTTTAGCATGCTGATCTACTTAGAATAACACTTTCAAAAAAAGGCTATTAAAGTAAAAGCTTCTTCTAATGCAGGAACACTACAAACTCAGATTAATTACTAATATTTTAGACCATGAAGACATCCAGTGTATCAGCTTAAATTCAGCTTTGAACATGGCTATGAGAAGTCACAAGGACTCAGTGTTATGGGTACAAAGCAGGACTGTAGATGGTCACTGAGCTCAGAGGCCGCAGTATAAAGCCATCATGGGTGAGGGACATTTGTCAGTTGGCTTCTTGGTCACCAGCGTACAAAAGACTTGATTTGTTCAAGTGCTGGCAACTGAATCATCTAGGCAGTGGAGAAGCCTCACCAGCAGAGACATCCATGTAGCTAAGGAAGCTATGTGAGGTGAGAGGTGCAAGTTCTCCACAGCCCTGCCACATAACCAGTGGCAGGGCCGACAACAAAAGGGAAAGAAAGCATGGCAAATGTAGCTGGAAAAAATAGCAGAAGTGAGCAGAAGCAATTCAGTGAGTTCTGGTGCTGGATGTTCATTACTCAGGGAGCTGTGACTGGTTCCATCTCTTGGGAGCGCTCTTTAAATTCATGTTTGGCAGCTGTGACCTGTAGAGGTATTGATGATGTGGGATGCACTCTTGTTTTTCAAAGCATTAATTCTATCTTGTTCCTCCTCTATGACCTTCCCAAGGGAGCGGTTGTATGAACACAGAACGATGAATATTATCATCTAGGAGATATACCTGATAGCTCATTCTTAATAGTTCTATAAATCTCACTAAGTCTTAGTGCTTTAAGTGTACAGCAGAGATAATACTGCTGTAAGGAACAGTGTGAGCCCATCTCTCATAAGTACAGAAACCAGCCAGCCTAGTGACACTATATTAAAGCATTCTCTCTTGTACTCTGATTAGCAGAACTCAAGCTGGAGGTAGAATTTATACTGAAAACTGATCTCTAGTAGAACAATTAATAAAATATCAGAGGTGAGCAATAAAGAAAAAAAAAAAAATCTCCCTGGCAGAAGTACTAACAAATCATTATAGCAATTCCAGACATTCTTTCCCACACATCCATTCTAAATCAAATCAGAAAACTAAAGATGCAATTTATATTAAAAAACCCACAAATCATCACCTGCTTATACTGGACAAGTTCATCTGGTGGGAATAAGCACCTGCTCACTAAACTAACATATGATTATTGAATTCAGATGATGTCCTGTTTTACACAGTAAGCGCCAAATCCTTAATAAACATAACATGCAGATGTGTGAGCATGGCTTTCAATGAATGTTTATTTACTTCAGATGAGAAACCCATGATTAAGATTCTCCTCCCTGGGAAAATGTAACCAGTGCTATAGGAAGGTGTAGGAGGAGGAGACTTGCCCATAAAAACCTGGAATACGCTACCAGTAAGGTAAGGAGAAAGTCACACCTGATTTAGACTAAATCCAACACCAAAACAAGTCTCTGAAAAACATGTCTCTGACTTACACTGCCCTTTTGCCCAGGCAGATACCCTTGGCAGCTGCCTGAGTTTCAAGAACTCAAAAAAAATGCAAGAAAAAAACCTGGTGAGTCTTGTTACAACACACTTTGACCTCACCTTTCTGACTAAAGGACAGTTCATGTCTGGAACAATTTTTTGATACCTTAGAAGAAAGGCACAAAGATGGAGAATAGGAACTTTAACAGAAGAAAGTGCTATTATGTTCTAGTTGTTCTCTCTGCTTAAATGCTTTACTGCTACTATTAATGGACAGATAATAACATTAATCATATGCTGTGACATGACTGACAAACCGAGGTATTTTATATGAACAGATTGCTTAGTACGTCACCTAAGGAGCTGGTAAAGGGATGCAATTTGGGTAAAACATAGAATGAAAAGTCTGTTCGTGATTTTGATGGACAACTCCCTAAAGAATCTCCAAATCCTAGGACTGCAAGGTAGGCAGTCACATTTGTAGATTTGTTGCCTCTCCAGGGAAATCTGAAGTGAGGTGTGTCACCAGACTCAGCCTCATACTCCTCTTTTCATTTCATTACTTCAGGACCAGTTATTTCCAGTTACAAAGATTTAGACTAAGACTTGCTTCGGTTCACAAATTCTTTTGTTTGGAGGATAGTTTTTTGTTGTTCTGTTGTATAATAAAACCAGCAGAAAGGTATTGATTGTGACATATAAAAAGAGTTTGCTAGGCATGCTTTTATTCCTTAAACTAGATAGGACACACTCCATCTAGCATAAGAATATGAAAATACACATACACATCTGGCAGTACTTTTCCCAAGAGCTAAAATTTTCCTCACAATTGAACACTGTAAATATTAGCTTCAGCTTATTGGGAAGATAGTGTCCTGTATTATTAAAGTGCTGAGCAAATAAGGGATGTTCTTTGTTTGCAAGAGATTTCTAGAAGTTAAATATATATGTATACAGATATGGTTTCAAATTGAACCAAATGTGTGCTTGGCATTTCAAGGTGTTTGACAACTCAAAATATGGGAAGAAAGTTCATTTCAGATCAAGCAAAATATTTTGTTCCCAACAACATCCGAAAATATCCTTTTTTGAGAATGTAATTTTTAAAAAGGTTTAATGGATTCTCTTTTCTTAACAGATTAATTCAGATTTTTTTTTGTTGCCAAATCTGTACTTTTTTTTCAAAAAACTATTTGGGAAGTTACTGTCCCATTATAGACTAAAGAAAATTAGCTGACCACAAAGAAAATGACATTTACCTTTTGCCTTTTTATGGCTTCCTTAAGTAATTCATCATAATTCTTCACTCAAAGGCTTGGAACCCAAACACCAAATTTCTGCTGTGACCAGATTTTCAAACCCCTTCAATTAGAGACAGTCTTGAAAAGAAACCATCTAGAAGAAAGCTTGTATTTTGAGACAAGTCTATGTTCTCCATCCTGGATTTACCACCTTCATGCTAAACCAAAGAGAAAGGTAATCTACAGATAATAGAATTTCACCTAAGTTCACCTCTTGTTCTCCTTCCCTGTGTCAGGCAGCCTCATGCTGAACCACACAGGGACATCTATCACACTGGGAATCCGCAGCAGCTCTGTCCCTGCCCTTGGAGACAGCTGTAAGACAGAGCCTAGCAGAGGTTAGAAATGTTTTGTATCATCCTTCCTTGCTCTCATGCAAGGACTTTCATCCTGACATCTAAGTGATTAGCAGACACCCACTGTGAGCAGGGAGAACTGTATCCCCATTTCATAAGCTAAGAAATGAAAATGGATGGGTTTCATGCCACCTCTTGATGACTCTGTTCTTATAAAACTCATTGCCTCCAAGTGTCTTAGCATGTAAAAGGTAAGAACAACTAGGGTGTGGTAGATGGAGTTCAGAGAATACTTTGACAACTTGGTCATATGGCGTGCTCATCCCTCCCCCTCAATCCTGCCCTTATTTATCCTTCCTTGGTCCACTACAGAATTTGGCCCCTCTGCATTTCACACACCGCTAGATGTTGAAAGCGATGACAATGCAAATGTGCATTCACAAACATGGCACTGCTGGACTTGTGTCTAACAGAGAATCCTGGAGTCAGTTATATATAGCACAGGCACGAAATACAGATATCAGCACAAAACTGACCTCAAAAGAATGTCAGATGTGACCAGAAAAGTACTGATTTAGAAAATACACAGTTTACTTAATGACCTATGGCATTTTGTGTTTCCAGACCGTTGTGATAGTTTTACTTCAAAAGATATACTTCAACTACAGCTTGGCTGAAAGAAAGAAATAAAAACCACCTCTCTGTTACTCCAGTAATTTTTTATTTCTGGAGAATGGTAGTAGTCATTAAACACTACTTTCCTTCATTAAAGTCTGGATTTCCAAGAACTGAAAGGGACAGTACCACAGGATTAAGTAATTCTTTCATCACATGGCTGATGTGTTTTATCCCTGCTGGGTCACAAGTGCTCTTCATTTACCAAGCTCCAGGTTTTATCTATTTATTTGTGGAGCCTTTGTTGTAAACATTTTGGGTTGCGAAAGAAAGATTCAAGAGTCTTTCCTACTTTTATTTTCAACCTAAAATACAATTCTGTTTTAAAAAGCCTTTTTTGATGAAATGGGATGGATGATAAGAAAACAATTACAGGAGCTGCATTGCTTTGCCTATCATCTCTAAGAAAATCTGAAAAAAAATATAGCTCTACATCATTTTTATGAAGGCACTTTTCTGGACTTTCAGTTCATTTAATTTTACCCTGGAGCATCTTTGCTGTGAGTAACATGGAATACAATCCACTTGTCTGTCCCGTTGCCTCTAAATAATCTCTTTCTATCTTCTCTTGGAGCCAGGCTGTCACAAGCAGCGTAATACCTCTACAGAGATGAAATAAGACAAAAGCAATAACCACAGCCAAGGCCCCCGGGGATTTCTTCCCTAGCTCCAACTACAGTGTCCACTGTATCAAAATCCTGCCTTGTTGCCCTGTGTCAATGTTTACATGCTCTGCTGCTTCTACCACTCGCATTTTCAGAGGAATTCCAGCCTTATCATCTGCTTTGTCAGGTGATGTCAACAACTATTTCCTTTCCACATTTCCCTGTCACTGCCACCTTCTGCCAACAAACTCTGGTCACAGCCTCTGCTCTATGACTGAACTGTGCTGACCAATTCCATTATTATATACAAGATGCTGTGTTTAAAAAAATGATTAAAGTGCCCCATAACATGGCAGGAGAATGGGCTCTGTGGCTGCTTGTGTCCCCTTGCTGAGACTAAACTGCAGGTTATGTGGTTTGTTTTGGCCAGGCCAGGTGGAGACCTTATCCCAGAGGCATGTGCATGAGTCCTGTTCATCCCCTCTGCCCTCCATATTCTCCCATTCCCAAAAGATTACCACGGCTTGAGCTGGTCATGCAACTGCCCTGTAATCTGGATAAATTATAATTCCAAATTATACAGTCTAGTTTAAACAATAATAGGAGCTGCAACCCTGTATCATTTTTGACAGATTTGGGAAGACTAAGTACGCAGCTGAGGTTTAAGGGGATGACAATCTCTGTTTCAGGATGAAGACAAAGAGGAGGCAATATTTTTTTTACCTAGCTTTGCTGGAAACAAAATGCCTGACTATAATTTATGTTGGCATGAACCTGTTAAAGGGTGAAATTCAGTTTTTTAAATGAGGAGTACTGTGGCTGTTAATGTGACAGCAGTTATGGAAGCTTCAATCACATCCAGATGCATTTTAGAGATAAAATTTTAGAGATAAAATACCAGAAGCATTTTAGAGATCCCCTGAAAGATGGACATGGACAGAAAGAAATATTTCCTCCCATCTGCCATAGAACAAAAATTGGATATAGGGAAATAAAATGTATTCAAAGTCACATCTGAACCTACGGCAGAGATAGAAATGAACTCGGTTTACCAATTTTTAGGCTAGTGCTTTAGCTGAAGGATTATCCTAATGCAATGAGTTATGGTCAGTCTATGGGCTCTGCACAGAACAGACAGAGAGTTTTTACTCATTAGCAGATCTCTGCAGGATTTCTGTCCAAGAAACATCAGTTCTGCCCCATATTTCAAAATTTGTGTTCAATCTAGTTTTCCTCATCTTTATTATTTTTGAAAAGAAATTCTCCTTGGCACTCTTGACAGGAATCAGGAGCTGAGAAACACTGGCAGCCCCAGGTGAGTCAGGATGCGTGAGCAAGGACAGTGCTCCTGCGAATACAGAGCTGCCCCAGGAGCTGCCCAGAGGAGCCCCTGGGCTCCCCAGAGCCACGCACAGGTCAGCTGCTGAGGAACGTGATTGAGCGAGAGACCAGGCAGATTCTGAGAAGCCAAATCAAATAAATAGTCTCTGTGGAATAGGATGAATGTAATGAATCACTGCCTTCCAGTTAAGAAATACCCTCTTAATTTTTTTTACCAGTGTAGTTTAACTGGGATCCTCCTCCCTGATTAGAGTCAGCAATTATTGATGGTCCCCAGAAAACAGGCTAATAAATGCACATGCTGACAGATAGATAAAAGTTATGAGAATAAAAAGTCACTGTTCTTAAAGATGTCTAAATACTGTCTCCCAATATCTGCAACAATTGATGTCAAAATGCCTTGGGGAGGGCTCAGTGGCACCATCTGCTCCTTGGAGAGAACGTGTCGTATACATTCCATGTCTACCTGCATTCATGCGCAGTGACAGGCGACACAGCCGAGTGGAGCATCTAAAGGAGGTAGGCAGAGATCACGAAAAACTCTGCAGGTAAACCTGACCCATACCTGCACTTGTCAAAGTGTTCAAACTTCACGTGCAATAAAGTTTGTGCAATTGGACCAAGAAAATGTACTTGTCTTCTTCTGACAAATTAACTGTATTTCACTAGTGTTCCTTCTAAATAGCATAAGCGTGTTTTTAAATCTCAAAAATATGCCATACAGTGAGATTTAAGAAGAGAGAAGTTCAAGAGACAGTTTGATAACTACCTGCATGGGAAGAAATTCCTGGTCCTAGCTCTTTACTGCAGCAGAAAAAGACATAATAAAACCTGATAACTGGTAGCTGATGCTAGAGAGATTCTGACTTCAGAATAAATTGGGGTTTTTTTTAAACAATAAAGATAATTAAATACAGAACATCTTACAGGCTTTCTGTGGCAAATTCTCTATTACTTCATGGTTTTTTGCAGTGAGGCTGGGCATCTTCTAAAACCTACCAAAAAACTCAAACAGAAATTATGGGGCTGTGTAAGCTGCTGGGTCAGGATCTTGGCCCTCCATTAGCCAGTTTAATTAAAGAAGCCTGCTAGAAGTTGGGGGATTTAATTGCATATCAATTCTTGCATATCAAATTTACAAAGTATTGTGGAGAAACAAAATACCATGGCTCAGAAGAAAGTCTGACAATTGGCAAACTCTATTTCTCCGATTTTTATACATTATATAAGATTTTTATGTATTAAAAATTAATCATTCAAGCTTCCTAGACTGGACTCAATCCAGCCTAATGATCCTTTGATGCAGAATTAGAATTTCTTCAAACAATGTTTCTTTCCTTAAATTTCTCAACCCACAATGATTATAACTACAGGTGGAGATTAATAACTCCTTCACAAGGGGAAAAACAATGAATACATCGTGCATCACTTCCTTGTAATCCAAGACACAATAGAACAGCATCTTCTTCTGCTTGTAATCACTAAGGTTGTGCAGTAAATCAGAAGTTCTCAAGCAGAACAAACTTAATGCCCTTGAGAGCAGTAGAGTCATGGGGTTTTATTAATAAACTCAAGAACAGGCAGCAAGCAACAGCTACTACTAAATAGGCACCATGGCCAGAACTGAGCGACAAAACTTCAGAAGCAAGTGTTCTGTAAATGTCTTCCTCAAATAAAAAGTGGAAACTTTATTTTTCAGCTAGCCCTTGAGGACAGTTATCATATGATGCTAAGGTTTTAAAAAACAAAACCAAGCAAGCAGCAGAGTTCCTGGGAAAAGGCCAAGTGTAGTGTGTCTCTCCCAAATCCACTCTCTACACAGCCGAGCAAAGCCACCTCCCAGCCCCTGTCAGGGTGATGGCACAGGCCTCCGAGGAGCTCCGCGGTGTCTCTGGAGGGCAGCCCTGAGACACCCCCCTGCAGCATCCCCCCGAGACATCCCCCAGACACCTGCTTCACGCACTCGGTTGAGCTCTGACGGCAGCTCCCGGCGCAGCTGCGCTGCAGCCTCTGGGACACAGCGGGCTCGGGACGCAGCATCCTGGTGGATCCATGACCCTCAGCATCGACCATTCACAGGAGCTCCCCAACCGCTGTAGAGGCAGACATAGAGATTTCCCTCGTATCCCTGGGTGCATTATCTCAACTCGGACCTTACTTCTAAACTACTTCCCGTTTCCAATCATTAGATCGCATTTTGCCTTTGTCTACTGACGGAAAGAAAACTCTGCTACTAGAAATCTTCTTTTATATCCTTTGAGATCATTAGGAAATCACTTCTTGCCTTTGCTGCTGATGCAGAATGGCATTACTGATGACAGAAATGCAATTTGCAATTGCCTGTAGTTCCAGATCCAGCCAAGCACTCGACTGCTTGCTTAACTATACAGCTCTGTTATTCCATTGGCTATCGCAGGACCATCACACAGCTAAAATTAAATGCCTATTTAAGTGCCTTGTAGGTTTCTGGCTTGTTAACAATTCACCGCCAATACCTCAACCCACTTAGACTGTCGCTCTTCCTCAATTGTAGTGGTTCTCTGATGTTAGCTGGAGTTTAAAAACTCCTTTTAACTCCAGGTTGGACAAGTAAATGTGCTTCTGAAAACACCCATGAGAAGACCTACTGCAGAACCTGCTATCTTTCCTACTTACTCAATTTTCATAACAGAACTGTACATCACACTTATCTCATTAGCAGTCATCACCTCAGGCAGTACATACAATGTGGGTGGGTTTTCTTTTTTCTGATTACCTAGGAAGTCTTGCTGTCTCTAATTTTTTATGAATCTCATGAATTGCCACTGAAATCTTTATGGCTACAGTAGCTTGGAATGTAATGCTCTGAACCAATTTTATACCCAATAAAACAATTTAATACCTAATAAACTTTATGAAGAAAGTGGCACATTTCTAAGTAGTGCCTCTTGGTAATGAAATCAAACTAAAGATGCCTGAGGGAGAAAAGCTCCATGTCTGTGAGTAGCAGCCTTGGGTAAGTGCTGACACCTAGGGTGGACATCACAAAACCAACCAGTACAATTTGGTTGTCCTGCCAGTTTTGGCAAAGCTGTAGCAATGGGTCCATCAACGAAGAACTACTAATCCTTATCACAGCATACTAACGCAGGTAAGGAAGGAAAGTCAAAATGCGCTGAACTAAAGTGAAGAAGCAAGCAGAGCTCCTGTAACTGTCCGACTGACAGGTTTGCTTTGGATGAATTTCCCAAAGGCACATATTGCTCTTCCTCAGAACAGTGAAGTTGGAAAAAGTGCAGAAGCAGTCTCTCACCTTTCTAGTTCAGCCAAAGCTTGAAAATGCTGATGTGTGAAAGTGGGATTTAATTTTAAGAACTTTCTGAAGCACTCAGATGTTAACTTCCACAGTTCTGTGAAGAGATGGTTTTTGGATGTCATTTTAACAGAGACTAGTGTAAGCCACCCCCAAGATTAAATCAGCACTCTCGAAAACATAACTTCAGTTTGGAGAACAGAATCTCATCCTTTCGCTCCTCAGAGCAGCTTGTAAGAGATCTAATCAAATAATTATAGTATGCTTTAGCTAGAAGGGTAAGGAAGAAAAACCATGTATGTGAATGAAAAGAGAATAGGTCACAATAGTAGCAATGACTTATGAGGGTTATTTCTCACATCTGAAAGCCCAATAACTCACAAGTACCCCAACCATAAGTAAATTATGAGTCTTTTGTGCAAGTAAAATTCTCCATTATGCACCTAGTCTGATGCACTGTAACCATTTGTCTGTCTTCACAAAACCATAAGGAATGTTTCAAAGGGAACTTCTAAAGCCAACAGAGGGTAAAAGGCATCCTTGTCTGTGAAAATGCCCTACATCCCCTATTTTCTTCTATTTTTTTCCTTTGGTATCTTTCATACAACAAGTCTAAACTGTACTCTCAGCTTGGCTGTTGTAAATTTACAATCAAGCCACTGACTGAAGTGAAGTTAGTCTGAAACTGTACCAGCCTAAAGGCAGCAGCTGGTCACAAGAACAGCTTTTGTGTATTACAGATGTGCTGCTCTCCCTGATTTGTTATCACAACTGGACCCAGTAATACTCTGTGTTTACAGCATATTAAAAAAAAAAAAAAAAAAAAATTGTATATTTCTGCATGTTTGTCTTGCAGACCTCTTGGAATTGTTTAGATGATGTCCTCAGCTTTGTAGTGAGAGGCTTCATATTTCTAAACTTATCTTAAATAAAAGAAGCTTAAAAATGAAATTTTGCACTATTTTTATCTTACAGAGAAGTTGTATTCTAGAGGATGATCCTGGACTGTCAGAGAAACAGTACAGATAATAGACTTTAACTCCATTTCTCAGTTTCTCAACTGACACCTTCAGGCTTTGAAGAAAAAGCCCTCATTGATGTAATGACTGTATAGAAGTAGGGACCTCTGAGTGACCCTCATTCCGGGGAGAAAACTGCTTCATCTCTATTTCTGACCAGCCTCAAAAGTCAAATGCAAACAGCAGGCCATGAGATATGTTCTCAAAAATGAAGTGGAAGATGCCAGCCCTGGCTCTTCACTCCAGCTCTGGATACCACAATTAAAGCCAATTTGTGGCCCTGAGATACTCAGTCTGGGTTGAGTATCTGAAGTCTGTGTTTTATACTATGGTAACAAAATTTGAACATTTCCCCTCCTGCTCATATCCTGCTCCATCATCCATGTCTCCTTTGCAAAAGAAAAATTATGAAAGAGACAGGTGAACTTTTGCATAGCCTTTGTACCCATGAAGAACGGCACATAGAATCAGAATCATTTATGTTAGAAAAGACCTTTGAGTTCACCGTGCTACACAACTTTTTTTTTAAATCTTCCACTTATTTCAGGGCTACTATGCATTTTATTGTGAATGTGAAGTGTGGAAAGTCATGCTAATTATGGCTGTGGTATAACAAGTGAGGTGAATAAACTGGGACCCTATGACAGAAATGGGAAATCCATCTCAGCACAGAACATACCTGCTTGATTCTTGCAGCAGCACAGGAGCTGTGAGTCCTCTGGCAGGCAACAATCTGTAACATCCTTAAATACATACACAGCTTGAAGCATTTCCCTGGCATGAGCGGGAACTTAAAAACTGTGCTCAAAACCCTTTGTTATCCTGGGATGGAATTAAATCTGTGCTTCCCTGGATGCTATTACATCTTTGCGTGAAGGATCTCTGTAACCACCTTCTACTTAATCAAAACACAACTCAGCATAGATGTGATTACACAATTTCAAATGACAAGTAATAGTCTTTGTCTTTTGTTTGGATGAATTCTGAGTTCTCTATGTAGACAACATGGTTAATTTGTTATTCAGAAATGGCATTTAATCATTGAAAGACATTCTGAATCTGACCAGAAAAAAACCCCACTCCAACAACCAAAGGGAAAATAATCAAACAATATTTGATAAATGCGGTATGTTTTGAACAATTTTGTTCAAAGTGTTGAGCTTAGCAAAAGTAGGCTAAGTTAGCATAAACTATACTAATCAACAAATGGAAAAAAAACCCCAACTCTGCCTTGTCTCACTTCTCTGATATTTCACAACATCTACAGGTTGCTACACCAGAGAGTTTTTAAAAGAATTTACAGTTGCTTTGTATTCTGAACAAATTCACTTGCTCAGCAAGAGAAATGACATTAAACTGCTGACAAAATATACAAAGCAGAGCTGGTTTCAATATTCATGCCTTAGACTGTGTCAAAAGCACTGCAAATATTAATATCAAACCATGACTACTTCTAATAGAAACTATGAGAGAAGTCAAAATAAAATGTGTTTTCTAAGGCAAGAAGCTGAAAAAAACATGTCTCGGGATGATAAAGAGACTGTAGAAAATTCAGGTACTGATTTCATGGGTATTAACTATGCATAATATACATATGTAAGAAGATAGCATAACCTTGTGGGTAGGGCATTTTTATAAGTCTGAGAAGGAGAGCTGGCTTGAATCCTTGGTTCTGCCAAAAGCAGAGTATTTGAATAAGACGCCCCACACCTCAGTGTACTCATATGTAAAGGGTCAATAATAAAATTGCCTTCTGTTAAAAACACAGGAGAACCAGAAGCTGAAAAAATATACAAAAATTAAATACCTTGCATTTTTGTTTTTTAAACAACAGCACAGGTGTTTTAAAATACCGACGCTCTGCTTCCAGATAAGTAGGCAGAACTTGGTGTTGACTTAGAGTAAGGGTCCTCCAGACACCAAAGATTACTGGGGTGCCTCAGTTTGCAGATGGCCAATTTGTGACTCCTCAAAGAGAGTCAGTGAATGTCTTTTTAGCCACCTGCAGTTATGTCTCAGTTTAGAAATGACAATAAGATGACGGCTGAGCAGAGTGTGCCCTTTCTGCTACCACATACTTCGCCGTGCTGTGCAGCACGTCATGTTGTAACTATTGCCTTTTGTTAGATGGATCATCACAAGTATAAGAGCACATGCCATTAAACACAATTCTGCCTTAACTGAGGTGCCATCGTATGAAATGGCTACTACTCCCAGCAATTTGAACAAGACACACATTTGGGCAAACCAGTATTTTATGTCAGCAATGGATGATATCTACACTAAGAATGAAGAAGATTGTATTTCTTTAAGTCTCTGATGTTCAAGGACTGCAATTTAAACCGTTTATATATGGTGAACATTACAGCGTATACAGCTTTCATGACTTTCAGCCACCCTCAGTCACAGAACAGGCCCTGCCCGCACCAGGTTAGCATCAGGATGATCCCCCCTGGGTAATGTTGCTCCATAGTACCACTTTCTCTGTGTTTCCCTATATCAAAATGAAAAGCAAAATCAGGTTCTGGGAGAGCGAGATCTGATTCTCGAGTAGGTACAAAAGAGGAAATTTACAGAAGTTTGGAGGAGAAATCATTTAGTCATCAGCTTCTGTCCCACTTTGCAACCCTGAAGAGAACCACATTTAGCTCCCCAGTTGCTAAATGGTCCCCTGGGTAACATTAGCACCTGGGGTAGGTTTCAGCACTCACAGTTTGCTCCACCTTATATTATACTGGCCCATCTGTTGGTGCGGGGAAAATGTACCTACAAATATAGAAGTCTGGAAGTGCTTGGCTGTCCCATTAGTGAGGTGATTAGTAGCACTGGCACACATTCAGGCAACTATTGCACTCAGACGGAAAGAAACGAAATACGTTTTCATCAGCTGAAATACAGAAACCGAATCTATAAACATAAAGCATCTGCTTTGTGAAAGTGAAAGAAAAAAGGAGCAAAAATGAGAGAAACATCATGGCTTTAAAATGATAAAAGCCCTTCTAAGAACAACATACTGTATTTGCTGAAAATGTGTGCAACATCATTTGTCAAATACGAAATTTTAAAGTGAGGATCAAAAAGTACTGAAGATGGAGTATTTATACGACACCGCTCTATTTTTCTTTTTCTGAAAGTCTTGCAGTGCTTTTAACACAAGAAAACATCAATATGGCAATCACATCTCTGCCAAACAAATTTTCGGCATTGACAGGTAGTGGTTAGTAAGCCTGTTGAGTGCAATTAGCAGTTGCAGGGATGACAGCATTGAACATCAGACCGCATGCCACTGCTGGCTGCTGCGAAGGAAACCAGCCTGCTCAAACCCACCGTCAGGAGGACACTGACACTCCCTACTAAGTGCCTTCTTCTCTGGTGACCACATTCTGTACTTCGATTTTGCTACACCATGGTACTGGCGTTCCTACAAGTTGTTTGTCAAAACTCAAAATAAATATGCAATGGATTCAGGAAAATAAGACCTGATATTTCTACTTACATTCCTTAAAAGCAGCCCTAGGCTGTAGAATTTCATAGAAAACATCTTTTTCATTTTCTTCAGCTGAATAATATAAACCAAGTCCCACCCCTGCTATAAAATTATGTCAGTGATATTGTAACCAGGGTGGTTTAGATATAAAACCCCTGAAACCTCTGAGCTCAAAAACTTCCTACTTTTTTCTATGTATATATGTCAACTAATAAACAATATTCTTTCTGTGACTTCAACTATTGAATACATGGTTCCCTATTTATTTTACTACTATTATTTCCTTTTCCCAGTCTTAGGCCCCACACACTTTTGTACCTGGCACTTACAGACAAAGATCCTGGCAAATACTGTCTCTTTTCATCCGGTCACACTGGCACTACAGTGTGACATTACAGTGCAAATGCAGACATAACTAACACGGATGGGAAGCCGGTCTTCTGGCTCTGTCTAGCGCACAATAAAGAGAACACATAGGAATTTAAAACAAAAATTGTGGCTGAAAAACCTAGGAACAACCCAAACTTCTTATTGTCCTGATATAACCCTCAGAATGCTTCAAGAAAGAAGTGACAAACTCCACAAGGAGTGGCTGTAGCAATGTGGGTGAAGTACTTTGATGCCTCAAAAAGAACCTCATCTTTTAAAGAAAACAGAGGAAGAAAATGTTACTTGGAGATAAGTGCCACAAACTGACAAGAGTTTTGCCTGACAGAAATCAACACACAGCCCCGCTCACCCCATCTACTGAAAGATAATGTTGCATTAGAAAAAAAAAAAATAATCCGGCTGTTGTGAAATTCTTTAGAGAAAAAAATCTGATTGACTTGTCAGCAGCCTCCTTACTATTTGGCAGTTCCAACAGCATACAATATGAGAATCAAATATTAATAACCCTGTTTCCCAGGTATGCTTCCATAATGTAAGGAGCTATCTCTCATGAACCTGTTCCTTAAAAGGATTGTGACCTTCCTCCTCTGCGTTGAGCTCCTAAGAAAACCAGCACCGTTAAATCAGAGCATTAACCAAGTCCAGTAGTGTTTGGACAGAGCTCTTGCATCTCGTTCCAGTCATTCAGAAGAAACAAACCAGAAGCAGCATTTGGTGATTTGAGTCACCTTGAAGAACACAAGCTCTGATTGTTCTGCTTCTCAGAAGGTGCGTGGCTGTTCACACCCTCGCTGCTGGCAGCAGAGCATCACACGAGGGCATCATTGCACTGTAAACACACTGAAAGAAAACAGCTCCTACCTCGAAGTACTTGCTGTCCTCACAGACAAATGGAAAAAATAAATGAAACAAAGGCAGGAACTTCCCCGAAAGCCCAATTTTTATCTAAGGAAAAAGAGACAGCAGTGGCGCTGGTGTTCCTATTTAGTCCCACTTCTTAATTTGAAGAAGGAATTTGGCCTTTCTTCCTCCCTCCCAGTCAGCATCCCCTTCATTACTTTTATCCCTTCCTAGATGCTGTATGCTTCATTTTCAGTGGAGGATCATGTTGGTTTGAACAATTCTCCGCTTCTTTCTCACAAACTTCTTTGCTGTGTCTTTGTGAAGAACAACGCCGCAACATTTTTCAAATGTCACTCGCTATTTGGTTTTAGACATTCATTTTGCAAGCTAAGAGAGGATGCCTCACAGCATGCCTGCATTCATCTCCAGGCAGCAAAGCCCTTAAGCACGTGCTGAATTCTAACCAGGCACTCAATCCCGTTGACATCACGGGGATTTACACAAGTGCTTCACACTAAATAGGTAACTTCAGGACTTTGCTAAATTAGGGCCTGAATTTTGATTGAAGAATTCGATGCAAGGAGCTCCAAATTACATTTTTCAGTTGTTTTTATAATCTCATTTGCCTTCCTAAACACATAATACCTATTTGCTTTTTTTTTTTTCCTAAACCCCAAGGTAATCATACATCTAAGTGAGCACCTCTAAGGACTGAATACAGCTTACTTCATAAGTCGTACTCAACTTGGAGTAAGTTGTGCCAATAGCAAAGCCCCAAAGATTCAGCAAAAGTTTGGGTCTGCTCAAATGTCTGACTGACATCTAGGGAATATGGTTTGGTGCACTTCCCAAAGCTTTTCTGAGACATTTAAGGAAAAAACCCAAAGTACACACAAAGCACTGTGTTCTCCTACCCAGTGAATCTTGTTAAGAAGTTTTAATATATAGGAATTTTTTTAAAATTTTTTTTTCTACTGTTATTTTTTTTGTGTGAATACTGTTATTACTGTCTGTGAATCATCAAGAAGGCAAGTAGGCTGCAGGTGCTGTGACAGACCATTTAAATTTTGGGAGTATGTTTTGCTGTCACTCATAAAAATGATGTGTGGCTATATATATTTGGAAACAAAATATTAAAATTACATCTACATGTGTATAATTTTAGGGCATATTTGTGTATAGGCAACTCTCAGTATCCTTCCACAAAGTTTCTGTTTGAGGGGAAGTGCCACGGTGCTAACTTCCAGATTATTCCAACTGAACAAACAGCTCACCAAAAGTAACACGAGTACGAAATTAAGTTTGAGGTGTGCTACAGTACTGCAAACTCCCCGCAGGGAGGATCTGGCAGAACAGCAGTCAGAGTTTTACCTGTGAGATTTCTAAGCGGAAATTCAATAGGATTTGGACATCCAGGTCATTGAGCCTCATCTGGAATATTTCACCCCTTTTATTGACTTTTCCTTAAATCAGATGCACGCCTAGCATTATGAAGAAACAGATGTGTGTGACTGGGAGGGAGAAGAGAAAGGGAGGGACACTGAATCACAGGCTAGGATTACATCTAATATTAAAATTACTTTATTGTTTCCACTTCACTTGATTTTTTGGGCTATCAATCAAGCCAGACGGATTTACATTAGCAGAGAACCAGGCTTTCACTTTTCTGAACTGTCTCTACTGGCTGCATGTCAAAATAAGTCTTGGGCATTTGACAGGGCAAGGAGCCAAAATTGCAGGTTCATGGATTTTTTGTTTGTGGTTTGTTTGGGTTTTCTTAAGCTTCTTTTGGAAAGGTTTAGTGGTATTTATCTTCTGCAAGCAAGTGGGCAGGGCTTACAAGAGAGGCTTTGTTCAGCAGGTTTTTGTGTCATGCAGCCATGCTGCCTTATTTGAGTACCTCTCTTTTGTGTAAGGGATTTGTTATTTGTTTGTTGTCAAGATGCCTCTGGGTATTAGCCCCCACTTCTTATGAAGGGATTATTTTTCTATTATTTTTCACAATGTTCCCCTCCAGCAGTTTCAGCTGCTGTAATACCTGAGGATGTTCCAAAAGGCAGAGGGACAATGCAGGGACACTGAAAAAAATTTTATGTTGTGGCATCAGATTCTCTTTCCTGAAGTAATTTTCCATTGAAGTGGCTTCTCATTCCCCAAATACCAACTCTTCTTTCCTTGCCCTCTCTTGATTCCTCCCCAATATCTACTTTAATACAAGTTTTTAACTGACGTGACTTTACTTGTGTCCACATGGTCCCAAGCTACTATTACCAGACCCTGCAAAATACAGCAGGATCAAGAAGCCTGCCCTTTCTGGCAAAGCTGACCCTGAAAAACAGAAAGCCTC
The DNA here is from genome assembly GCF_003259725.1 of Athene cunicularia. NCBI lineage: Eukaryota > Metazoa > Chordata > Aves > Strigiformes > Strigidae > Athene > Athene cunicularia. The sequence goes on along the minus strand of NW_020799121.1, from coordinate 9,015,801 downwards.
TTGGAACCTTGATGGAAGTCAAAAGGACTTTATTTTCTCCAGAAGAGCTGATTTTCTCCTTGAGCCACAGACCCGGGAAGCGACCCAGTTCCAGTGACCAGGCCCAACTCCTGCACTGGACCACACAGCCCTTCACAAAAACTAGTGTGTATCTGGCCCTTAAAAAGGGAACGTGAGATCACTCTGAACAGGAGGCTTAATTTTCAAATAAAAACCGTAAGTCAGCAACATGGAAGATGCCATTAGGGTAATCTCAAGGTAAGAGTATGAGGAAGAATAGGCAGACGGGGAAAAATTAACATTACAAGGCTGTATTTCTCATCTCAGTGGGCACAAGATATGAACTAGACAGGTTTGTCCTCTGAGCAGGGGAACGAGCAAAGCACATGCATGAAGCATGAGTTCCAACTGCATGAGGCATTTCCAAGCTGTCCAAAAACCCAGCACTAAATTCAAGCTGTTCTGATTCACTGGTACATGAATACAGAAATAGCTAGTCTGGCACCTTTCAGCTTCCTTCAGGATTACAGTTCTAAAAGGACTATGTCTGGAAAAACATCAACAGCTTTCAACTTGCAAAGGCAGAAACATTTGACACAAGGCTTTTTAACACATTTGAAAAATAAACAAAATTTAAGTGGAACGAATCTGGATTCAGTATAGCTTCCTGGTTTATACCTTAACTGGTGTGGACTGGCATCTCATTACCAATTTCAAGGAAACCACTCTCATCTCTCAACTGAGAATCAGACATAACTCCTTTATCACAGGCCATAACTGAGTTTTAGGACATATCTCAGGAACTTAAAAAATGCAGTATCAGCAGGTTTACACAGGGCAGATAAATAAAAACCTAATGGGAGTGATGGGTAATAACTTGCACAAAGGAGTTGATGAGGTTCATGAAAAAGAAACAATAGATTGCTTCACAAAAATCAGACAGTAACACTATTCAAAACAAAACCAAAAAAAAAAAAAAGAAAAAGGGCAGTTATCCTGAGATACTGCACTAAATCTAGTGATGAATGTGCTGATAAGTCAATACTTAGTTTTGTGTCACCACTGTAAATCAGAGGTAATTTTTCAAAAGTCTGAATGTTATCCTTTCTTGGTTCATCTTCACCTAAGTGTTCTCAGCTCTAATGGCAAGAATAAAATTTATAGTCTAGAACTTCAAGCTGATTCTCATGCTAGATGGAAGCTTGTCTCCAGAGGTTAGGCTAACATATGTCTTACTCTCACAGATGCTTGGAAGTTTTTAAGAAAGTCTGAGGTTGCCAAAAGGCAGAGTGAGAAGAAATAGCCTAGGAAATGTGAGAAAAGAGGTAAGAATGATTTTTTTTTTTTAATTTCAAGTTTTTAAGTCTTTGTTATGTAAATTCTTCATTCTGGAAAAGCTGTCTTCATTACCAGACCAACACTCTAGGGCCCTCAGATGTCATTGTGATGGCTGGTAAATAAATTTATCCACGGACAAAAGTCACTGAGCCCAGTTCACTCCCATCAGCTCACCATGTGGCCCTAGTGCAACAGAAAATCCACTTAAGGGTTTTAGTGGCGCAGGACACCATCTAACAGTTTTCCTTTGAACCCAGATATTTTAGGGCTTGTCAACACAAAGATAATTAAGGTTGATTAACTGAAAGATATCAAAGTGAATGTATGTAATTAAATAAGCATACCGGACTACTATGAAAGCTCTAATTCAGGTGCAGGTGGCTTTACACTACAGATCTCGGTGTAGCAATCCAAGGCCACTTTGCACACACATGCTCACTTCACATCACTTTGAATTGATTCACTCTTTCTGAATCACATCAGCAATACATTAGTTTCTTTAACATCTTCACTGAGTGGATGTATCAAATTCTGAAAACACTTCAAACTTTGTCACAGACTTGTAACTGAGATAAGTTATTTAGTCTTTAGTGTTGACATGAGTAAGTAGTTTACTGCTACTTTTTGAAACACTGAACTGAAACACTGGGAACAGTGAAAAGCATTTATGTCGGTTGGAGAAGCAATCTAAAACGGGAGTTTGTAAACATATCAAGACAAAAGACAAGAAGGAAACCAACTTCACTAAGGACACTTGGAACAAGTGCATATAAAACTCTTTTCCACTTTACCAACCAACTGCACCCCATACAGGATTTGTTAAAAAAAAAAAAAAAAAAAAAAAAACAACTCCGCAAATGCGACGGTAACAGCGATCATTTCTGCACAGATGTCCTGAAAGCAGCTCACGTACCTGACCAGACCAACTAGGCTGGAATTGTTGTCCACAACACCTGCTTACAAGATGTGTTTAATGCGTTCATGAAAAATTTAGCTGTAAGCTAACACACCATTAGGTTTCTGATTTAGATCTTGTCATTGAAACTAATGTCATAGATCTGTTTAATAAGCTTATCACCTGTATAGCTGTCTTCTCCCATTTGCACATGACAAGGAAGCATAAGACACTCATGATTATCAGCTCTATTCATATATCAGAATTATTCAGCTGGATTTTTTTCCATTTGTGAAAAAAGAACAGTGCAGATCATATGGCATGTGCTGAGAAAAAAAAAATAATCTCTCTCAATCTTATGGATATCCCATATTAAAAGACGCAGTGGATTGAGCCCCAGGTTTATATTATATTCTAACACTAATGTTCTGAACAGCCTTTTCAAACTCACTCATAGCCTTACTAACCCTCTCTAAACTGAGTAACACGGTAACAAAGGCTGCCACTCTGTGGTCAGTTTTCTTAGTATTCAGTTAAACACAATATACTTTTCCTTGTTTAGTCCCTCACTTCAAATGGGAAACCGAAAACCAAGTTGCTTCACCCTGTTCTAGTGATGACCTGGATGCAAGAACAAATCAAGGCTTCACATACAGAGTAGAACAAAATAAATACATGATGCTTTGTGTCACATACTGTACTCAGATACGACTGCAACCCTGCTGCCATCAGCTAAAACAGACTATAGGGAAATCAGATGCATTTTTCTTCTGCCAGAGAGGAAGAGGAGCTGGGAGAATGCACTGATGGATGCCAATGGGTGGGAAAAGGATCCTACCTCAGCTTCCTCCAGTTTCAAGCTTGAGACGTCAGCTGCATTGCACAAGCATTATTTTGTAAATGTTTGGGGACTGATTAGTAATGTTATATAACTCTTTTCTGATCATTCTTAACAGAACTTTTCACTTCAGCCTTTAACTGCATTCATCCCATGTACTGACACAGCTTTGGGTCTGCTTGCCTTGCAAGGGCGTATCAGTCCACACAGTAAAAACCTCCCTTTCCTCTCTGTCCTACTAGTGGCAGCAAACCCCTCGTGATACAGTCAACTGATGCTTACAGTGAACACTGAGGGCTGCTGTTAGTTATTCCAATTTATACAAAGCTTTGTTATAGGGACTTCTGTCTTACGTGACACTTTGTCTGCAACATCAATGTGTTTCCTCTGATACCAGACATGTAATGCTACCTTTGAACAAACAAACCCTAATGGTCTGCACACACAAGTGAAGATGTGATGGAAACATGGATACATGTGAATGAAGCAGAGAAGAGAGAAGAATTGAAAAAAAATTGAGGGATTTCTGTTATATCATAGTGATTACTGAAACGCACTTCTGAGTAGAGAAAATACAAATTATAGAATCAATGCTTCAAATCTGTCCCATTTCAGGAGAAACAACAAATACAAAATTAGTTATACTGACAATGTTTCCTTCCTTCTCATCAGATTGATTTGCACAGTATTAAATATCTAATTAAAATACAGCCACTGAATTGTTTCTCACTGGACCTCTCAGTACTATGAAAAAGAAAACTCCCCAGTCTCAAGGGAAAGCTGTGCTGTGGCTCAGGCCTGGAGAGCAAGAGAATGTCTGTTGTAAGGAGAGGCTGTTGAGGTGCTCATTTCTGATATTGAGTTACTGACACTGGGCTATCAAATACAATTATGTTAGTTTAAATGTCAGGAGGAAAAGGGATTCAGCAGAAAGATATCACATGACAAGTCTATCAAGAATGTCTTCCCAAAGCTACTGTGAGGCACGTGCAATGTAAGCCAGGACACTCACGATAATTCCAGTCAGGTAAGAGGAAAAAATAATCCGTGATCACCTGGCACTGCTCAGCATCCTTGCGTTTCCCATTACACAGCAATTTCAGATTTTTATGTTACATGGAGTTCAGCCATAAATAACAAGCCTTTGTGCAAATTCATTCTGTGAGAAGAGTACTAATGGCCTGAGCCCTTGCCAGAAGCAGATTGTCTACCTGCACCTCTAGTGAAGACAGCAGCAGCTCCCACAGTTCACTATTTCAAGAAAAATTTGCTTCTCAGATGCAGGAAAATATTGTCAGATACATGTAAAACAACAAATTAGAAACAAAACAAAAGCTAAACAGTGTAAAATGGGTGAATGCTAAGAACTTAGCAGGGGGTGCAGCCAAAACGTGGTATCTGCTCCAAATTAAACCTCAATCGGGGGATCTGTGTTTGTATAGCCAAGATGGGGAACTTACAGTCTAACATGTCTGGACACCTAGATCTGCCAAGAAACCTTAGCAAATGAAAAGCCTCCTATTGACTTCAGAGGGCTCTTGCTGCCAAGGGATGTGGTTGTGATACAGAACATCCCCCTTGTTGGCCTCAGATGGTGCCACCCGAGGCTCTGGGCAGCACTGGAAGGAATAAACCTGCATACTGGGTGTAACAGAACCAGAAGTACTTGACGTGACTGCCCGCCTTCACTCACAGAGACAGAGTGGCGGTGGCCCATGGCCAGGGAAAAGCTTCAGTGTACCAGCACAGCAGGGTTTGTCTCTGCTCGTGGTGTGGAAGAGAGGAATTGTACTGGAGGGAGCTCTGCTTGGTGGAGTGGCAATCAGCTGCGACAGCAGGAGGGCAGAGCTGAGTCTCGGACAGCTACTGCACTGCACTTTCACATCTGGGCTTAATCCAAATCAGCTTTCACAGTGTGAATAACTCGGATATTCTGTCCATGGAGGAGACAGCTAAAATTTGCCCCTCTGTGTTTCTTCAAATAATTTATCTTCTGGTTCAAGCCCACAAGGCCAACAGACATAGCGCAATAAACAAATGTTAATGTGGCTCATTCTTGCCAGTTAATTAATAGTTTTTCTCAGAAACCATTTAGTAAATTATTTGGATGATGAATAGTGCTTTGAAAGGGTTTTGCAGTTACTAATAACACCATTCTGTCTTCCTGTTCCACAGCTGGTTTTATTAATAGAATCCTTTCATAGAAGAGGACTGATCTGCAAGTACATTCACTAAAATAACATCCACAAAAATATTACATATAGGCTGTTCTGAATCCCTAACCTCTAAGTAGTACAGCTCTGGTTTAGGGAAGCATCAGTATGCTGGCTAAAACTAAAGGAGATGGACTGCTTTCAGGAACGCAGAGCCTGACATGTAGGATGAGAAGCTGCTGTGAGTTTTCTAACTTTCCATAAAACACCAGAGTTTCTAACAAGGAAAAATTCACCTGCTCCATCTCTTATTGAACTTTATCAAGTCTAATGGGCTCTACTGATTCATTTTCACTTAATTGGCTCTAAGATGTTACCTCATTATTAGTTGAGCTGCAGGCATTCATACCATCTTGGAAAGGTAAATTGGCCCTAAACCCAGAGAATTACTCCTTTAATTAGGTTGGATTGATCAGAAAAGCTACAAAGATCACCTGCATTAACTACAAATCAGCACATGTACCCTGCCTAGAGTCAGGGAGTGACAAATGACCACAGAGGTCTCGTCTTCTAGCACCCACTAGCGTGAGACCAAGCTACAAGACACTCCACTAAGGCCATCCATCGAACAGGCCACGGGCTGCAATCACGCTGCGCTGAAATTATTGTAATGAACTGAACCTTCTCAAAGTAGCAGATGCCAGGAGGGAAGGATGTTATATGAATTTCCAATATCAGCCAAACAGCCTCAAGGTTGGAGCCAAAATCCTGTCACTCTGCTGCTCCGTGGAGTGTCTTGTTTATGGACTTTCATTACTTACCCGGCTTTGTAAACCACTCATTCCAGAGCTCCCAGCGGTATAAGCAACTTATCATCACTTGCCATCAGCTGTTGTATGTTATGTACATTAGTAAAGTTCCCCATGGAAACACAGCATAATAGAAGCAGGGATTTTTTTTGTCCCGTAAGAAAAAAAATAAAATCAAGATTTCAGCAGAAATAAGCTTCTGAATATATAAAATTAATAAATGTTTCCATGCCAAATGACAGAGTAGGGTAATGAAAAGCTCCTCAATATGTTGGTGCCTGGCTAACTTCATACACGTTCTGGGAGGGATTTTAAAAATTGCCTAAGTGCTCTTGCAAGTGTCCTGTTTTCAGTGACATCTCTGCTTCAAAGGTGCTCACGTGATCTTGAGGATTCTCCCTTTTCAACACCCAACCTATGCCAACAGACAGCTCTCAATAAGAGCTGACACACATGTAATGGGGTAGACAGAAGACACTGCTGTTTGAATGCTGCCAAAATGTATTTTAAAAAGTTTCCTGTTGCTTTATTCATTTCAAGTTCCATTGAAAAACAGTCCTTCGTTAGAATACAGATACCCCTGCTTGCAAAAGCCCATAAACCAATCTTGGTTATATGCAAAACATCTGTACTCTGTATTCTGTTATGGCTATAAATCTGTATTATGCTCCTCTGCACACCAGTATTTATCTTTGTTGTTCAGTGCACCTCTGCACACTGGAGAATTCATTAGGAAAATGACACAGTCATGCAGTGTGGCTATAAATTAGCTTTCTGCCTGAAGAAATACTATTGATTTTGCATGGCACTCCTGGATTTGCATGTTTGCCAGTTAGCTTAACCATAATACTAGAATGTACATCAAAGAATATCCTCAAGAGTTGAGTTTTCAGCCTAACTAAGGCTGCATTTTGGCAGTATGTTAAGCCTTCACAGAATGCCAGTGAGAAAAGCAGCCCCCAAACCAACCAATTAAGTGGCTTAGATTTAAACCAAGCATTAAAAAAAAAAAAAAAAAAAAAAGGAAAAGGTAAATTTTGTAGCTTCCCATCTCTAACATTTAAGTAGAGCAACAGCGAGGAGATGAACTCTAGCTGATATGCTGAAGTGGTTCTTCTCTTTCCAGCAATTTGAGGGATGACCTTGGCATGCTACATCCAACCAGCCCACAACCTCAGAGAATGCTTCTTGCAAAACAAGTCAAGCACAATGGGGTAAATGAGTTTATGCTATCAGGTAACAGAATAACAGATTAAAGGACAGAGCCAAGGCTTCTGTGAACACATTCCAGCACAACCACACATTCAGACTAGCTTATCCATTTTCATAACACAGCTTGAAATTGCAGATTCCCAGAAGAGTAGAAGCAAACACAGATTCCCTGGCTTGGGCAGAATGAGAAAATGCAGAACTCCAGCAAGACACCGGTGACACCCTGGTAAAGGCAATGGTGGAAGAGTGCTCCCCGTGGGAAGATCCTGCAGGACCTGATATGAGAGATGTGAGTCAGAGGGAAACGGGAAAAACGTTACACCAGGAGATGGAAGACAGGAAAATACAAGGAGAACCTGCTACTTGCAAACCTTGGTACATGATACCTATGAGCTGCAAATGCCTTCACATTTACAACCATGACAGGGACACCCCGTCTTCCATCACTCAGCTATAAAATCTTAAAACTGTGAGTTGGTGTTAACTAGCCTGCAATCAATTATCGCAGGAGAGCCAGTTGATCACATATCATGATTAGCCAGATAATTTCCTTCATATTTTCATTAATGAGCCCAATGGGCATGATTAATTGCAGCAGGGGGTAGAATTTCAGCATGGCTAGTGGGGAACTTGCTTTGTAATATTGTGAATCCCATTACCGTTAATGGAAATTTAACAGCCAAATCCCCTGTGGATCACTTAGAAAAAATTACCCCTTAAGGTTAAAGGGGATTTCATTAATAGCATTCTAGGATGCTCTGATTTGAAAGTACTGTAAGCCTCCAGTGTCATGTAGAAATATGCATCCTACTGGTTTTTGCATATCTCTCATTATTATATCTATCACATTACCCTTCTCAAATGGAATTTCAAAACACAGCTCAGGCTATTGAAATGTAAGGCACATTAAGGGTAAATTTTCTAAAAGTTATTCAAGGAGATTTATCTGCTAAATTCCTATTAATATTAATGGGAATTGCCCAGCTACATTGTCAGACACTACTCTGAAAATGAACCCCAACAGGAATTTATCAGGCTCCTTGATTCCTGATGTCCACATATAGGAGAATGTACACTACGTCTAAGTCTAAAATTCGAGCTGAAAATCTAGATACCACGTTGTCATGGTTAATGACATTGAATGCTTCATTTTGCAGAAGTCTGAGATGTAGACAGTCTTATAAATGACTTTCTGGAGTGTTTGACATCAAAAGCCAATACAGAGATGTCACTCGAACCTAGCTAAAGGATACGTAGAAAAATATTAAGTTGTCACTCCAGAGTGCCTTACTGACTGTCAATCACTAAGAAACACTGGTGACAGAGTGCTCCTATTGTTGGGCAGCCACGTTGACGGAGAGTTAAATTCCCCCTGAATAGTAAGGTTTATGCTCTCTGGAAACCGAGGTCCATTAAGATAGCAGATTAAGACCGGAAGAGTCACCTTTTGAACACACATGAAACTAAAGGATAGCTGCAGATATTAGACAGTGTGTCCCAGACTGATGATACTGATAATTTAGAATACATTTGGCTATTTTCCAATTTACAAGCAATTCACAAATTGAGCAGCATTCTCACAAATTTGTGCATTGTGGATTATTTTCTAGCCATTTATTATTAACATATGACTGTGACCAATTATTGAACAGTTTGATATCGGCTAAAGTCATACAGAACTACATCTACTTCTTGATCAACTGGATGAAACTCTTCACACAAGAAAATGAGAACTACTTCATGCCAGCTGTATCAGTGTGTGCATGGACTCATTTAACCATAAACACGGCCATTCAGTTAAAACAGTCTGTGCACACTTATTTGTAAGGTGTTCATTGAACATTACATTGAACACCCATAGGAACTCGTCCCTACAACAGCCTTCTGCAACATTTTATCGATGCAAACCAATACATACTTGGAAGTGATTGCTTAAAAAAAAAACAAACTTTGATGTTTCAGTTCAAAGTTAGAGAAAAGACTGACTGGATCAAAAAATGTAAGTTGGCACAGTTAGTGTCAGACACAGCTTGATGCCACCACAGCCAAGTTGTCGCAAAAAAAGCTGACTAGTTTGGGAATACTCATGCACATAAGATGAAACATTCATATTAATCAACCAAATCAACCTGTCTATAATTTCAAGCAGTTATTAGCATTAAAACCACCCCTAAAAAATTTGGCTGTAATGGATATGAAGAGGAACCTACATAGTCCATGTCTAAAAACATCTAGGATTTATAGATATATAAGGGCACTGTAAGAATTTAAAATATTTTTTTCTGTTCTGCTTCTACACCCTACAGCTGTTTTTATACTTAAACTGTGTCTATAATAGGCAATCTGATCCTTGTGTAACGTGGAGTCTCAAGGTCTATTTTCTTCAGGCTGGTGAAAGGCAACATTGGTTTCTCATTAACATGAGATGCTTTCTAGCTCCTTTGTCCAAGTACCTCAGGGGATGAATGGATGAAAAGTAGTAAGGCAGCATTGAAAACAAGTGACCACACAGAGAAAGACAGACCAAAGAAGTAGAAGAGCTAACAGGCAAAAGATAACAGATGAGTAAGGGTAAGGGTTATGGTAGATAAATCTCAGAACAGGATTAGTTCTTGAGACCTTGAGGATTTCAAACACGTCTCCACATGCATCCGAGTCTGGCCCTCCTTTGACCCATTAATTTGATTCTATCTGCATCCACTTCTGGGTTCACTTCCTGAGGTCACTGTTTCAAATTTCAAATTTTTCTTTCAAATACATAGCATCTCTAGAAGTCTTTACTCCAGCATCTTTCTACAGTCAGAGATGAAGTCAAAAGAAAGCTCTACGATCAACAAAGTCTAATATCCCTACAAAACATAACCCTCTTGTACTTTTCCTCTGATTTAGTTCCTGTTCAAACTAAAACATTTCCTTTACAGTATCACTGCATGTCACAGACAGGACCACTGGTTAGTTGTTCTTGCTATTATAAAGGCATTTTTCTCCTATCCTGAGTAATAGGTTTTCTCCTTCTCATCTAGTCTAGGCTTCTCCTCTTAAGCAAGAAACTCCTCAAACCTCTAATGCTTGCCTTACTTTGAACATCCATTGTGAAAGACATTTATGAGCTTTCCTGGGAGTTGCTTAGGTACTTAAGAGGTCTGGTGTCCACAGCAGCGCTGAGCTCATAAGTCACTGGCACAGCTAGATGAGAGCGTGAAACATTAAGGCCTTGTGGAGCTGAGCCAGGAAAGGTGGAGAGATAGTAGAGTGATGAAAAAGAATAAGACATATTGGCAAGAGCAGAAAACAGAAGGTTGAGAAAAGGTCTAAAGACTTGTCAGAAAGAAAGGATTTAGGATTGGAATAAAAGTTGAGCCAAGGTGGGAAAATTATCTGAATTTTCAACCTTCCCCTGCACAGCTCAAGACAGTTTGGTCCTGCCGATTTGTCTCATGCACTTGAGTAGCAGCTCATTTCCACTGTCCCCAGAAAACACTCCCTTCATTGCCAGCTCTGTGGACACAATACAAAAGGTGTCCAAACCCAAAGCCTGCCCTAGAGAGGATGCAATGAGTGCTGCTCACATACCACACCTGCCTTCTGGGGTTGAAAACTGAGCAAAGTCAAACACGTACATCCCTCTGCATCTTGATTTCATGATTTTCACTCCGGGGCCTGACATACAACCAGTGTGGTTACAGTTACACCTTCCTTACTTCTGGTTTGGTTCTGTGCATCAGAACACTACCAGGCCTAACTGGCAGCAGATCTGTCCTTTACCCTGGAGATAGTTGTGAAAGCATCTGGAGGTGAATAGGCATGTGGTTAACAGTCAGTCATTCACATCTAGACTCTTCATGCCCTTTATTACCTGTGTTGGGCAGGAGATACCATCACCAATGGCAAAAAAATAGGATACATGTAGTCTTTATTGAAGACCTAATGGGTCCGTGTTATCAGGGAAATATTGCATGAAGCCCTCACAGTGACAGAAGAAGAAACAGTGGAGAAATTAAGGCACGAAAAAGAGAGGGTTAGTATGTCCAATCTTTATTAATGCGGTAACAAGTGCAAAACAGCACTGGATTTACCAGAGGTTTTTTGAAAACAAGTGCCTTTCAGATCTACAGTAAATGAAAAACAGTGGCTGCTGTGCCTCTGCACTTTGAGAACAAATCCACCTCACCCCATGCACCAGGAAGGTGTAAACATCTTTCGAACTGGGTTGGGTACTCTGTTTTGCTGTTTATCACAATTTAAGGAGGTCAATATGCAGCAGTTGAAAGATTTATCATGCAATTTCTAGCAGGCTCATGGATCCCAATTTGTTATTTAAAGGCTTTCTCTTTTGCTAAACCACAGCACTTTCTTCATATCTAACAGGCTTTAGACATTCAGGTGATGACACTGAAGAGTTTTTCCCTGTCTTTACTTACCAAAAGGCTAAGAAAAAGAAAACGTGATCTTTAAACTGCGTTTTCAGATTAAATTCACCCAGGTGACCATATCATCATTCCTCCCTTCCCTTGCTGTCACATTTGCCTCAATTTCTTACGTTATCTGTGTCTTGACTCATTACTAGATTTTAAACTTAAAATGCTAAATTGCACTAGCCCTCACTATCTGCTTCATTTGCTTAAAAAAAAAAAAAAAAAAAAAAAAAAAAGAAAAGTGATCAGTGACCCACAAGGTACATGGAATAAAAAAGTTTTGTGTGAAAGGCTAAGAAACATCTTAATAAGTGCTAGAATTTGCTATTTTTTCATGTAGAAACTGCCTTTGACATTTGACATGACAGGAAATGTTGCTTCAGTAAGATGGACAACAGGCTATGCTTAATTAAAACAGGCAGAGGGAATAGAAAGGGAGTGAAACTAACATACCGCATTTGCACATCATTATATCCTCCTGAAGAGATACTGAATACGGATTAATGAGGAACAAGAAAAATGAATCACATTTCCCTTTGCAATTATTTTTGCTATGCTTCCTGCTGAAGACAACCAAGAGTAACCTGTGTAAATTAAAGTGCATACAATGTGAAGAGCTGCTGCTAAGCACAGGATGACACAAACCTGAGTCCAAATTCTGCTTTTTTGAAACTCTCTTCCTATTTCCACTGCAACCCAGAGGAGAATGCATCAGCATGACTCTAGAATAAAAACACATTGACCCTCAAGTTAAAAAAAAAAAGTCCTAGGAAGGAGGAGACAGAAGAATGCTTATGAAGCTGCATGGCATGCTAGGGAAGGTAATGGACTGATTCAGGACATACCAGGTCTGGCCTAACATTTTGGGTACTCAGTACAGAACACTCAGGACTTGACTCCATGCTCTATGAGCCAAACCTCCCTCCCCTCCAGGGACAGGTAAGTTCATTCGGAGCAGCTGGTACAACCACAGGTGGTTCCAAAACTGACTCTGCCAAGACCTGCCCTATTCTTTCAGGAGATACCTGTCAAAGCTGGGTTTGACATGTCCCATTCTGCACCCCTCCCCCCAAAATTTATTAATTACAGTGCCCTGGATATCATTAAGTTGCCTTCGGGCACTTTGTGAAATGCCCACATTTCAGCAGGTCTCAGCCCACAGCCGCCTGTGTTAATCACTACCTCCAAATGCTTCTTTCTTGTTTGCTTTATCTCATTCACTTCTCCAGCGGTTTCTCATCTAGAGGTTTTCTGGGGTTTTTTGTTTGTTCGTTTTTTAAGATTTCTATCAGCTATTTCAGCTATTTTCTTTTCTTTTTTTTTTTTTTTTTTTAGGTAAGGCCTGACTATGGTTATTCCCCGCCCTCGTAATTCAAATGTCACAGACATCAAGGGAGGTGACACAAAGGAAAGCAGCATATGCAGTGAACTGAATAACCAGCTAACAGAATTTCTAAGATGACGGAGACAGTTCAAATAAGACTGAACTATTAGTTCAATACACAATAGTTTACTACAGTTGACTGAGAAAATAAATGCATTATTGTCAAGTTGCTGGACATGCTGAACCCCAAAGACAGAATTCCAGGTACAGGTAAGATTTCAGTCTGACAAAGAAAGATGGTCAAGATCCATAGCCTGTTCTCAAAGGGATGACTTTGGAGATGGGTGATATATCCAGCTCCACACACAGCAGATCTTAAAGCAACTGCCCATCTTTGCAAACAAACACGGATTCATGCTAAAACTTAGGGTAGTGATGCCTGCAACAAGTAGCTGAGTATAAAACAACATGATTTGCTTTCTGAATTTCTATTCCCACATGTTTTCTGGGGGTGTTGTCCCTACTTAAGGGCACTCTGCTTTGGGAGTTTGAAATCTAATTTTGAATAAAATTTCAAGACATACTGTATGATAACCAGTTCCTAATTGCTAGGTCAAAGTAGATCTTTACAAATGAACAGCTGACAAAGATTTTGCATGGGTCTATTAGAGAGCTGACACCTGACTGCATAAACTATATTTAATAGCTGATACAATTAGATCCAGGTCTGTAGAAGAATTAGTTACTGAAGGTGATATTTTAACAAAAATCCATAGCGGATCATCACATACCTAACAGATATGCATTAACTGCTGCTGTCTCTGTTGTACGGGAAAATGTGTTTCAGCGATCATGTTTCTGTACAATGTACACAATATGCAAGCTGAGAGAAAAATTCAGTTGTCTTTCCTGGTCTGGTTGTTCATTTGATGGAGGCAACTTTTTTTTTTTTTTTTTTTGGACTGATATGCCTTTTTTTAAGTAATAAATTCTGATCTCTTTGTATTTACTATAAAGAAGAAAAAAGCATTTGCAATGAGGATAAGGATATCTTATTTTTTGTGGATGCTTTAAAGAATTTGTCAAAGTGCTAAAAAGGTAAGTTATCTGTTTTGTATTGTAGTAAAGTTTGCAGAAAGTCCCAGACTACTCTCAAATGACACAGAACAACAATTGGCAAAATGCTTTAGAAGGCAAAAATTAAATGTAAGTGAAATTTAAATCTACCAAGAAAATGGCATTTTGGTAGGACAGGTGGATTACTGGGGAGAGAGCAGAGTGGTGAAATATATACAAATCACACAGCTGTAATTTATCATGTGAATTTATTTTCACAATAGTATTGTATGGCACAAAATGGTCTCCGAGGGTCCATCTTTTGGATTACTTATGGTAGAGATTTAAAGGTTTACCATTTCAGAATTAATGTTTACAAGATCTGAAAACAATGGACAGCGTGAGCAAAAATACTGAGCAGCTCTTTTGCAGGCATGCAAAAAAATATCCTTACTAATCTGTGCAGCCTTTTTGACTGAAGATGCTTTGACTCTTAGGAGCAAATCCCTCCTCATTTCATCTGGCATGTGTTCAAGAAGCCTCAGTTCTAGAAATACTAATGCTTTTCTCTTATCTATTTACTTTAACAGCTGCTTTGCCCAATTCCTAAGTCTAGCACAATACTTCTCTGGCCCTCAAAATATAATCTTCATCCTCTTCCTGACTGCTTTGTAAACATTTATTTTTTTTCCATAATACCAGTAATCAGAAAAGCACACATTTTGAGGCTTGAAGCCACCTGCCTGCATTGGCTAATCTTTCAAGCACTTCTATACCATTCTCAAAATCCTTCTTACTAGGCAGTTTGCTTCTTACCACTGAGCACTGGGGCTGACCCTTCTTTCTGTCAACACACCCCACTTTACCTTCTTTTTCTCATCGCTGTTCTTAACACCCCGATCACACACACGGTGTGTGATGGATACCATCCATCTGGTGAAGCTCTTGTAACAGGAAAGGCCCTTTCTCTTTCCCAGCGTTCTCTCTCTCAGCCTCTGTCTATACCACCCTATTTCTACACAGATAAAGAGATTTCTGTATAAGTAAAAATCCATTCTTGTAAAAAAAGTAAAAAACCTCTTCCATTCTAACACTACACGTATACGAGGGTGTACGAGTTCATCACAGTACCCAAACAGTTTAGCATATAAACAACAAATTTTTTATAGTCCCTTTTAAATTATACATATGCTATTGATTATGTATATTAATGAGACAATTTACATGCAAAAGCAATGGCTGTATATTTATAGTTAAGACAATTGGAGCTATGCAGAATGTTCACAATAAAAATTTTAAAACTACCTCATTTAAAGACTCTGTTCTGCTTTCATTTTACAAAATTGATTGAAGCCAAAACAAAGCTTCTCCCTTTAATCCTTTTGCTACAAAATACAGCACTTCCATACATTCCAGCTTTTGGAGAAAAAAAAAAAAAAAGCCTCTGAAATTGTGCATTTTTGATGAACCCGTCTATGAAGTTCAGTGTCTCGGCAAAAATCCAACTACTTCACAGAAGCCCTGAGAGAAGGAACGGCCCAAAATGAGCACTAGTCCATGACCTCTACCTACATATAAATATGTATACACAGACTTACACAGACAAACACACAGATGAGTTATCAAGATGGGGAGACAGAATGTGCGTATGATGCTGCAGAAAGAGGCCATGATTAATTAAGGGGATAACAGTACATAGAAAAGAACAAGTCTACGTGTTTGTGACAAGTCTGGCTTTCTGATGTGTCTTATATTGGAGAGCATTGTAATATTTTATTCTAGATTTAAGAAAACTGGAAGTTATTAGATAGAGATAAATGAAGTAGTATCAGAAAAAACACCCTATCTGCAAATTCTTTTCACGTGCTCGCTTAGCAATCAACAAAAGATAACAATTCCTTATTAAAAAAAAAATCATCAGTGATTGATATTGCTAGCATTTATGTGTAGGTGGGAAACAAAGAATCTCAGTTATGTTATACAGGAAATCATAGAGAAGAAAGCATGTACTGTAAGTCATGCGGGTTTCTCTAAATATCTGTGTTGATTTCCAAGTAAAAAAATCCCTGCAAAGCAAAGATCTGACGTGCAAACAAGTCATGGCTTGAAACCGTTCAGTACAGTATTACAGCACATGAAGAGCTACTTCCAATGCCCTTTACTTCTGTTTTGTTTTATTAGAGACCCCCCTGCCTATGTCCACTCTTGGGAGCCGCAAGGCCTGAGATCAAGCCATTTGAAAGCCACCCTGGATGGGTAGGGCTGCTGGAGGAAAAGGCAGTCGAAGCTCTCCTGCTTCATAACGCATGGTAACCCAAACTCCTCCTGACAAAGGAAATCAATACTTCAGTAGGAGACGTGCCCCAGCTTGGCACACAGAATCTCAAATGAACAAAAGGCCTCCTCCTGCCTGAAGATCACCCCCTGAGCACTGTATCAAAACTCACCTCATTTAATACAAGCATCTGCAGAGGATATTTTCCCCTCCAGGCCTCCCACGTCCTTCTTTAACATTTACTGTTTGAGATCAGTAGTCTATACAATTTATCACACCTGTCAAGGCTAATTTATTCATGCGATCTGGCAGTAATCAAAAAGACTGAGATCGATGTGCCAGCAAGCCCTGACATTTATTCATATTTTAAAGTCCCATTTGACCTTGAACTGCAGCTAACTGGAGCTGAACTTGTCAGCAGCTCTCTGAGGCTCGCTGGGTCTGGCAGGTCAGCGCCTCGGGGCTAAAGGCAAAACATCAGGGCAACAAACACTCGGACCAAGAGCCCAAAGGCTGAACCACAGAGGGGTAGAGAATCTGGCATCATTAACAACGCAGTGGCCACAGACCCACCCGTCAATCCAGCACATGCACTGGTGCAGCTTGTACCTCCATGTTCCTGCAGTACAGCTGCTCAGGAGTCAATTAATTTCTTGCTGAGGGGAAAAAGGTGAGGGAAAGGAGCAAAGAAGGATTATGACATATGTCTGCCTGCAGCAGCACAAGTAGGACACCCTAAGCTGTCCTCAGCAGACTGCTGCCAGACCGGCCCCACGTGGGCCACTCGTGGTAAGTAAGAGGAGGCAAAGCAAGAGACAGAAAATACCACCACCTTCTCACCCTGGGCTGGGAACAGAGACAGTGGCTGGTGATCCAGGCACAAAGGGCAATGCAGAAGATACATCAGAAACTCTGCAACTCACAAGGCACCTGCCAGCACAACGTGGCAAGATCAACTGGAGACAGGAACAGAAAAAGAAGATCTCAAGAGAACTGCTTTGAATGTGCTCTCGCACTCCTACTCAGGAAAGAGGCTTTAGAATTTGCTTATTCCTCTTGAAGTCCATCACCCTTATCCTCTCCTCACTCAATCATGCCCTAAAGGAACATAGGAATTGTAACTACAGTTCTTTTAAAGTATGCTGTAACCTCCAGTAATCATTTCAGGCTTTGAATTCAGAACAATTAGGGAAATGCGATAAAGTCTATTTAAAACAGTTTCAGCCTGGGCTCTGCCATCAAATGACTCTCAAACGTCCTGTGAGGACATCATTAGATCTTTCTGCCTCAGTTTCCCCTTGGTTAAATGGAGGCATACTAATTTACCTGCTCCCCCAGAATGTGCTAGGAATTATGGGCATGCTTTGAAGTTATTGAATTGTTTTTCTGCTGCTAGGAAGATATTTGTGTAAAAGACATGCTATTAGAGACACAGAGAAAATCTAAGTGGCATTTTAGGGAGAAATAGGCAGCTACAGTTTTACTGAAACATGTAAATAGATTATTTTTTTATAATCAAAACACTTAAATATGTAATACACAGTTGCACTTCACACAGGTTTTTCAGATGTATTTTGATGCTTCTCTGGGTTCTCCTTGGCTGCATTTCTCATGCTATAAATTCTGTATGTCATATTAAATATGTTTTTTTCAGTGAGATCTGCCTTTTCTAAGCCTAGAATACACATAGAAATAACAGATATGTCATTTTGTGTTTGTTTTTCCTTTCTTTCAAACAGCTACCACCTTTCTGTTACATTGGAAGAAAGCTACCAATGGAAAGCAATTGGCATTTTGACCAATGCATTTGTGCACGTTATAGATATAAATCTAACACTGATACAGTCTAACATGGCCATGCAAGCTAACCTGATGTTCATGAAAGAGAAACAATGACATATGAGGACGCAAAGGTATTTTGTCTTCATGGATCTAGACTAGTTGCAGCATGGAAGCAGTGGAACTACATATGGAGCTATGTAAAGTTACAATGAACATGGTAATAAAGCATTGCAGCCAACCTGTTTCCCTATTTTTCCTATGTAGAAAACAAAATTTGAGAGAGAGAATCTTGGAACTCTTTTAAGAGAGACTTGAAATATTTTAATGGAATTTTTCTTTTCATTTTCTTCCTTCCATACTAAAATGACTTAATTTATTTGTGCAGGAACAAAGCAGGAATTTATCTCCACAATAACGATGAAAGAAGAGTACAGAAGGAATGTGGCAAATGGGTGTCATCAACTTTCCAGCTCCTGGCAGCCAATATGATCTAAAGGCACATTACTGCACACATCATGTCCCAAAATACTGTTATGAAACATAGACCCAAAGCTTTTAAAGGACACTGAATTGAAGGAAATTATATATCTCTGCAGTATGAGCAATTGGTTTTTTTTGGTTGGTTGGGTTGGGTTTTTTTTGTTTGGACAACTGATGACTGGTATCCTTCTAAAACATGACTGCAAGCAAATGCTCACTGCCAAAAAGGAAGAGATCATAAAACTAAGGCAGGCTTGGGAAAATATTTTAGGGTTTACTTGCAGGAGGAAGATTAGGTGGCAACAGGTGAACTGCTCATCTGCTCACTGTTCTGACTCTGCGCTAAGGACTGCCACAGACACTCACATCTGTGTATTTTCTGTCTGTGCACAGCTGAACAGGGATCTGTTTCCCTTTCTGTCTCGTTCCAGCCCCTCTATACCAGGTGTCATTCCTCTGTGAGCTCTCTGGGGTAGAAACTGTCTCTCCCTGTCACCTTCCTGCGAGGTTCCTGGCCAACTGTGCCTTTCTGAAACATTAACTGCAAAACAAATTGTAAGAGCTCATCTGCACTCCCTTCAGAGGGCATTTTCTGTCACTCTAGAGATAACTTTACCGCTCCTGGTAGTGTTCTGCCTACTATACAGTTAATATTATTTTTGCCAATTGCAGATGGGCAAAATGAAAAGAAAGGGTAGGACACAGAATCCTCAAGATCAGCTGGTGAGTATTCCCCAGTCAAATGCTTGACCTTGTGATACAGCACAGCTGCCCTGTCTGGGGGCTCCTTTGTTGTGAATGTTCCCATTGCACCATGCAGGCCATTAAAACCAAATTTGGAGAAGACTTTGCATTAAAAAACTCTCATTGGTGGCAAATGTTCTGCTGCCTTCAACAGAAAAGAGTTTATCTCTTTTCTGGACAGTGTTAAGTTGCTTTATTCCTGTGTATTACATACAACACAGATAATGACATAATTTTTTGGCACCAAGGAGAGAATCTTTATTCAACAACACAGGTGCTTGCGTTATTCCTTCCGTATTCCTGCTCTTCAGCTCAGAGGTATCTGTCACACAGGTCAGCTCAACATGCTTTGCTCTAGTCAGGCAATACTATTGCAAGTATAATCATTAGTTGGTTAGACATTTCTTTAGCAGACTGCAAAAGACAGAGTTAAAAAC
Source organism: Athene cunicularia (assembly GCF_003259725.1). Lineage (NCBI taxonomy): Eukaryota > Metazoa > Chordata > Aves > Strigiformes > Strigidae > Athene > Athene cunicularia. Next base: position 8,996,043 of record NW_020799121.1, on the reverse strand, counting down.
ATCATATTGACTCCCAAAGTTTTTCAGGCAGAATTAGAACAAAGCCAAACAAACCTAAACCCCACAACACTTCCCCCTCCAAATCCACAACTCATCAAAGACCAGCTCTGTTTTCCTCATGCTGCCATGACAAGAGCCACACACCAGTGGTATGGATTTATATGGCTCTGTTTAACACCATAAATAATGGTGACATAAATTTTCCTACAAAGACAACACCTCAAAAACAGATGGCAAGTTATATATTTCAGTGCCTGCATTCCCACCTCCAGACCCTGCACTCAAGCCTGGAGGATCCTACAAATCTGACAGCTCACCTCTAAGGCTGAAGTATGTTTTCCCAAATGAGATAGTCTGCCTAGAGGATGGCACCTGGGAAAACCCTCCAGCAACACAACCACACGTAGGAGCCCTTGCCACAGCCACAGAAAACAGTTTAGGCTGTGGGTCTCACATCCCCTGCCTGCTCCTCAGGACTTACCCAGGCTGCTGGTCTGGGTCAGGGACCTCCACACAGGACACTGGCCCAAACCAAGGCTTTGCTCCAACTGCAGAAGCCCAGGCTGAAAAGACTCCTACCATCCTAAGAGCCCTCTATACTTCCTAGAGAGACAGATTAAAACTCATCCCCAGAAAAACAAAAACCACCTGGGGAGCTAATCAAAAGGTCAATTAGAAAACGGGCATTTCCCTGCTCTAGGAACAGCTGGTATCCTGAAATACTTTTGCATTTTATTTTTTGAGTGGAAAGGCAATGTTTTCCATTGATTGACATTTGGGGTTTTTTTTAAGACTTGTGAAAAAAATTCAAAATGGTTAAAAAAAACTCAGAGAAACCTTTTGCCAGGTGTGTTGGGACCTAGCTAAGGACTGACAGCTGGGTACACAACAGCCCAGGCCAGGCTTTTAGTAATCGGCATCAAATTTTAGAGTTCTACAGAACATTCAGAGTTCTGGATGAGTTGTTATTTTGCAATAGAAAATATGTTGTATCAGAAAGTTTCTGACCAGCTGTAGCTCATCTCTAGGTTTTTGGTTCAGTCTCATCATTAGGCAAGTGAAACCTATTTCAATCTCAACACAATTAGCACACTCATCTTCTCTGCGTCTTTCCTCTCTCTATCTGTCTCTCTTTCAGTTCACACTTGCCACTGCAGGGGAAACTGTGTTAGATTTAGATTAAACCAGCAGGAAAGTGGCTGAGAAGAAAGCAAAAAAGGCTAAGGAAGCATTTTCTTTCCTCAGTTCTTTCACTGTTGATCTCTCTCTGAAATTTCCAGCCTTGAGCTTTTATAACGTCCTAGTACATGAAAGAGTTTGTAACATAAAATGTTACACTCGATGGAGCATGATGTGATATTGAAGCCAAATGGCCAGATGCTCTTTTCTGAGCTATTTCCAATGCTCCTGCTTTAGAGAGTGTTTTTAACGGTATTCACAAGCTCTAGTCCTGTAGTTTGCTGGCAATTTCATGCTAGAGCACCATTGCACTATGTTCTGATGAAAACATTGTTTTCCATTCAAGGTTACAGTTATCTTCAATTTAATAAAAAGGAAAAAAAAAGGAAAAACACACTATGGTTCAAAGAAATTGTAGACAGGTAGGGAGCTGGATTATCTCCCCAGAAACAAGATCGTGCATCCCATTTAGAGTACAGTTAGACTATATAAAAGATCTGGTCAGAGAAAGACCCAAGTGCTCTAACTTAGCCGGAATGAGTCAAGGGACATCTTTTAGCTGTCTGGCTTTCCTTTACACTGTTTTCACAATCTTCTCTTTCCTGTGTGGGAAGACCGTTTACAGAGAAAATCCTCCGGTTTGAAACACGGTTGATGTCAGACATTTGAAACCTGGCACCAGGCACTGGTTGTCACACTGGAATTCAGCCTGTCCTCTTCATCTGTTTTTTCATGGTTTTCTTGTTTGCTGACAGCACTGCATCTCTCTGGTTCACTGCACGGAGGTCCAAGCACCAGTTACTGGGAGGATACAGCCACGGAGACAGGACCAGAGTCGGCAGGGCTGCTGCCAGCTTTCTCCAAGCTGTTAATGCAGTTGCTGCCCCGCGTGGCCCGTCGGGACTGGCAGCTGCACACGCTGGCAATGCGGGCAGCGGTGACTCGCGGTGACTTCGGACACTCCAGGGTTCAGCAGTCTGGGATTTAATGCCTGCATGACCAACTCCACGTACAGCTAATGTTTGTCTCCTTTTCCAGACAGAACACATTATTGCTATATACAAATGTCAAGCCGAATCTCATCCTGTTTGAATCAATGAAACTCTGCTGGAATTAAAAGATCCTGAACATTTAGTTGGGCAGAGGACCTGATTCATCATATATGCACATCACCACAGAATAGACTATTCCAATCCCTGTTTTGAAGAGGAAAAGGAGCCATGAATTAAGGTAATCCAGGCACCACAAAATAAATCATTTTATCATTTCTTAATGCTTGACTTTACAAGCTTAACATTCTTAGGAAATGCCTATAAAAATGCTAAATTAAACTGGAGATGGAAAAGAGGACAGCCTTACTTACACAGTTTATCTACAGGGTGAGACCTAGGAAATTTATCACAGAGATCTTATGCAACCTGGGCAATGGGGCAATTTCCAATAACAGTAGATTACATCGCTTATTAGGATTTTGCTTAGGCACTGCAGAGTTCACTGTAGAACTGGTCAGAAACATTTTAATAGCATTTAAGTTCATGCTGAAAACACTGATTTATTGCACCCCAGTGTGAATAGGCATGTCTAAGGACAGAGTGCACTACATTTTTAGATGTCAGAAATTGTGAATTTTTGTTAACATATTTCAAGTGATTACATGTCTTCTAACCGAAAGGCTTTCTTTTCAAACTTTCCATTTTAAGCTGAATTAATTTATACTAAAAATTACAGCTTGTGAAAGGTCAGAATAAAAATGAAGTACTTTTGGATTTACCAAAATAAGACATTTTGATTAACCTGCATTTTTGTACAATTTTCACTTGTATTTTACCACAGCATGTGGGAAAAAAAACCCTGAAATTTTGAGAAACTCTACAGAATAGGGTTCCTACTTACCTCTTAGCTCTAAGAGTAGGGGCCTGGCCTCATGAATTGCACAGAGTAAAAAGCATTGGCCAGAATTCAGAATTAAACTTTGCTACACATAAACCTTGTGACATTTTTATTACAGCATACCAGCCTCGAATCTGCATTTAAAACACTGACTGTTCAAAGGAATCTAAATCTCCTTAGCTAAATGTAATAAAATCAAGTCAAGAATTCACTGCTCCACAATCCACCATTAGCATTTCTGTTCAGAGAAAATGTAGTTCATCTGTTTTTAAAGAAAGTAAAGCTGGGCCATATAGCTTGGAAAGTATAATGATTTGCTCGTGTATGAAAGTCCGTTAGGTAACAAGTTTTATTTCCTCATAAAGAGATTTCAGTGAATCTGCATCATTATTTTTTTACAGTACACACAGTATTTCTGGAAAACCCAGAGGTGGGGCTGCATTGCTATGAACACAACCCATGCTTGCTTTCAGCTAGGCAGCTTGGCCACCATTAGCAATGTAATCACACAGCAGAGAGCACAAATGGTCTGAGCTTTTATCCTGGTTTCAGACAATTCTTTTCAATCCTGATGAACTGTGTGTTCCCAGGGCCATGCCACTGCCAGTTGTAAAACCGGCCAAAGTTACCTCTGACACTTCAGCACAACCCAAGGTTACAACTAACCTTAAGGATCCTAAGCTCTGCCGGAGAACTAAGCCATCACTTCAATTGACCATAGAGTTAATTTGTCACACCGGTACCTAGGGACATCTCTAACTGATTTCTCTGGCCAGGACCTCCTTAACACCAGGTTTCTTTAAGAAATCTCAGATTAAGTCATTAGTTTGGGGAGAAGGGGGTGTTTGTTGTTTTGGTTTTGGTTTTCTTCAAATCTCTGGGTTAGCACCTCTAAGAATTCATTAACTGATGCAGATTCCCTCCTTTGAGGTATATCACAGTGCTCTTGAGAATAAAGTAGTACAGCCAGTTGATGCTGGCCATAACAAAGGGTTTTTTTTTCACTTGTCAATGAGGCAACATATCTTTCGTTCAATTTGTTTGGGTTCTTAATGGTGGAAGCAGAATTTAATTTGTACTACGAGCATCCTTTAAAATAAATGTTTGATCTCTTCCCACCCACCATTACAGTTGATGGGTACAAAATAAAAAGAGCAGCAATTCATTCACCTTATCTCCAGAGCACCAGAGGAAGAGGGAGATTCTTAGTGCAATGATTAATGATTCACAATAAAAAGATGCATCATAAACGGCTTGTATTAGGTCAAATCATAAACTAGGCTTTTAATGTTTATATGATCCCTTCTAAATAATCGTGCTGGTAGCTCTCACTAGGAAGGGAACTTGCATGATGCCTGCCAACCATGCAGTTTCTTACAGGGTCATAATTTAGGACCTTCAGTTAAAGGGATCCCTGTCTTCCTCTACATGCAAGCATTGCTTGAATTTCTCTTACTATTGGGACATGTCTCTGTACTACAGGTCAGAGAGACTATTTGATGTCCAGGAACAGCAAAGATGATCTACCCTGAGTTTAGGGTGTCTTCTTCAGGCACAGTTACACCCACAGTTTTGCTGCAGGAGAAAGTATCATCACCTTTCTTTATCTCTGCCTCCAGGTCGGGAAAAGGACAGCTGAACCAGAGCTGAAATGAAAACAGGTTTACGTACTGCTCACTGGATCCACGCGCACAGAAGGAGGCAGAGCAGTGGTGTGGTGCTTGTCTGAATGCAGCTAACAAGCCAAGTTGCCTGTATTTGTGAAGGGCACCTCATCCATACAGGACAGCACCGATGTGACTTGGTAAATGCCTGGCCAAAATCAGCTTTTAGGTGCTCACAGACAGGTCCCATCAGCTTCAGTAGCTGGTCGGTGAACACTAAGAGAATAGCACCGTTTGTCCATAACAGCATTCAGTCCTGTATTTATCCATCTTGTGGTGAAACTATCATTGTTGAAAAATATAGTACAAGATGATATATGTAAGCGTCCATCTATTTCCTTACTATCACAAGCCTGCAATCATGTCCATCTCCCTTTTATTTCCCAGAACAGCTGGTTCTTTTTCTCAACCAAACCAGAATCTCCCTGGCAAACAGACATTGCCTTCACTGCAAAGCTGTCCCATTAGGAGAGTGTCACAGCTCTAACCGATACAAGGTTTACACAAAAAATAGCATGAGTTTTAAAAGAGCTGCAGAGCCCCAAATAGTTTCAACAGATGTGGTAGCTCCCGCTCCCATCGGTTTATGCATTGCTTACTCAATACAGAAAATCACTTAGATTAATTATTTAAATATTTCCATCTATGGAATTTAGAAAAGGGAAAACCAATAGTGGAATACCCAAGATGATGATTTTTTAATAAACAGTAGATTTAAGGGGGATTAGCTGGGTTATCAAACAGTGTCCTCCCAAATCAGCTAATTTGTTTCACTAACTTTCCCAATTTCACTTTATTAAAACAATTTAAATGACTCATTAGATGCAATGTAATGTAATTCAGACACTCCAAGCCTAATCCTTTTTCTTTTAGCAATAATGTGATAATTTTCAAAAAAGTCTAAAGGATTATCGTTACAGCTATTTTAAATAGGGACTGTTTTCAGCCAAATGTGTGCCACAACTTCCATACCATTTTATTATTTATTATTATCTTATTTCTTGCTCTTTATTCATTCATTCATTCATTCATTCATTCATTCATTCATTCATTCATTTATTCCTTCCCTTTTCTGTCTTTCATTGCTCCACACAAGCGGAGTCACACAGGGGCAACAGCATCCCTCTGTGCAGGTGTAGGGGATATGCCAAATATCCCCACGTGGGTCACTGCACCAGGCCTTGGGAAAGGAGTGAATTTTTGCAATTTACTTTGAAATTCTGGAGCTAAAAAAAAAAACAAAACAACAACTTTGTAAATTCACAATGATTTTATAAATACCCTAGAGGAAAGGGAGAAGGTTCCTGTGCATTTTCATGCTGCTGGTTTCTGACAGCTCTCAAAGACACACAGGAGGGATCATGTGGAGGACTTGCAAATTAGGAGGCTGACACTGTACATTACTTACCATGCTAGATCCAGGCTGCAAACACAGAGCAACAGATCCATACTATGGACATGCAGCTTATTTCACAATGAACTCGCTCATACTCCTGTACGTTCATAAAACCTTTGTCAAACAGTACGGTTTTAATTATTCTTTATAGGACAAAAAACTCCTGACTAAAAAAAACCCAACCCCAAAGAATGAGAGCTGGTTTCTTCAGACTTTAACAGATTCCTTATCCCTGAAAACCTGTCCTCAGTCACTTCAAATCCTCGTCTCTTCAAGCAAGTGCCATTTCATAATCCTATTAAAACCTTTGCCTCTGTTTACTAGGAGCCCTAATCGTACTCAGCAAGTTCTTCTCATCTAAGGAAGAGCGACAGCTTTCAGATTTCTTAGGAGGTTTATTCATCAACTATGCCAGAGTTTTGCCAGAGCGTTCAATCTATTGTGTAAGCAGCCATGTGGAAAAAGTTTCAAACAGCTCAAAGCCCTGCACAATGATAAAGGAAAGCTCACACAATCCTGGTAATAGCCTGACCCTCTTAAGGAAAATTGGATGATTTGTGGTAGCAGTTTTTCCGTCCCCTATGTGAATTCTGAACCTTTAGGTATACGCAGTGTATTCACACAGTCCCATTACAAACCCTATCCCTCTTGTGATGCCGGAATAATAAATACACACCCATATGTGAAAATAAACTCTTGCTGCAATGACCTTCCTCCTCAGCCCACTGGTGTGAAGGAGTTTGTAGCCATTTTAGAAAAAAATCAGATAAAGAATGGACTAATTTGATGTTCAGTGTTTCACCATGAGCAGAATATATGCTTTAATGAGCACATTACATGCACCAGGGACGTGTTACTGTGAAGCAGGGAATAAAGAGTAAGGGGAAAATAATTAAACAGTCAGCTTTATAATGAGGAAACTGTGTTCATGCAACATTAAGTGGCCTAATTTTCAAGTACTAAGCAAAGACATGTTCCTGGGCTTCAGAAGGACTTGCTGGCAAGCACCACCTTGAAAACAAGGGCAAAGAATCACAAGTATCAAAACTCCTACAGGTCCAGAAGCACGGGGCAGACCCATGCTGTCCCCACTTTGCACTGACCCATACGACAGGATCGAATACTTGTAACCCTGTAGTTCTTATTCTATAAGGAGGACCCGCAAAGTTTCAAAATACCACAGCATTCATCACGCATGGTGTGTAGAACTGACTTAAGTTTTTTGCTGATACTGTGTCTGCTAGGGCACAAGCATGCAACCTCACCTAGGTGCAATGCACACATAAAGACTTAGTGTAGCTGTTTGCACAAGCAGAACTACTGGGAAAGGGGAAAATCTGTCTCACTGGGTCCAGACACTGACAGAATAAAACAATACACCATATTTCTGACTGTTATCAGTTCTCTCAAGGCCAGTAAGGCCAGGAACATTCATTTACTGGGACTGTCAGTTCCAGATAGTGTTGCAGTATCAATTACTTCAGTGTAATAGCCTATCAGTCAGACAGCACTTCTGTTGGGCCACAGGCTCCCCGTCTTTCTTTGCAAATGGGCATGGCACGAAGTCTCTTCTTCATTACTCACCCTCATGCCTAATTCGATGTTTTCTCCTCCATAAACCTCCATACCAGGGTCAAGCAAGCCAATCTCACCAAAATACTCTCGGTCCACTACAAACGAGCATCCAATCATGGCTGGTGTCCTACAGAGAGATTAAAGCAAAAAAATTAAGTCATTTATTAGCTTCTACAGAGCCCACCTCATAACAAATCTACACAGACAGTTCTTAGTCTTCAAGCTGACATTTTAGTTTTATCTATTAGTGTGCAGCCACATTGCACTTCATGCCCCAACAGACAGAGGACCTCGTGGGACCAGAGCCACCCAAATAACTAGCACACTGCCAGACACACCTGGACCAGCTGTCTATGAGACAGACACAAGATCTGAAGTCAAGTAATCCATGCATGTAAGTGAAGCATCAGGCTGGTTTTCTTCTGATTTTATAGATAAAACTTCTGTGCTGGAGCTGAAGTTCACCATCATACAGCGTAGAACAAGAAGTAGACAACACTTTATCTGAAGATTAATACACAAAAACAACCCCATAACCCTTGTTAGAAATGAGGAGTCCCCTTACCCACATATTAAAAGTAAGTGCATGTTGAGGGCCATGGACCAACCATAGTGTAAAGTTTGGCGAGGGATCTCCTGGAGTTAACTCTAGCAGATACATTTCAGCCTTTGTGAAGCTGTTCCATGATTAACACTTCTATGGTTCCTGAGGTCAGTCTTTAGGAAAGGAAGAATTTTCAGATGGAGAGTCTCTGCCCTCAGATCTGCCACTGACCAACTGGGTGATTTCAGATAAATCATTTCCCTTCTCTGAGCATCAACTTCTTTACGAGCAAAACTATGGTTCTGCTCCCCTCCAGACAGAAATCTGAAACCTGTCACTGAGCAGCACTACATGACAACAAATTTTGAGATCATTTACCATATGAACACCAGCATTGTTTCAATGCAATACAAACTAGTGACTTTAGCTGGTTTCATTTGTCCACATTTTCTTTGAATCTCTATACTCGTCACAACACCTATATCTTTAAAATTCAAGGTAGGACATAGCTTTTGCTACTAAAGCCCACAATTTAAAAATGTAAATTGACTAAATTTAAGGTGGAAAACCAACAAGAGCCTTCAGCTTCATGTTTGACTTGCAATTCAGCTGCACGTTGCATAGTGCTGTTGTGGTTTAAGCCCAGCCAGCAGCTAAGCACCACAGAGCTGCTTGCTCACTCATCCCAGTGAGATGGGGAGGAAAATTAAAAAAAAAAAAAAAGTAGAACTCAGGGGTTGAGATAAGAATAGTTTAATAAATGTAATAAAATATAATAATAATAATAGTAGTAGTAGTAGTAGTAATGAAAAGGAAGATAACAGAGAGAAATAAAACCAAAGAAAGACAAGTAATGCAATTGCTCACCACCACTGACCGATGTCCAAGCAGTGATCTGCACCCAGCCAACCCCCCCATTTCTATACTGAGTGTGACGTCCCAGGGTGTGGAATAGCCCTTTGGCTACCTGGGGTCAGCTGTCCTGGCCATGCTCCCTCCCAGCTTCTTGTGCACCTCCTCGCTGGCAGAGCACGGGAAATTAAAAAATCCTTAATTTAGGATAAGCACTACTTAGCAACAACTAAACCAGCAGTGTGTTATCAACGTTATTTACACACTAAATCCAAACCACAGCACTGTACCAGCTACTAGGAGGAAAATTAACTCCGTCCCAGCTGAAACTAGGACAAGTGCCTACTGCAAGATCATGGGTAGTCATCCTGCAGTCTGATCTACAGGATGTGCCCAGGCCCTGGGGACAGACACCACCCCC
>NW_020799121.1:8909090-8986472 GCF_003259725.1 Athene cunicularia | reverse complement strand
ACAGATGCAGCCAAGATTTTGGCATTCACCATCCTGAATTCTCTTTAGGGACAAGAAAGGAAATCCCAGCAAGAGACCCTAAAGGAACATACAATCTTCTTCATTCATTTCAGGACAAAACGTGGGAGCAGAAAGCTCTTGTGAAGTTACCTGAATGTTTCTGCCTCTTTTTATTCTATAAAACAGATAGAAATAATCTGAACAAAAATTGATGAACTTTTCAGATAGGTGACTGTGCAATCTTGAGTTAAATGAAACATGGCATGGAAGAATCAATATTTTTTTTGTGAATGCACTCTGCTCTAAGGTAGGGATTGTGAAATTAGTCTTGGGGGAAACGGGTTTCTTCTGAAATTATCACCAGTGGCAACCCCAGCCCTGAATTCTCTGTTATTAGGCTGTAGACTTAGGTAAAGAATTTGGGTCACTAGTGGGTATAGTATTCTGTGGATTATTCACCAGTTCAGTGGGATCCCAATAAACCAGACTGCTGAATCAGAAAAACTGTAAAATAATTTGAGAAACTAAACACTTTTGGAGCTGACCTGAATGAGCTGTGCTCCCTCTTCCATTGAAAGGGATGTGATTTTGGGCCATCTGGCAAATACATCATTCCTAACAGTGCTATTGTAAAAATACATTAGGAAAATTCTAGTTTATGCCAATTTTCTATTTTCTAGTAGAATAATGTTCTATCTATGGCCCAAGCTTATATATATATATGCACACCATGAAAATGCCCTACAGAAACAATGATGGTAAAGGCGTAAAACCTATTTTAAACAGTTTCCTTTGTAATGCACTAATGTTATACTGTCACTATGAAGTCTCTCTTGTCCCAGATACCTGCATGTTTCTTCAATTTGTACAAAAAGCTATTCCAAGGTATTTGCCCACGACATCTGAGAAACATATTCATGGGCCAGTTTTCCACAAACGTGGAAATCTGCCCTGGCTGGGAAAATGAACACATATTTTTACTCGTGTATTGGTGGATCCCACTGGTAGCAGCAGGTGGCTGCTGGAACAGTGTTATCACATCAGGTCCTTTTTCTCATCAGCAGTTCACCATTTCTACAGCAGGAAGTTAAAAAGGCTTCAAAAAAACGGCCAAGGTATGGTTAAATAAACCAATTCTTTGCTCCTGGGCCTAATGCATATCCTGACATTGCAGAACACAGTCTAACCTATGGCAGGAACTATTGGGTACCCTTGAAAAGGTTCATTTGCTGAAGTGCTGCTATTTCTTATCTGTAATGGATTCTGCTGTAGCACTCATTACTGGTACCACTTCAGCATCTCTCCCTTGCACTTTTTCTCAGTTTGCAAGCCATTGCAACCTCTCAGATCATTACAAGACTATACTGCAGTGCACACGATCCCTCTCTTGTTTTCTCTGCATAATTGAAAAAGGCAGCTGTTGACAGAAACACATTTGATCAGCCCTGTTTCTGACAAAGTTGAAATAGCTTGATTAACTCTCACGTTCCACCCTTACAGAGTGAGAAGCGTTCCCTGGATTGTGAGCTGGAGGCACGAGATTCAGTGGCAATTACAAAGGCAAACATCTGGCTTTCACAGATGAGTTCAGACTGAAGTGGGGCTCTCAGCCAGATCCCTGTGCCCATTCAGTCAAAAAACCTGGAGGAAACTGAGGCCAGATGTCACAAACCCTACCAAGAAACTGCAGAAAGGTCATCACCAGCATCCTCAGTGCTTGCATCACTCTCATACCCCACAGTCCCACCTCTATGTGTGTGAGAAACTCCAGTGCTTTTCTGTCTGGTGCTGTTATTTGTGAAGACTTTCCGTTTAATCAGTCTCTAGTCAGAAGTGGTCTCAGAGCTCTATGAAAACCATGCATGGTCCTGGGTACTCCTGGCTGGACACATCCATCTTTTGTCGATCCATATACACCAGGATCTTTGCAAGATGAATAACATTTATAAATTCAAGTTATTTGGTAAAATGCATCTTCTTGCTTATAGTTTCTAGAGCTATGCCTGAAGACAGACTTGCCTAAAAAGGCTGAGAGCTCGCCTGTACACGGGACCAGACATACCCTATATATATCCCACTGTCACAGCCTCTATCACTGAAAACCACATTTTAGGCTACCAAAGAATAAATTTGGTCTAGAAGGACATAGCCAAGGGAAGGGAATTCAGTAGCTCTGAATTGAAATAAGCCTTTTAGGGAATATTTAGTTAATTCTTAAGTGTTAACCATGATGGAAGAGGGAAGGAGGTGGGGGAAGAAATACATGACACTTTCTTCATCTTCCTTTCTATGCATTTAAATACAGGCTTCACTGGATTAAGGCTAGAGCATCACTGCTTTGCAAAACTAAGCTGCTAGTGTGGGCTTAAACTCATTCTCTTTTCAGTCGCCCACCTCAAATCCTCTGGAGGCAGCTCCTTACAGCAGTAGGATGCTCCCATGAGGACATTTCTCCTTCTTTCCTAATGAGCAATGGTATCGCTAGGCTTTGCAGACTGCTCTCAGGTGCTGGAATCCCTCTCTCTGGGGGATGGATTTTTTGCAGCTGTTGGCTCTGTCCATTAAAACACTGACTTGTTAATTGAATGGGGGTGGGAAATACATTTTAGATGCAGCTACATAATCATCACTCACAGACGAAGGCCACTGAGGACTACCTTGCAACTCCCTCTCTCTCTTCTAGGTTTTATTTCTTCTCATTAGATACATTCAAATCCAGACTCCACAAACTTTCATGGCTTATTCAGAAAAAAAAATGTTTTCAGGAATGAGCATCAACAGCATTAGAATGGTAGGAGGAACTGCATCCAGCTTTTCAGAGAAGGCAGTCAAAAATTGCCACCACCAGTGCCTTTCTCTACCTGAATTTGGCTGCCTGCAGCCACTGCTCCCCTGCACAGCAGCACGGCTGCAACCCCAGCAGCTGAACTGAGAAGCCTGTGACTCTGCCCAGGCCACATCCTGACACGATGGAAGAACTTCGATTCTGTGCCTATGATGCACAGTGTTGAATTTTCTGCACAGTGCATGTTCAACATTTCCAACAGGTTCAACCAGAGTTTTGGGCACTCGGTCCTCATCAAGCCCAGGCCCTTAACTTCCCGGTGCTTTGACTGACCCAGCTGTAAACTAAGTGTAATGTGATTGCACAGCCCAGTGAGCTGGTAACAGAGCTGTGAGCTGGGGGACCCTGACTCTATTCCCAGCTCTGTCATTCATCTGGTCTTCAGTGAGTCACCTCCCTCTGTCTCTGTTTCTCCATCTGTGAAGCATACATAATAATATGGGGTGAAAGTCTGAGAACTGCTTCAGCAGCCTGAAAGCCTAAATTTCACTTTTAAAAGCACTTTAAGCATTTAGGCAGATAATTTTATACTGGACTGCAGTGTTACACTGACATATTGCAAACACTTTTTAAAATATCTGCTCCCCAAAAAGCATGAGGCCCTCACTTTGCTGTCATCACTGTTTTTTCCAGTAACTGAAAAACTCCAGTATATCTACCACTCTTAGTACAGTGCAGCAAAGACTTCCCTTGAAAGTCAGAAATGGATGTATGAGTAAAAGCATGTCTTAAACACTTCTTAGTAGCCAAGGGTCAGCAAATGAGAAGGTGCATGCCCTTAGCACTTCACAGCTTCAGAATAAAATATATTAAACTAAACCACACCTGCTGCATATAAAAGGACCTTTTCTTCTGAAGTCATGCACTTTCTAGTAAAGCGGTGATATTTTTAGAAGGAAGGTATCACAAAATAGAAATTAGAGGTGTCCTATTTTTTACCAACACATCAAAGGTGTTAGAGAACTTAATTGGCCTGTGGAATATTCTTTGACACAACAGAGGATGTTATAAGCATTAATTATAATCAACAGCAGCACTCAAAGGATAAGGTTTTTTGCAGCTAAAACCTTAAAACGCAGCACAGAATAGTATTGATTCTGCACTGGAGAAAGGTAGAGCATAGTCAATTTGTGGAAATTACCTGATGGCATGTTGTAGCAAGGCAGATATGAGAGACACATTACTCTGGGCAATGCCCTGGGGAAAGGGAGGAAAGGGAGGAAGAGAGAGAGCGGAGCTGCATGGTGGTAAACGCCCGCTGCTGCTCCAGCACCTAGGTGTGGGTGGCTACCAGGGAAGAGAGGCACAGGATGGAAGTGGGCAGTGCCTGCTACGGGGTGGGGTACCAGAAACAGAGGACATGCTGGCCAGAAATGAAATTCACTTGCTGTAGTTCTGAGTCATGACTATTTCGTTCTAGTGAGATCCCCAGGAGCGTGGCTCTGTCAGCAAAACTCCAGCAGGCACCAACACCCATTTCTCCAGCCAGGTGCACCCCCCTCCTTCCCTTTACAGACAACTGAAGGATGCTGCCTTGGGGATTCATCACGAGCAAGTGAGGGAGAAAGGGATAAGCACGAGACCGACGTACTGCACATGATATGGTAAGTCTTCCTCTCCCCACCTTAAGGTCAGTATACATGCAATCAGGTCATATTTGAAACAGTTTTCAGAGCATAAAACAAGTCCAATCTTCAGGACAACTGACCTACAAACACTCACACAAAAATGCATAAATACAAAAATATAACTATAAATAAATATATAAACAAAAATGTATATATACAGGGATAAGGAGAGAAAGAGATTCAGATGACACATCACACACCATATCTTTGAGTTTTCCACCTTTCCTGGGAGAATGTTTCTTTGATTCAGGTTCCTAAGCAGCACCTCACCCCTGGCCTGACAGATAAGTGGGGAAACCTGCATGGTACCTGCATAAGCATTTGTTTTTTCTTACAGCTCATGTCTTTTGCAAGAAGGGCTCACACCAGGATATGAGAACAGAACTCAAGGACAGATTTGCTGCTCAGGAGCTATAGGAAAAAAACTGACAAGCTTAATGGTGGGAAAGTTTGTTAACCCCTTTGGAGAGTGCCCTGGTTTCATCTGGGATAGAGTTAATTTTCCTCCTAGTAGCTGGTACAGTGCTGTGGTTTGGATTTAGTTTGAGAATCATGTTGATAACACACTGCTATTTAGTTGTTGCTAAGTAGTGCTTACTCTAAGCCAAGGACTTTTCAGTTTCCCGTGCTCTGCCAGCGAGGAGGTGCACAAGAAGCTGGGAGGGAGCATGGCCAGGACAGCTGACCCCAGCTAGCCAAAGGGCTATTCCACACCCTGGGACGTCACACTCAGGCTGGAGGTGGATCGCTGCTCGGGCATCAGTCAGTGGTGGTGAGCAATTGCACTGTGCATCACTTATCTTTTTTGGGTTTTATTTCTGTCTATTTTTTAAAAATTATCTTCCTTTTAATTATTATTATTACTATTATTTTTAAGTTTTTAAAACATTCTTATCTCAACCCACAAGTTTTACTTTTTTTTTTAAATTCCCCATCCCACCGGGAGTGGGGAGGAGTGAGTGAGTGGCTGTGTGGTGCTTAGTTGCTGGCTGGGGTTAAGCCATGACAGAGAGCTGTAGCACGTGAAAAAAAGCAACCCAGAATGCTCGGCTAGGAAAGATAGGGCAACAGGGATGCAAAATAACTCTCTGATGCCCCATGGGAGTATACTTTTTGGAACACACAGGATACCCATCAGAACCTGGACAAATAAAAGAGAATCTGCTCTGTTATAGCCTCCTGTGAAGCAGCAACTGAAAAGATGGCTGTAATCAATCAATAAACAGTCACTGGTTCTATTATTATATGACAGCATGGTTTATCCTGAAAGACTTTACAGATGAGCCCCTTCCTAAGCTCAGATACACAGATGGATTTCTTCCCAGAGCAGTGAAGACCCAACATGGCCACATCAGCATCGCTACGACAGACCAGCACGGGGCCTGACTTGCACATGAGATGGGTACACACACTCCCAGCTAAAGCAGGCAGCACAAACCACTTCACTGTGGGCATATCAGATGCTAATTTATATCCATGAGTGAGACACACATGCTTTCTGGAGTGGCTGATTCAGTGAGTGTACATCCACATTCCTACTGGTACCAAGCTATGGCATATTAAAGCAGTAAGTGAGAACATATGCAACAATGAAATGCACCACTGCTGCTGGAGGAGGATAAAATGGAAAGCTGTGCAGTGCTTGGCTGAGTGAGGCTGACTAATGACTCTAACGTGAGTGGCTGCTGATCAAGAAATCAAACACAGAGCAGTCCATCACAATCACGGCAGGTGAGGAAAGACAAGCCAGAGCCAGAGCTCGGGATACCAGAAACCTTCCATGCTGTTCCAAAAAACAGTAGTATCTTCCACATAGAGCAAAAAAACCCGTTTGTTTCAATGCATAGTCAAATTCATTAGAAACCCTCTGAAATAGGATCCTTTGTTACACAGTTTGTTGCCAGATGATATGGACATTTTTGGGTAGTGTGTTCTCAGGAACACAAATGGAAAATAGAAAATGACGTGATGGACACAGCATGTCAAAATAACAATCCTCATTTAAATCTTCATGCTCGAGACTTCTTACATCTCAAATGTCAAACATGCAAAATGGATTGCTTGCAGAAACTGATTTGGGGAACATCAATTGTTCTGAATTTCAGAGTATTAACATGAAAAAAACCCTGACTTTAAACTGTATCAGAACTCTACAAAATCTGACACTTTGCTCCTGCTATTTCTTTACCTTTGTTTGCACTTCAAGGCCACATCCCCTTTGTCACTTGGACCACAAGAGCTGATCTGACATTTTATGGTGTGTGCTTGACGTGACTGCCTATACGGTGCCCCACTGCCTTGAGGGACAGTTCCTGCTCCTTCCCAGCAAGGCTCTGAGTAGGATCACACCACTGTTAAATGTTCAAGAAAGCAGAGGATCAAGTTTCAAACAGAAAACTTCTGAGAAAAGAAGCACATCTGTTGTGTAATTCCAGAAGAAAACAGGAATTAGACTCTACTTTCTAAATGTCTCACCCAATTCTACAGATTGATGATATTTATTCACACAATACAAACATTGGAAATGCCAGGGCTCTGATCCTTACTGATACCAGGGTAAGTGGGTTTTTTTTAGCACTTAAAATCTTTAATCCCTTTGGAGATATGGGAGGAAGTATTCAGTTACACCAATCACAAAACCAGTCACGGGGTTATTAGTTAGTAGCCTTTTCTTTTACAAAACACACAGAGAGACACAAACCAAACCCACTGTCTGCTGAAGACAGTGTCAAAGGAAGCCTTAAGAGGGACAGTGTCAGCAAGGACCAAATGAAATTGCAGTTTTCATGCTGATGAACAGTCCTGCAATCTTACAAATGCACTGAACAGACACATGGATCCAAACACCATCAGTGTGGACCAGTCTGCATGCCTTGAAAACTGGACAGAAACAGAAATCATAGTTGTAGTAGGTGGTTTGGAAAGCTGGTGACAAAACCAAAATCTGTACCAGACAGAGATCTTTGAAAAAGTTTGCTCACTAGTCTGACTTCCCTTTCTTTTTGAAAACATACCTTAAATTTTCTACAGCCACTAAGTCCCCATCATGGGTACTTTCAAATCTCAATTCTAAGTAGACTGCCTGATCCTTTTCATCAATAACACTCACACGTTCACTCTTTCCATTACCATAATTACACTGGCATATCACTTAAAAGCCACAAAATTGCATTGTGTTTCTATAGGCAGCCATAACACAACAGCACAAAACAGCACAGGCAAATGCTGTAGCAAATCCATGCAGGTGCTACTTCTTCAGAGGCCCATCAGAAATCAGTGCAGTGTGGCTATAAAGTGGATGCTCTGCTCTCCTAGATCACTGCCTTCAAAGCACGTGTTCCCAGGGAGACAGGTAAGTGTTCACGGTTCAGCGTTAATGTCTCTGCATTTTAGGGCATGTAATTCATAATTTGCAGGAGAGGTACTTATGCAATCACAATGTCTCAGTGCTCCTGATATTTGTCAGCAAGGGTTGGGCATTCTCCTCCTTGTGCTGCTTGTCTCATCTGTCTCTGGACAGTTTATGCACTGTTGAATTGGAGCGTGTCTTCACTTGGGTTCAGAATAAAATCACTGCTCTCAGGAGCCAGCTACTTACATGCATCTGTTTTCAAGAGCATTTAGTGCTAGAGTGTGGACCTTACTCACTTCTGTATCAGTCCATCAGTATATAACTCCAGCAAGATCTTGAACATAAACATGAGGAAAACCCATGGTAAATCAGGCCCTGTATTGCTGAAAAAAAAGCCCCCTTATCCCAGGATAACAGGGATGAGATTCCTCATTCTCTATTAAAAATGTCTGTAGCTGAATTTCCAGAGGTGTTTTGCAGCTGCAGCTTCCATACTTTGGGGGGTGTATGAGCTACTGAAAATCGTGTCTGAGAACTTGCTGAGGTTTAACCTCTTAGTTCAGTCTTACCTGACATGTGATCATTGTCTCCAGAACAGAAGATACTCAAATACTAGAACAACTCACGTGAAAATTAATACAGCGATTTCACATATAAACTGGAAGTAATGAAGTGTGCAAAACCTTTCAGGAATGAAAGCCTGAAACCCTGATTTCAGAAATGAAAGCTTTGGCTGATTAATTTTCCTTCATAAATAAACTATTTCTCAGGGCTGAGTGAAATAGATATAAAACATCTGCACTTTTAAAACAATGTGAGGAGAGCAGCACATGTTATCCAGGAAATCTGATTTCCTAAGTAATTACTTTCCTGCTTATTGAGGTTTCAAGCTGAGCAAAGGGTCAGTGATGAAGGACCGTGCTGTCTTGTAGTAAATAAGGTTAATGCTACTGGATAGAAGCTTTGTATACACTTTTTTTTTTTTTTTTTAGTAGTAGTATATACTGTTTTGCAGTCACAAGGTATGAGAACAAACCTAAGTGCAACTTGCAACTCATGTTCAAATAGGGATCCACATGTTACTCTCTGTATCAGAGATGGATCCTGTGAGATGGCCCCACCCAACCATTCACTTAGAAATGTGATCATTTCATCTGTGTCCTTTCCAAAAGACCACTAGGATCCTTTCAGTTGGGTATGTTGTTAGAAGTGCTTGGATGGACTTCTCAGGAGCTGACGTCTCAAGTTCTACACTGGAAGGGGAGTACATCAGATTCTCCGTCAGAGCCTACCTTGGGACC
The DNA here is from genome assembly GCF_003259725.1 of Athene cunicularia. Taxonomy (NCBI): domain Eukaryota; kingdom Metazoa; phylum Chordata; class Aves; order Strigiformes; family Strigidae; genus Athene; species Athene cunicularia. The sequence continues at coordinate 8,977,346 of NW_020799121.1, read as the reverse complement.
ATGCAATAGAGTTTTAGCTTACTGATATACATCAAAATGAAGATGACTCTAAGGTGGTAACTTGTGTCCTTCCTAAGAGATCTCAAAAACAGGGCAGAGCAACCTACAGTGCATACCTAGGCTTCATATATTTTAGCATTTATTTCAACAGCTACTAAAAACAGCACCCTTCACCCTGCACAGCACATCTCAGAGGAGCTGTTAGACAAGCATCTGCACTGGAGACAAAGGCCTAGGAGATGTGAATTTTCAAATGAAGGGGAAAGAAAGCCCCTTTCTTATCAATTCCTGTTTTCCCACTATAAACATTCTTGAAAGCACTTTCACATTCCTGAAACAGTATTTCCTTAGAAAATTCCATTTCTGAAAGGCAAAATGTTCCTTTATAGAGAAAAATAAAATGACACTCTGACTATGTAGTCCAGTTTAATTTTAAAATTTATCCGGTAGGAAAACTCAGAACATGTGTAAAGTTCTCAAAAAAAGAGCAACTCTTGAACAAGGCAAGGCTAACACATCTACTAGTGCTCCTGGGAAGCTCTGGTTTGGGCTGACAGCCAAGAGTGCTGCCTACAGACCGAAAGGAAGCCAGCCTCTTATCATCACATAGAAAATACCTTTGTTTCTCTTACACACAATGTTTCACTGGCTTATTACTCATGCCAGAGTCCACTGGAAATTAAAATAACAGATGAAAAAGCTCCTACTATCCTACTGAGGGCTACAATGTGAACTTGAACCAGGGATTCACAACTAGAGCACGCGCACTTCTGAGTGCATTGTGGTGCAGCTTTGAGGTGTGACACATGCATCCACAGCTTTGTAGCGCCATCTGTTTTCTCCAGTTTCATTTTGCTGTCCCTGTACAAAGCCTTTAGCCTTGCTTCATTTAAATTCCCCCTCGGCAGACAGCTGAGACAGAAAACGTCAGTACCAAAACGACAGCACATGCGAGATTTACCTGATGGGAGCTGACTCATCCCCTTTATCGAGCCAGTCCTGCGGTGGGATTATGTACATGCACCAGAGGCCCCAGTTATAGCCGTGGGCTGCATTGGCGTATTGCTGCACTTCAAAAGTGTTGTACTTGATATTGTCAATCGCTGGTAAGATGATCCGCTTTCGATCTTCTTTGATCCGGGTAAGTGCAGGTTCCACCCTGAGAACAATAAAAACAGCAGAATGTTTTACAGCCAGCCAGTAATCCCAGGTCCTGCTTTGCAGTCTGATGAAACAAAGTTCTCTAATACTGCGAGCAGTGACCCAGCAAGATGGCAGCCCATAATACAGCACAGCGGGATCGAAGACAGATCACTGTCATACACCGAAGAGGCTGGAGCTTGGTTTGGGATACTTCACAGGGCAACAGCACATGATTTATTACCTGTATGAAGCTGTACCAGAGTTTAACCACACAAAATTTTACCAAACACTTATTCTGAGGCCTGGAGACTGTCAATTCATTTTGCAGCGGACAAGTGTTGAGAAACACTAACACCAAGAGTAACTAAATGGTCTCCTAACAGCTACAGCAACAGGATGCCTGGTAGCGATTAAATACCTGCTCTGCTGACAAGGCCTGAAGAACAAAACACACACTGGGGACTGAATGAATATGAAGGTTACTCAAAGGTTTTAATCTTGTTTCCTAAGGACTGACCCTATCGGATCTAGTTTGAATGACAAATGTGGCTGCGTTATGCCTTCTAAAACCTCTTTGGTGATGAGAAGATTTCAGTTGCCAGATGGTGCAAAAGCAGGGAACTGCAGGAAATGTGCCACCGTTTCAAAAGGCTTTAAAACATCAATGTGTTTTCAACAGAAACTACATCCCAAAGTGTTTCAGGAAAGTAAAAAGCTTCAGTGCAAACATTCCTTTCTGACCAAGGTAGTCTGAAGTTGCTACGAATTTTCAGAGAAACTGATCCAAAGAGGTAGCAGACTTACATAAGGGTGAAAAGCACTTCTCAAAGCAGTATTAGAAACAGCCACAGGTTCATTCCTTTGTAACTCTGTTTCCCCTTGAAACAACGTTTGAAGATTTTGCAGAGCTCTCACATGTATCTTTAAGGGAATGGTGGTTTGCAGTGATTCACAGAGGTAGCAGGCTTTGAACACTGATCTTTTCTCGTTTTTCTTTTGTTGTTGGTTAAAAGGCAATTGTTCCTTTGTGTTTTCAAGTTTGTTACCTTATATTTTGTTTGTTATCTTATATTTAGTTCCTTATCATGTATTTTCTTGTGTAGGCCAACAAAATAGGACAAGTTATGAAAATAATTCAACCTCCATTTTCAATCTTCACTGACTCAATCTGAACTATCATAAATTGTCGAGTCTCTTCTGCAAAAAGACAGCAATTTCTCTGTACTTGAATATGGTGAAAATACTTGACTTTATGTATACAGACTCCGTATTGCTTACATGAGGTCATGTATTGCTTGCTTTCTTTTCTTTTTACCCTTCCCACACCAGTAAAAAGACACACAGATTCGGTGAAACCCTTGAGTACTGATGATAAGCCACTTACTGCAAATAAACCATCACAAAACAATGTAAAATAAGAGCATAACTGACAAAAAGACAAGGTGTCACAGCATTTCATTTGAAAAGAAGTCAGAGAGTTAAACTAGTTTTATTTGGATTCCTCTAGAAAAATGACATTTGAATCTATCTGCCAATAACAGAGCATCGAAGTTTTAATAAAAAGAATGATCACAGGTACGGTGGGAAGGGAAGAACGACATTGCAAGTTGCAGAAATTCCCCCTGGCCAGGAAGGTTATGAAAGAGATGTTCATCTCATATGCAATATGTATTATTTTGTTACTCGATTTATTCTGGGAATAAATCAATGCATCCCTCATGACTGGAATGGCCTGAGGTCTCTCTTACTCCTGCCTGCCACCTGCAATTTTTGGTGCAGTACTTCTCTTATCAAAGCCCAGTCCTGCAAGGTACCAAAGACCTCCACAGAAGCACGAAAGGGCATCAGCCCAGAGGAGGTCAGTAATTTCAGCTCAGGTTGTTAAGTACCCTTTTGGTTTTAAAATATTTCCTTAGTCAGCAGGATCATACGTTGTTTCTTTTTCCCCCTTTTTTTAAAGAACTACACCCCGGACTTAAAGGAGATTTTCTTCTTTTTTTGTGAAAGACAAGAAACAATTGAGGGAGATTCACAAGAGTGCAGTGCATGATTCAGAATGCCAATTCGCATGTTTTTTAGTCCACAGTCATGCACCCACATAAAGAGCCAATGTGACCTACTAAATCAGGATAAGCCACTTCCGTTATTAATATGAGATTATATTTATGAGATTAACTGCTTTAAAAACCAGTGGGTAGAAGGCAGAACTCTTGCAACTCCAGTAAAGCAGGGAAGAATACAGAAAAGATGCATCTGCTTTGTTCTTTCCATAATGTTATCTCTGCTCATCATCTGAGAAGCAGCAGAAGGAAGTACAGCAGAACAACAGAGATGTCAGGCAGACACCCCTCTCCCATCACAAATCAGCCTCCGTGCATATGGTAACCCCTGTGCGTATCAGCAGGAGGGTCTCCCACTCCTTTCTGGCCTCTGAAACACAGGCTTTCAAAATACCAAACAACAGGTATAGATGTCACTAATGACAGGCCACTTGCTTGACTGTAAGAAGAATCCTATTCCTCATGGTTGCAGGGAAAAAAAAAAAAAGACCTTGGAGCAGGACACTGCCCATGCGGAGCACTTGCAGCAGAAGCCTTACTGCAAAATGGACTCCAAGTTCCCTTGCAAAGCAAACACCACCCTGGGAGGTGGCCCACTCCTGAAGCCCTTGGGTGCTGATTCAACAGATTTGGTGCAGTGGGGAAGTCACAGAGCAGAGGGATTACATCCTCCAGTGAGATCTGGTGCACAACATAGGGCATGGTTGCACCTGGTGACTCCCATGGCATGCACAAACTTATTCTGTTTGAGTTAGATTTCCAGATCTGCCCTGTAAAGCAGGAAAACTGACTGCACACCTTCTGAAGCAGAGATCTGTAAATGGGTTTCCTTCGTAAGAATCAAATTCTGTCATTCACATTCACTACCATCTGATTCTGGAAACAGGTCTTTGACAAACAAGGGAAGACTTGGATTTTTTAAAACTATTTTTATCTCTCTTGTTTAGAGTTCTTTGGCCACTAAATCCTCAATCTCTCAATTATTGGGATGCTTATGTTGATACAAAGCAAGATCATTTAACTGTCACACTCAAAACTATCCCGAAGTTTCCACATTGCTTCTACAGTTCCTCCCTGTGTGCTCATTTTGCAAGTATTTTACTTTGAAGGGTAGATTGAAATTGTGCAATGAAAAAACTAGAAGAGATAAGCAATTCTTCTCCCTTAATATCAGGTGTCTGCAATAGACCCCCCACATCCAAGGTAATTGCCTTAAACTTTCATTCTCAGTAGAGAGAGGCAGGGGCTGGCACTTTTGGTAAAATACCTCTCATAATAATGTAGACACTGAAAACAGGCGAGATTAAAAATGTTCCAGGGGAGTCTATTTTGAATATAAAGGGAATTTAGCCTGCTACTTTGCAAGACAGCTTAAAATTGGGCTGTTGAAGTGTATCCCCAATAATGGTTAGAGAAAGAATGTGAAGAAAACATTTAACAGTCACTCTGATTTTCAGCCCTCAATCATATTTGTGATTGTGTTCATCTGATACTTGTGTCTTGGAAATACTAATCTGCATCCTCATTTTCTTCATAACAAGAAGAACAATCCATTCCCAGCTCTGGTGCTGCTGTCACACCAGACATCACCAAACTACTCTGGTCACTCTACAGTTAACTGAATTCCTGTGTTTTCCAGTTGTGTGGCTTACATTTATTATCACCTGACTTGGTGATTTGCATCACAATGGCAGAAGAAGGGATCTCTGGAGTGTAATACAACAGTCTGATTAAAATATGTGATGACATTTCATTAATCTCTATCAGTCTATTAATTTGAAATCTCAGGTTTCAAACTTTCATGAAATCTGAGGCATCTGAAAGCTGTCCGTGTGACAGACGTTCTGTTTCAGTCCCCTGCACTCAAGAAATGTAAATGTTGAAGATATTACTACTTCAGCAAGTGTTGCTATCTCTACCCTCAGGTTAAAGATGAAGTAAAATGCCATGCCAAGGTTACGGAGTGAATGGGTATGAAAGCAACTGCTGGAACTTCATTTTCTCAACCTCCCATTGCCCCCAGCAGAGGTGACTTTCTTCCTCTGTCTGTATCCATATGGGGAAATCACATCTCTGCAGGTATTAGAAACAGGAAAGGTTCAGTATCTGGACAGACTGCACATTTATTTAACTTCCAAAACATGTTCACATCCACAAGTAAGAGAGCAGGCTCCGAGTCACAGATGGAAAGAGAAAATCCAGTGCAGTTGTTCTCTGTTCCTTAGCAAACTGCAAACGGAGAGTCTTTTAATTAAACATCTACACCTGTGAGATTTCACAGCTTGTCTTGCCTGATCAGGGACAGCAGAAATAGCAATGGGGTATCCAGATACCAAGCTTCACCTCATCTCAGTGAGAACTACAGGAACGTTCAAATCCCAGATTCTGCCAGTGCACCCCAGCACGGCTTGTGCTCTATTTCTCTGCCTGCCAAGATCCCTAGGTAATGGCCAAAGAAGAAGGACTATTAACTTGAAAGGACTGGGTAATGGACTGTGTTTACATTGCTTATCTTGGGTAATCCATGAAATATGAGGGGGGTTTATTGCTATTCACTGCTAGCAAAGTCCAGCCTTGGAGTAGCTCTATTAGGCTCAATGGACTTACACAGTGTCTTTGTCTCTGTAAGCTGAGCTGCACATTCATCAAATCCTTTGTCAACTTTGCTGGTAATTCTGGCTTTGTCTAATTGCTTCAGGTTTTTGAAAGGATTATGATTAAATCTTTCCTAGTAATTTCTATTTTTTTTCCTAATTTTAAGCTGCTACATTATTATGTAGATTTACTCATCCTCTTTATAGACACCAGAGTTCTCTCCCTGTTTTTTTTCCCTCTTGTCTTGTGTTTTCCACGCTGCATCTGCAGAAGTCAGGTGCTCCTGGCAGCTCCCAAGACTAGAAGGACAGAGTGGAAGAGGTTGCTGAAGCCCTAGCATGTTCAACGTGCTTTGATAATGAACTGCAATATGTTGTTTGATATTTCCCTTCTGCGTGGTCACTGCTGGCAGTGAAGCAGGATTCAGCCCTGCCTGATTAGGTACATAAGCCAGATATGAATTTTGAGATTCATCTCTATTTTTCACAGATGCAAAAATAATAAGTTCCTAGCTTCTGAGTCAATGTACTTTATGGGCGCAGAGTAGCATATATTGTTAACAAGTTATTTACTGGAGCAAGAGAAAATATTCTCCCAGGCATATTCATAGGCATGATGTATTTCAGCAAACTAAATATAATCAACAGCTTCAGCTTTAAAGGTAGTGCTTTACATCATCCAGTTCTTTTTTCCACCTAATAAAAACCAAGCAGACAATTTGAGGTGGAATTTGAGTGACATAAGAAGTTCCTCCCTTCTATCCTCTCTCAAAATATTTATTTGTCAGTGTCCTCCTCTCCCTCTGAATAGATTGCTGGTGAATGAGTAAAGCCAGAAGAGAAAGGACAGTAAATTTAGTTGTCTTATAGACTCTACTAGGGTAAAGGGTATTTTCACTTGGGTTGTGGCTTTTTGAAGCAGAAATACAGTAACACACTGCTGAGGTCTCATTCCCAGGACTGAGCCCTGCGATTGACAGTGCTTGGTTGAAACTCCACAAAGCATATCACTGTCCCATGGCTTTGGTCACAAGGACATGCTGGGAGGAAGATCCACAGCAGGTGCCTTGGCAAGTGACTTACAGAAATTCTCCTGACGAATTTGTGGAAGGAATCTCTGATCAGGAGCAAATTCACAACAAAAAGATGTGTCAATTTGTCAAAGACTGTCGAGCATTATCACTAAACAGAGCACATGCGTTTCATGCATTTTATGTTTTTGCCTACCAGTGGGTCAATTTCTGGATTAACACTGGATTTTCCAAGGTGTTGAGCACCCATGATGACTTCAGTGGGAGCAATGCCAGTACTGTGGGCCTCAAAGAATAAGTGCTCCCAAGATAAACATTAGAGTTAGGAAAAGAGTTGGAAGGCAGAATTTACCCCAGAGTATAGAATAAGCCTGTAAAAAGATTGAGAACAAAGGCAGGGGTCATACTGTGATCACACGGGCTTCTCTAATCCCATTGTAAATCTATCTCCGAACACATATGCATTCTGTATTTAATACTGGGCTAATTCAGAGCAGCTCAAACCCCACGGGAAACCACAGCAAATAAAAATTGTATGCTGTTTTACATCCTTATCAGATTGCCGGAGAGTTCATGTCAGTGGGGAAGTCTGGTTTTTCACAATGCTAAAAAGAACAGCTTCTTACAGATAAAAAACAGACAAAAACAAGTTAGTAATGAGCTCCTCAGCACACATGATTATATAATTCACCTTTTTAAATATGTAAAAGCACCTGCTGACTTCAAGCAGACTTTTAAAAAGGCACAACATAGGAATAAATGCACATGATCCAAAAGAAGCCACACACACACATCACGGGCCAGATCTTATGCTGTCCAACTCTTCCACTTTAATGGACTTCACCACTCCAAGGATGCTTTGCTAATATGCACCATCTGAGGAGCGGACCCAGAATATTTTCCAGTTCTTAATTAGAATTATTGTACTAGGCATTTGACAATAAATCCCCCTATCCCCAATGTCTCTTTTTCTGCATTTGTCCAAAAGCAAATCCTTTCCTAAAGGACAGGAATTGCACAGGGAAATGTGTTAAATTCTGCCCCGTTCCAAGTGGGTAGCCAAATACCCTAATCTCTGGGTTCTTTTGAGACAAACATGTCTTTTCTTTCCTCTCCACCTCAGTGTTCTAATTTTTACTCCAATAAAAAATTAAGAACATTAAAAAATCCAATCTCTTTTCCCCCCTCTTTCACAAATCTTTTTTTTTTTTTTTTCTTGCAAAGACTTAAGGAAGAGTCCTTACAAGACATAGATGAAAGACAGCATGGTCTCATCTGCTAGATTTTATGGCTCAGTGCATTTAACACCATATTTTACTCTGGCTGTACCACTGTCAGGTACCATGAAGTAAAAACTTAACGCAGAAATGTAAGAAAAAAATATGCATAAACTGAAAGCTTATTTTGCATGTAATTTTATACGCTACCTCACATTTCACTGACAATATACATTTATCAGATGCAGACAAGCAGATCTACTGACATACATAATTCTTCACTGAGGCCAACTGAGGAATATTTCATGCAGAATGCCTTTTCTGTAAATAAGTGTTCAGAGAACTAAAAAAAATAAAAATCTCATACTCCCTTCCTCGGTCTCTAAGAGGAAGAAATTCCCCATCTGTTCTACCTGACATCTCCATCAGCATACCTGTGTGCCCGGGGAGGTTTCAGACCTGCAGCCCCCAGCCAGAACTGAGAGAACTCAGCATAAACGCCTGCTGGGGAGTTAAAGATCAGCTCTTTGGCTGCCAAACCTGAATAGCTCTTTTCTGCACCACTGAAAACCAATGAGGATGCTTCAATGAACACTCTAGGTTGTTTAGGTAGATGAATAGTTGAAGTTGCTTTTCTGGCATGTCCTCTGTATGTAAGCTGGCACTGTCCCACGAATCTGAAAGGCTCTCGTGGCTTATGTTGGATGCTTCCCTCTTCGCTCAGATAATATTAGTTCACTTTTTCTATCTAAAACACGTATTCCGTTAAGTTACCAAACTGATCCTAAGTGATGGTAGAGGCTTTGGGTAAGAAAAAACTCCCTCAATAAACATATGTCCTTTCCTTTGCATTTGCATAAAAAAAACTTCCCACATCAAACTTAGCATGGTACCAGGGATGCTGCAATGAACCGTGTCCTGAGCAGAAGCGATAGGCTTGACCCCTCCGGAGGGGAGGGACTGCGCAGGAGAAGGACTGAAAATGTAATTTCACCCTCACCTTCCGCTCTTCCATCACTAGAAGGAAAAAACTACCCGGACCTTGCCAGGTCCCTGAAGAGCCACCTGAGCTTGAACAGGGAGGATGGGGAGTTTACCCGCTGGTAAAGATTGGCTTCCAGTACATTGCATGAAAATATTAACAAGAGAGCTTCAAACTCAAAACATCTTGTGACTTTGCCCTACAAAAGCATAACCATGTCTCTGTTACAGGGTACTTGGGATAACCAAAGTCAGTAGAAGATTAGAGGAAAACAAATTCCTATGGCCTTTAGAAATAGGAATGGATTTAGAAATGGATTCCTCAAGAATCCATTGTTTATGTCCACTGCAGCAAATTGCACTACATATTACAGTATAAAATAGCATCTGTGAAGTGTCAGCCAAAGACCTAGGGATCTTGATCTTTAGCTCTTCTTAGTTCATTAAAATACAGTTTTCTATATTTTTTAAATCACTGCCAACCTCAGGGATAATCCATAATGATGGGATGTGTGTGGCACAATCTGATGGATACTGGGCTTATATTACAGGTCCTCTTTTCCATGTCGGGCTGTCTCTGTCTCTCTGGTATATTGAAATATTTTGATTAAATCCTCTTACTCCACTGCTTCCTTATTGATACTCCTTTGTCTGGCAGAATTTTAATTACTACAGTACTGCATAACTCCATTCAGTGCTCTGATACTACCTCTGTGATAGGAGCAAAAGCAATTCCTAAGATAGAATGCAAGTATAATAGTCTATCATTATGTCTTCTTTTATGGCTCCTAGCACCCTCTTTATGGCTGCTAATCTATTGTGGTCTCTGCCTTTCCCTTACTGATTTCTGCTTTCCTTCACTCAATGTGTCCTTTTTCTCACCCAGAGAATTAACACCTAATCTCTGCTATCTCTCTTTCCTGATCCCAGATATAATGTAGTGAAGTTCCTTTCTCTTTGTCACGTTATTCTTTCCCCACTCTCAAAGTCAGGAGTCTATATAACACTCTACATCTTAAGCACAAAATTAACAGCCAGAATGCAATGGTCTGTACTCAGTGTTACCATGTGTTGCTTAATGCACAGTGGGTGGACCTAATACAAAAGTCAGAGCAGGAATGCTGAAATCTTCAGAGGACTGAAGGGAAAACAACTACACAAGCTTAAATATGCCCTCAAAGAGATTTTCATACCTATTGCATCTGCTGGGTTGCTGACTCTAGATGCTGACTCCTATTGACATTAAGTAACCATTAAAACCAGACAAGGTTCTACTGCAGGACAGGTAGAATTTTTGCATTGTGAACTGTACACGTACATTATCGTGTAATTTTAATTTAAAATTCCATTTGAGAATTAATGGTAATTGCCTCCATTTCAGCTAGTCCTCTCCACTTTTGCTCTCATAGGAGCAGTATTGGCTCACACTATCAAAAGCCTTAAGGGGAACAGGTCAGTAGAAAATCTCTGCTCTGCGCTAATACATTTCAACACCTGAGAAGCAAAAAGCAGCAATTAAGCACAGCAAAATAAATAATTCAATAGTTAATTTGACCTGCCAGGTTGTAGAGTATTTTTTTTTATATCCTACCAGATTGTATTTTAGTTTAGAAGAAGTGTCCCTGGAGAGTAATGCTGTGAGAGCCTGTAAAATGCTGTAGTGCAATATAAGGCAAAAGCTCACCCATAAATGGGGCAACTATTGTTTAAAGGAAAGTTTTGTTGTTGTCAGAGTCCTGCATATTTCATGAGAAAGTGATGAAGTCCTCCTCTGATTCTTTATGAATTAATCTGCCAACTGATTAGGCAGGTAAAGCAGCCATAGATTGAAAGACTAAAATTGCACTGCAGGTACTTGACTTTTAGATGGAACACAAACCAAACAGAAAGGTAATGCTCTTTTCCGTGGTAAAAGAACTGGCTTCCTTTTAATTGCCTTGCAAATAATCCATAGACAGCTTTGAGTGGGAGCAATCCACATGGCCTCTGAATACATGAATATACATTGAAAATGGGGGGAAATATTCATGCAAGATGAGACTTAGTAGGAGAGTAAAACAGCAGTACTTTAACAAGATACTCCCGCATGGCTATCAAGTTTATATGGTTATGGAGTAGGGGAAATGTTAACCTAGTGGGAAAAAAATAAAGCAGTCCAGATGGAAGGACTTCCAGTCCCTCCTAGTAAAAGAAGATGAGATGAAAATTGAGATGACAGGCAACTGCATGTGCACAGGTGGACAGAATTAAAAGTAGGGAGAAACAGATAGAATAAGGTTTGAGATGGCTGTCAGCAGCCCCAAAGGTTGAGGGAAGCAACGGGAGAAGCACCAGAAGGGAACACTCTGAGCCTCCACGTGCAGCTCTGAATCCGTGATGCTCCTGGGCACATTTGCAGTTCTCATTCGTCCTCTGCAGCTACTCCAGAAGCCAAGTGGTCTCAAAGCAGCTGCAGACTGGCTCAGCAGTATTACTGAGACTTAAGCACACTTGTTGAAAGGAGAGTACACCAGGGAGGATGCAGTAAACATAAACACTTTTTATCTCCGATATACACAAACTCTCATTTACTGAGTAGTCTAGGTTCTTGCTATGCTGATTTCAACCTTTTCTGACATTAATGCAAAGCAGTAAGGTTAAAAAATAAACCCAAGCAAACTCAAAAGCAACCACAAAACCCTTTCCTGCTTATTGACACCATTGCCTAACTCCTCTGGGTACTTCAGTAAGATCTCAATGTCCTTTATACAAGTGATAATAAAATTCTCATCAAAGCTCAGAAAACGGCAGCTTGGGCAGGACAAGCACTGGGAACAGCGCCCAGAGCATGCTCTCCCCAGAGCCCGATTCTGTCCTGTACCTGATATTACCCTACATGAACATTTGCAACGATTTGAAAGTTCTAGTTGCTTTAAAAGTAAATAAATTAATTAAACCAGCTCTTAAGCTTCTAGAAAATAACTACAACTGCTATTATAGTCTTTCATAGTCCCGGGGAAGAAAACGGACTGAACATAAACCAGGTCCACTACAAGACACCTTACTGCATCTTCCATTTTATAAGGATATTCATGAACATATAAAACTAAACACTCCACTCCTTTGCAATTAAGTTTCTCTCTGGTTGTAAGGACAGCTATTTTTAGTTTTAATTTGGGGATATCTCCCAGAACTGCAGAGCATAATCAGCTCCACCATAACCCTGCATCATCATTATCAAATACCAGCCTATCTTTGGAAAATACACATTTTACATACCGAAGGTCCCAGTAGCCCTTTTTCAGCTGACTGTACATATCGGTTCCTTCAATTCCGACTTCCAGTAATGCCAAATATTGGCCACTAAGTGGTGCTACAAAGATTTACTCCAAGTGCCGATCTGGCCCATTAAACCCAAAACTGTGCTTGCCAGTCAGTACTGCTCCCTTGCAAAACAAAGGGGATGAGGAAAGGCGTGCTAATTTCAAGCCCCATTAAAAACGAAGGAAATCATTCAGTGTTTCCCTCAAATGCAAATGCAGGAAAATTTATGAGGAAATCAGATTGGTATTCAAGTTTCTAAGGAGAAATGATAGAAAATGACAAGGACATTAAAAAAAGTACTTGAAAGCACGCATCTGCCTCCAGCCCAAGAGTCTCCTTAACGGTGTCTCCCCATTTAACTGCTTTGGAGGTTTCATATTCATTGTGGTTTAAATTACTTCTCCCTCCACTGAGCTGTACTATAGCAGGCACAACAGCTTTTTTTTTATGGATCTGCAGCCATTGCAGAAGATTGTCGGCATTGTTGCAATAATCAAGAATATTATTCAAAAGTAATTGCTAATGCGGTAACACCAGCCTACAGCTGTCTCATCCCTACAGTTTTTCAGCTTCCCTGTTGCTGAGCAAATCTCTTTCACGGGCTTTGAGACATAGGGCACAGTGTGGGAACAGCCAACAACTTACCAGCCAATGTTGAACTCAACGTGAGCATCAAAGAACCCAACGACAGGAGAGGTTGCTGCTTTCCAGCCTTGGATTCTGGCTCGAATCAGTCCTTCTCGTTTGTTATTGCGCACTATTTTCACCAGACCTGGATATCTTTTATTGACATACTGGTCCAGATTAAATTTTAGCTCAACTGCAGGACAAAAAAACCACACAAATACTCAGAATAAAAAAAGCCTTGTTATGTTTTACTTTGATTTATTCTGCAACAGAAATGGAAAGACATCCTTAAATATTCCTAAACCCTTAGGCAGTCTCACAGACACAAACCAAGTACCACAGTTTTGGCGTGGACCACTTCAGGTGTATCAGCTCAGAGAAAGTCTCTATGCATCAGAGACTTGCACGGGTTTAATATAGCCTGATGGATTTGAGTATTGTTTTGAGGAGGTAGTTTGTCTAAGTGTTTTTAAATAATTTCTATTCTAATTCTCTGATGATGTGCATTAGGTTATACCTGGTCTCTGGAGGAGCAATTTAGACCTTACAGCAGCATAACATGGGAGAGTCGTGACTCTTTTTTTCCTGAATTATGTTGTCCAGTAAGAGTTTGAAAATAACCTCAATGAATTTTTGGTCAAGACCTAATTCGGATCACAGTTCACTTCCCTTAATTTTAAGGGTTTTCCCTTAAATATAATTAAGAATCCTCAATACCAGGCTTCTTCCCTGTTGAACTAAATGGATATTGAAGATTTCAAATAGACTTTTTCTCTTTTGTTCATTTTCAGGCATTCCACCACAGATGGAGCAGAACTCATTCACTCCTTTATTCAGCTTCATTTCAATAGGCTTATAAACAGGCAAATTACCAAAATTGTCTCTATTTTTTTAAACCAATCTAGTTTGGTAATTCCTTTACACTGCAGCTTATTCATAATGAGGCTTTTAGTCAAATATATTTATTAGGAAAACTAGTAGAAGCTTCCAGGACATCAGAAGCCTCATTCTTCTGATCTATATTACACAGTAGAATCATTATCATTGGAATCAAAGACCTGATAAATCTCCAGTTATCTACAAGGATGACAGAGAAAAGCCATATAAGAGTTCACTGAGAAACAGTGAATCCAATTCTTCTCTGTATTGAATTGACTCAAACACTCATATAATTACTCCATAGGTTACACTGCCATAACAGTAAGCAAAATTGGACAAAAAGTTTCTTAAATCTATAAGTTTTAGAAGTTATTTTTGGTTTAGTGATTTGCTCTCTCAACCCTCCTTTCTCTTCAGGGACCTCAAAGAGGAACAGCAACTTGAAATACAGATTTAAAGCTGCTCATCTGTGGAGGAAATGCTTGAGATTTATTTTAACAAATAGGGCTCGAGAAGATGCAACAGTTCTAGAAGTTTAACGTGTAACAACCTAAAACACAACATTCACTGCTAGTCAGCTGTCTCCTGAAAGTTCTTCAAACCCAACTGTCCTGTGAAAGATGTTGATCAATAGCACACTATATCCTCACCAATACTGTGAGTTTTGATTGCTGTAACAGAAGTGTTATTTTTACATTAATGAACCAGATGACCTGAAAGTTGCATGTCCTTTGTGCTCATTCTGTTTCATTCTCATAGTCTTAATTTATTCCCTACCTAAAAAAAAAAAAAAAAAAAAAAAAAACTCAATCTGATATTATTAACACCTGTTAAATCATGAAGAAGCCATGTGAAAAAGTAGAAACTATCTTTAAGAAGAATCTGTAGCCCCGCTTTTCTTTGGAAGCAGAATTTAAACTTTTAGTCTATTAATAACAATATTCCTCTGGATGTGAAAATTTGGAGAAAAGTGTCATTTCTATATTAAGACTGCCTATATGAATGTCATTCATCCTGTGAGGGTTTCAATATGATCAGCAGAACATTATCCACATAATGTTTATTTGTTATACAAATAGCTAATATTACTCACCGCTTTGTGCAAGTGGCTCAATCAACCCTCACACTGACAAACACAAACTCTTGTAGATTCTGCTGACTTCAATAGAGGTATGTTAATTTGCACCAACTTATGATCTAGCTTATTAGCTATAAATCATGTATGGCCTTCCTCCTCCAGCTGTTTAAATGCAGAATGACTCAATGATGTTTCATCCTAACATTTTAAAAAAATAATTTCAGCTAGTAGTGACCAAACTCCCTTTGATTTAGATTTCATGTCCATTAACCACATGGGATACAGTACTTAGAGGAAAAGTTATGTATGTTCACCATTGTCACTGTTGTCATCCACCAGAATGATCTCCTTGAGCAAGTGTGATGGGGTGTGATTCACAACGCTGTGCACAGAGCGCAGGATGACTGAGAGTGCCTCGTTTACAAATATAAAGACGACAGAGATCTGGGGCAGGTCATCTGGATAGGTCATCTGTTTGCACCTGGAGAGAAGAAGGAAAGAATTAAAACCCAAGCAGCCACTGGAAGGTAAAATACACTGAAGAGTGTCCTCTACTCATCGCTCTCCAGCATACAGGGACTTGAAGGCTTGGTTCTTTCTAACCCCAAAGGTGTGGTAAAAGCTGAAAAGAAGCAACGCAGCTAGGAGCGGCAAACTTTCCATCAACTCAGTGAAAACCAAAGTGTATCTGCATGCACAAAGACTTGTAGCAGCTCTCATTCTCTATAAAGTTAAAAGCACCCCTTGAAGACCAAAGGAATATCAATGACTTTGCTCAAAAGTTACCTGGAAAAGGCCCACAATACTATTGCCTGTCTGTGCTCCCAGGGGAACCATCACAAGGTCTGCTGTTAACTCATAATTAGATCTCATACTTTCAAAACCAGTATTCACTTGAGCAACTTCTGCATTTGCCCACACAAAGAGCACTTGCCACCCTTTCTAATTTTGTAGTTTGTTCAGTAATATCAAATGCATGATATATGTTTTACGAGCATGCACTCGCTGAAATATTTGCAACATAGCGCTGCTCCATCTGAAACGTCACCTTGACAGGCAGCTGCATCCTTAAATTCACAACTTCCTTTTGTGCTTGCTCCCTGATGCATGTATGTTGCCCTAGATCATTTTGAGAGGAAAAACTGAGGCCTGGATAAGTCACACAGCACAGAGCAGAGTCTCCGCTTCCCAAGTCCCCAGCCCATGCCCCTCTGTAATGTCATGCTGCCTTATTTAGTGGAATTCTCTCTCACTAGTAAAGATGCTAACTTAAAAAAATTACCTATGTGTTCTCACAGTCAAAAGTCATTCGGAATTACCATAGCAATTACTGAACCTGCTCTCTAAAATACTGCTAATGATATCACAGGAAATGACTTTTCCTGCTCTTATCAAACTTTCTGACCTCTTTGCTCATTACTTTGGCATAACAGTCCCTTTTTTTTCCCCACTGTCAGCAGTCATGGGGATGGGGAGAGCAACAAATGCTTGACTGTTGGGTAACCTCTTGAAATCAGTTATGAATTCTACTAAAGTGCAATTATTCATAATTCCTACTCATCCCAGCACTGTTTTCTCAGAGACCTGAGTACTTGTCATTGATTACAGTGTTACCATAGCTACTTACTAGCAGCTTGCTGGTGGCCTGTACCATACAGAGGGCCACTATGTAAAACTTCTGTCTAAGCAGTATTCTTACACAATCTAAAGCCAAACCTGGAATAAAGATGAGATTTACAGGAGGTGTGAATTTTCTGACACAGCCTCCTTTTTGCATTTTTTTTTGACTCTGACTTTCCTCTTGACCACACCAACATATCAAAGTCGTCCATCAGGAATACTTCACTAAGAGGAAAGAACCATCAGCTAAAAACATGGACCTTGCAAAATTTCCCTTGATGAGGGACATCTCTGATCTAACAGCAATTTGCTTCAGGGCCTCACTTGTATCAGCAGGACATAGCAAATTGCATCCCAGTAAATCAGACTGGTACCCAAGGAGTGGGTGCATTGCTGGTGGAAGTGAGGAAGAGGAGGGAGCCCACCCCAGGCCATGCATCCTGGTGGGATCCTACATCAGCACTCAGAGCTAGCAGGAAAGAAGGGAAGCAAAGAAACCAGGTAGCCAAAGCAAGGAGGCTGTGGCCATGAAGGATAAGGAGGAGGAAGTGCAGTGAGAATGAGAGGGCAGTCAAAGCAACACTTGCCATGCAGAGGGACAAGCAATCAAAGGAAAGGTAGGATGAACATAAATGTCAGAAGCAGAGGGGTATTTGGGGAAGGACCAAAGTATTTTGCCTATAAAAAAACAGGGAACCACTGAGATAGTACAAGTTCTCAGTGGATTAGTCTGGACTTCCTTCATCTTCTGATCAAGAAGTTTTGGTGAACTTTTCTGGAGCAAAAAGTGTTTGTTTTATTGGTAAGTGGACTGAAACACCTGGGTACATAGCCACACATTCCTGTCCAGACTGAAAGGCTGAGTAGAACTAATCCCCAGTGCAATTCCTCCATCCTCCCACTTATATTCTTAGAAAATCGGTATTTCTAATCCAAGCTTTAAAACCAGCACACCTAAACCATAACCTCCACTTTTATTTGCTCTTCATCATATTAAATCAATGCATTATTATCCTCAGTGTGACTCTCACCAGTTCACAAGACTTTTCATTCCTTAGTTCTCAATGATTACTTACATTATGGGGCATCATGGACTGCTTTAGATAAAAGGCTGTGTTGAATTTGTTATCCCACCAGGGTTAAGTCATTCCTATCACTTCTCACTGCAACCTTCCTACTGCCAGTTCTCCCTTTTTGCTGTTAGCAGGACATAGTTGAAAAACTGTATATGTCTGCATTTTGGAAAGAGTGCTCCAACCATTCCATATTAGAATACCTTGGGTACCCTCACTTCAACAGGAACATCTAGAAGGGCAAAGGCAAACCTCAGAATTTAGTAGTGGTTTAAAAGCTGTCATAATTTTATTTATTACAGCAAGGATGAAGAACAGCAAAAGAAGCTGTCCAGCTGAGCAGACTTTTCAAAGTACAACAGTGATTTAAGAGTTTATTTCCTACAGACTTCCAGTCAACCTTGAACTCCCAACTCCTTAAGTCACTTCAGAAAATGAGATGGATGTGCTGAGGTAGTCAGGAGAAAGTACTGGTCCACTAACAAACACTTCTGATGATATCGGAGAACACAAGCAATCCCAGTCAAGGGGCCTTTCCTTAAAAATCAGTGGGTGCTTAAGTGCTTTGTTGGATTGTCGCCCAAGTGCTTCCCAATGTATTCTGTAATTAGATACCAGCTGAAGCAATTTACAGTTAATACTTACTTAATTCCAAGAAACTCTAACCAACAATTGACACTCTAAGCCAAATAGTGACATTAGCAAGTCACACGCAAGGATGCTCTACCATCAAAGCACCACCATGCCCACTGTCACCTTACAACATTCTTGGCAAGGTGCTGAGAGCAGACTGAGCGCATTGCAGTGGAACATTCAGTCACCTGTGCCGGTATGACAGGTTGAAAAAGTCAGAGTGTCAGGAGGACAAGGTGCAGCCCTTGATTCTGGCTCTGGAGCATGGCAGCAGGAGAGAGGTCATTCCAGAGGTCATTCCAGAGAAGTCCCAAGAAAATTAAGGCTATAACGAGCTTAGTGACTTTTAATAAGGTATAGGGCATCCTCTCAGAAAATGCTTGGAGTAGCAGCCTGGAAACAGAAGGAAAACATCAGGCAAGAAATCTATGAGCTAACAATGGAGGAGCTTAACATGAGACTAGTCACTGTTATTTTTTATTTTGAGAAGAAAAGTAACCAGAAAGCGAAGACACCAAACTGTACTAAGGTGTCCTAGCCAGACAAAACTTGATATGCTTCAATCTGACCACCAAAGGACTTTGCTAAGAAATGAAGAAAACACCCATTTCTGGCAGACCTGACAGAGTGCAGTAACGTGCTGGGGTGTTTAAGGCTGCCCTTCTCAGGGAGCAGAGGCTTGTCTGCCCTGCTCAGGGAGCTCGCAGCACCAGCACTATGCCCAGCACTCTGCCAGGGAAGGGAGCTGGGTACCACCATGGTCTCCACTTCTCTGTACTAGGTCTGTTCACATTATGAACTGTGGCAATCAGGCAACTGAGAACAATTACAGTAATTGATAGCTGAATCTTGGCCTCATTAACATCTGCCTAACACTACTGAGTCTGGGAAGATACATTTGACCTCTGTGGTAGTAATGATGATCTAAGCTGGCCAGGCATAGCTCACATTTAATATTAGTGTGATTCTAAATTAGTATTATGAACTGTCATCAGGTCTCACAGTGTACGACCAGCAAAGGACTTCAGGTCGGCCTGAGAAGCAGTGCCTCTCTCCAGGGCAGATAGGTATGCTGCAGAGAAACACACTGCTGGATGCATTTAGCACTAGTGCTCCCACGCAAAGAATGAGGATGCCATGGCTAATCATTTCCATGGACCAGCTGAGGATGGATTGGACCTAATTGTGAAACAGCCCTTCAGGCGCCTTTGTGCAACATGCCAAGCATCAAACCTGAGGCATCCTGCTGTTGTCTTGGGAAGAGTCTTTGCATGTCCTTGCTCTGTGTTGGCTACTGCAGAGCTTGGCTGGCAACCCAGAGATATTTCTTTTGTATGTGACAGAGAGCTTGATGTCAGATCCTTCTTCCCTACTCTAAAGAGGATTTTCACTCATTCTTTCCCTTCAATTGAACCGATTCCTTAAATGAATATTTCTCAGCCAGACCCATGAGCCCAGTTGTGACCACTGTCTATGCAGGCATAAGAAAACAGGAAAGGCTCTTCAGCTTGCAGACCAGAACCGTGGAAAAAAAACCCTATGTACGAACACCAAAAAAAAGTCATCAATTAGAAACTGGGAGAACGAGAAAATAAAAAAAAACTTCTCTCAGCTGTATGAGCCCACTCATGACAGTCCTGTGAACTCGTAGACAATGAAGAGAGGGGAAATTTTCTTTTGTCTGAACCTTCATTCCCTGGTAGCTGTATTTACTCTACTTGTATCTGATTCAGTGGAAACATGGGAAGTCCTCTATTTATCAGAGCAGGTCTTACTGAGCTGGTCTTACAGAACTGGTCCATTTGAGTTGTACTATTTTTTGTGAAGGGCTGACACTACAGCCATGCAGGTAGTTCAGCATTACGAGGGAAAGAATAATCCTGCCTTCTCTCCTGTCTGCATACTTGCTAAACTCCAAAAATGAGTTTTGCTTGAAGACCTTAATAAAGTTTGGAAATGGATTAGGCAATGCATTTAGAGATTTCTGACAGCTTTACCCTTCAGGAAGAAATGCAAACAAAATTAAAGCTGCTTCATGAATCTTTAAAGTATTTAATACAAGATATGTTTTTCCAATGAACCACTGGGATGGATATGACTGGGTTTCTCTCCTTCAGAAACTTGATGAAATTTCTGGGAATGAAGAAACCTCCTCTGCAGTTCTAGCACAAAGAACCTCCAATATGCTCCATACCTTGAAAGCTGCAAAACAATCTGCGTTCATGTTTTATAGCCACAGCAGGGGAAAGAGGTGCAACGGCACTTCATCGGGTACATGATCAATGAAAGGACAAAGATAAATATTAAAAAGATTATTGAATCCTTGCTCGTTAATGCTAACAAATACTACTTTTAATCACCAGGTCAATGTGTGTTTTGAACCCAGTTAAATCAAAGGCTCAGAGTAATCTTACATACATGGTTACTTTTTGCTACCTAAATGCTGCTGTGACTTCTGTAGGCACAGATGATTTACAACAGCTAAATCACTACATTTAGTGGCTAGTTCAATGCCCGATTTCTTTCTCCAGAAAACCACCGAGGCTTTGCAGCTAGTGCTAGATGTAACTGTAAATTTCAGATGCAGAAATAAACTAGCATTACATTCTTGTTCTGCATTGGCACAAGAGTGAAAATGTGACCAGCTGCAAACATCTCCTTCCCCAGCATGGGATTCAACTGCTGACCAGTCCACGGCAAAAGCAATGACAGGCCACAAAACTGATCAGCTTCATGGATCATGAATCTGTCAGGCACACGGCTCCAACTCCTTCCTAATTAATTCTCCTTCTCAATAGAAGGTGTTAACTGTATTACGCCATGACATTCTCCTTCTGTTAAGGATGGATTTTTCTGCCCTATCCAAAAAAGAAAAACCAAACTAAAAACCAGTAAATTTTTGAGTTCAAGACTTGCTCTTGCTTTCTCCTCCTGTTCTGCAGCTCAAGGACAGCATTTGCGAAGAATTGTGAGAGAAGCAACACATTATATTTACAACTAAGGTAAAAAGAAAAGCAACAGTTTTCAGAAGAAGCCTAGAAAATATGGTGATAACAGAAGATAACTTTTTACCATGGCTATTTCTCCACAGTCTGTGTTGCCTTATGGAACAGCCTCCAATTTGATTTATCATAAAGAATAAAAATCAACACCACTTCCCCTTTCCTGAATTTATTTGGGGTAGCACAGATACGAGATACAGTGAGATTCTGGTTGGTGCTGCGAGCTTGGTAGTCTAGGCAGCTCCAAAAAACCATCAACACTGATGAACAAAGGATTTGGTGGGTCAATTTCCGGCCCTGAGCGACAGCTAAAGAAATTGGGATAGTTTTCCCTCCACCTCTGCAAGTACTGTAACACTCCTGGCAGTATTTGGACATTCAGCATTAATGCTGATTTCCTGAATTCATCCAGTTTTGGGGTCCTCAGCAAAGAAAGTATTTGTCAAAGCAACAAAGGCCAACATTGAGCTCTACTGCCTGATTCTTCTTGAAAGAACAAACTAGATGACAGTTTTGCAAGAATTAAATGTAATGCCAAAGAAATGACTGCCCTCTCTATTGCTTGAGAGATCATCTTCATAGTACACATTATTTAAAACACTCATCTGTCAGGACTTTACAGTCTGTAAGTGGTCAGGTTCCCTGAATAACTTCTACCTGACTTCAGTTGCTCCCTTGGCCACCCTCCACGCAGCATGTCCTCGGCAGTTATCCCTGAAGAAGTTAATTAAAATAAAGACATGTCCTCAACTGTTCCCGAGTACAAACTGTGTCTGTTCCTCCTCTCACAGTGTTTCAGTGCTTCATATTAAAGGGGAGTCAGGGGAAGTCAGCTAAAATAGTCTGTCCTTCAGCTTTTCTCATACACAGTCATGCTGATGGTCATTTTCAGGATTATATAAATTGAGCTCTTAAATCTACTCCATACTGTGGGAATTCCCAGCAGATTTTTCACATCTCTTTGACACATTTTTCCTTGTTTTGCATCCAAAAGTCTAAGAAATAAATCACCCACATTCATCAGAAAGGAATCAGGCCAAATCCTTTTTTCTGTGCTAATCTCAAACTCTTCCTGTATCAAGGAAAAGTGTCCTTTAATATCAACCAGAAACAAATGGTTGCAATACACCTTGAGTTTACCAGCACACATCTGGTCCTGGGAATTTCCCACATTCCTGGGCTGAACAACTGGACTTCATGCCTGTAGGATTTGCAGAATGAAGAATAGCAGCAGCCTTTTAAAAATAAATGTCTTTTATACCTTAGAACTCTCTCTTCTCTGTCCTATCTCCTAGACCAAATTTACAGGGATTTCTGTCCTGTAACACTTCCATGAAGGAGAGAGACCTTTCAAGCTGGGATACAGGCAGTTCCATGGGTAGGTTAAAGCTCCCCATGAAATTGCAATAATACACATGGGACAAGTGTTTCCTGAGAATCAAACATGAATTTTTATTCCTTTTCCATTCTTTTTAAATTCCAGGCCAGTACAACTGGACTAATTTCTCTGCACAAAAAAAAAATCCAACACACGTTTATATATTGGTGTTTAAACACACTCGATGATCTATTTGGCTTAATTCCTCCCTTCTCTATGACAAATTATTTCATGTATATGGTAGAAAGCCCTAAGAACTGCCAGTCAATGACTGATAGCAAAATATATAAGCACAGTTAACACATGCAGCATGAAGATGGCCCCACTTGTAAAGAATATTCACCCTTACATTTAGGATTATTAGACTCTCTAAATGTAGCTGCCACACACATAAATAAGAGGCCTTACATTTCAGTGAGCTATTTCTGACTTTCCTCAGGCAAACAATACCAGAAACTTGCCATCATGTCTAATATTCATATTGATTTATACATATAAAAATGCTCAAACTAGTTCCAATCACTTTGAAACAAGCCCCAACATGAAAAATGGCTAAAAGATCATGCTCAGATCCTTCTGTAGTAAAAAGTATTCGCCTTTTTTTGGTAACTTAACTTGAGTCACTAATATGTTTTGAAATACCATCTGTAAGAAATTTCCACTCTATCCCCTAGTGTGCCCATTCAGATCTGCCTGTGGCTGTATGCATGCTGCATCACAAAGCATTAGGCTGATTGGAAATTAATGGAGAAGCTGAAATCTGCTTTCAAATGCTTTTCAGAAATCCCCAAGGAAAATGTATCCCCCATGTGACTTTATTTTTAATGGTGCTGCACTTAAAGTTTAAGGAAGAGCCCAACTAAATTCCAAGTGACATTTTTCTGCCTCATTTTAGGTGATTAAACACTAATGGCTTATTTAGATTTGTCAAGTGATTCTCAAGATTTCTGAAAGATGCTGGTTCCTGTTCCAGTTGGATTTTTAGCTCGCATCCTTTCGAAGTAAAAAGTAGACAAGAGTTGTCTTAAAAAAAATAAACATAAAGATTGTCTTGCAAAATTCTGCTTTGCAATTGGAGAGCTGTTTGAACCTGAAGTGAAATGTAAACATCAGTGAAACCAATGAAGTGATACTAAATAAAGGCAAATCTATAGGCATTTTGCCAGTTCACAATAGCAGTGCTTTGATTTGAAGTTCTTGCCAGCAAAATAGATTCAGAAAACACAATGGTTTTTGCAACTTTCTGAAACTGATTTCTGGGAACTATGCCGCCTATGGAGGAGAGAGAACATACTCTCATCTCAGTGCTTCGCCAAAACCTCATATTTCAAATAGGGAAGGTTCACAAAGAGCCATTCAAGAAGCCAGAAAATGTTTTCTAGGGTGCATTCACAAAATTGGCTGCTACCCCGTGGCACCACTTCTTGTTCCTGCCACCAAGGGTCATTACTCTCCAGCTAGCAATGTGATGTCAGCTATTCAGCTGCGTTTCCAACAGCGATTTCTAGCAGATTTCCCATTAAGAAGTACTCTTCTACTCAAGGTGATGCATCAAGATCCCCAAAAAGGATATTTATGGCAAAGGAAAAATTAATCCCAGCATGTCTGCAGGGAGTGAGAAAATAACAGCCCAGATATCCAAAAGTTGACTACATATCTTAAGATACCACCTTCTCTGAAATGTCTCTCCTATTGCACTCCAAGTCCATTCCAGACGTAAGGTAAAAATAGTGGAGTGGATGAAATCAAAGGAACAGTTTTCAATAAATAATGTATAAGAACAAACCTACCATTTTCCATTTGCACAGAACACTATGCTGTACCCTTGAAGCTATTTGTTATTCAGATACTATGTAAATACACACAGTTATTCCTGACTATTAAAAAATTTACTGCAAGTATTTAATATAAAAAATTCAAGGTACTTTTGTTTAATTTTTAGGATCTCAATCCCTCAGCTGGTGCTGCTGGTGCTGGACAGAGGCTGAGTATCCCAGTGTTATCTAGAAATGTAGGGCAATAAAAAAGTTTTCAAGGTAACTGCTGCAGAGCTCTTCACGGATTTCATTACAGGTTGGTTGTCACGTTGCAGTGTGGTGGTAAGGAGGAGGGTAGAGGAATGCAATCATTTTCCACTATTACTTCAGCTAACAATGTTTTTTATGTTCTTGGGAGGGCACACAACAATGTTTGGCAAACAATCCTTTCTTTAATAGGCTCCAGTATATTTCACAGGAGACCAGCTTTAATCTCTGGTCAAATCCAGTTATACAGCAGAATGTTTCTTTCTATCTATGTACAAATACAGGTTGGTTGGAGGAGTAAACAACCAAATGGGAGGTCAGTCATAAAATGAGTAAACCACTGCCTGCCAAAGCCATAGTGAGCAGCTCTTAATTTTGCCTTGTCCCAGCAGCTGCAAGGCTGGTTGTAGCCCGGGAAGGTAACGCGTCACCGGTAATCACAGCACTTGGCGTGCTGAGGTGATGCAGAAGCTGATTTGACTAACCAGCAATGGCCTTGAAATGTTTAAACTGTAGTCACAGGGTTTTTCCTCTTGCTTTAAAATGATCAATTTCTACCAGAGTGAAAACAGACCAAGTTTATGGTACGTGAGAAGAATTATGGTTCAAATAGAGCAGCGTTCCAAGAACAAATGCATAAAGAACATTGATTTAGCACTGAAAATGGGAGTATTAAATCCATGATGTTTAGGAGCTTTATATGGGATTGAGCAGCCAGCCTGGTGGTAGTAGCAGCATGTTTATAAAAAGGCATCTCTCCAAGTCAAGCAGAGAGGACAAATGAAAGTGCATGTACCTTATGTATTTCCCTCGGTAGACAGGGGTAGGAAACTGCCTGACAAAGTCTTTTGAGCAAGAGACCATGGAGCACATCCAAAGATCTCAGTGCACTTTAGATCAGGACTCTGCAAGATAAATCACTGGGCAAAAACAGCTTGGTGAAAACCTAAGGGCGGTCAGATCCTGAAGTGCAGGTGGGACTTTACTCCTCTTTACATCTTTCCCATCGATACTTGCAGGATTGTTCTATTATGACTACTTTATGAAATGTCCTATTCAAGTAAAGGAGTTAAGCATGTCTTAACTTCACTGGGGTTACTCATACACTTAAAACTAGGAACACATTTAAGTGCTTCATTGGACTGGAGCCTAATTGCACTTTTATAGCTTTTGTTTAAATTAAAGGCTAGCTAGAGGTGAACAGCACAGTATTCAACAATTTCATGCATCTAGAAGTTAAATGTTAACAACAGTTTCTTACCTTCCAATTATTTTGGGCACTTCAGAAAACTCTTGCATTTTAATTTAATTTTTGTTACATTTAGATATAAAAACATTTTTTAAAAACCCAGCCACATTTACTGTCTAGCACAAAGCTAATAGCTAGGGCACACACTTCATAGCAGAAAAACACTTCAACGTATGGGGTTTTTTTATATTTATGAGCGCTTATCCTAATTCAGAAAAACAGGTCAGCATATGCTTACTCTTCACTCAGGTTGACAGAAATTAGGCACACATCCTAGACCAAGCAACATACTTAAGCATGATTGTGAATTCGAGTGGGCCAAAGACACATGTTAGTCTCTTCCTGACTCTTAGACAATATGGCCATTGTAGCACTTCAACATCCATGCACTGCTCCTGCCCAAACCTCCCTGCTGAGATCCGATTTCCTTTTTTCAGCCTATGTTGTCCGGTGTTTTCTCCTATTTGCCCATAGATCATAGACATTTTGAAGCCACATTCTCGGTGTTTGCAGATTGAAATTAATTTGCCATCAGAAAGAAACCTAGAAGTGAGTGCTCTGCACTGAGGGAACAGATTATTCCATTTACCGTCTGCCCAGCAGACTGAGGCTGTGTTCACAACCATGCCCTTCTTCATCCCTCATCTACAGACAGACACATTCAAGCTGTTCCATCCAGACTATTTGCTCAAACCTGCACCTGGAGAAACTTTCCCCCCGCTGCTTCCAGAGATTCCCAGATCTGTCAGGCAAAGGAGTTGAGTGCTCTGCTATGAGCAAACAGAACACAAATTCCCTGTCTCCTGGGTACACATGGGTTAATCACACCAAGGCAATAAGCCAACCAACTAGCTGTAGGTCATGCATTTGTTTTCAGGCAGTGTAGAAAATACAGGAGCAAAACTTCAATGTCATTTTTATCTTGAGCTTAATGTAAACTGCACCATGACCCTCTGGGGGAACTGTGTCCTAATGAAACATCCACAGAGAGGATGAAAGCTTACTCCACTTGCTGAATGAGACAACTGTTCACTTTGTGGATGGAAATAACTAAAATTTATGCCTCTCCTCTGGAATTTTAGGGGTATGGGCTAACTTAGCAACATCACCCAAGGGTATTTTAGTGCACCGTTTTAATTATTATTGCTGCTATTAATATTCTACCATTACTCAAGTCTGAACTACTGTCTCTGCCAGAGGGGTGTGTTTCATACTACCCTAGAGGCTAGCCCAATGCTAGGTCATTCTGAAGACAAAATACATAAATGCAGACTAATAAAAGTCTGGGAGCATAGAAGAAATAATATACTCATCCCTTGGAGCAAAGAAGAAAATAAACTAATTAAGGAACTATTTGACAACCTGAAGGCATCTCACACAGGTAAGATGCAACTCCAGAGGGCTTCGTTTCTAGAAGCTGAGAAACAGGGAGCTTTGTGCATAAACAATACAGAGGTGAAGTCTCCTGTAATTTAAAGCTGCCTAATGTCTCACTGATAAATCCTGCCACACCACCACCACCACCAATTGTAGGTACACTTTTTAGACCAAGGGGATCTGGATTTTGCTGATGTCTGCATGACAATTGACCTTGTTTTCTCTGTTCAATTCATACATATAAGGAGAGATGTTTATTTGTGCTGGGTAGCCAGCTCTGCTGTTCTCCTCCACTGAATGACTTCTTGTCATTGCTTAAGTGATCCCTACATCACAATTCTCTACAGAAAACAGAGAATAATATTGCCTCTTCTTTTGTCATGCTGTTAACCTTCTGCTGAGCAAGGGCCTTCCAGCTTACTTTCTGGGGAGGGGGCATAAGAAACACTGATTTGGAGTGTTTTCCAAGTGGTATTTTCATGTATATGCCAATCTATACACAAGAGGTGGACAATAATGTACAAAGGATTCTTAATTTAAGAAATCATAGCCCATACCAGGTTTTGTTGCAAAGAGTAACTTTACTTCAAATATTCATTAATTATAGACTTAAGCTAGTTGTCTTTCAAAGACAGAACATTTACTTCCACACTGAATGAAAAAAATACTAGAAAAACAGGGCATGCCATGCATTTCCACAGTGACCCTGCCTTTACAATACTTCAGGTAGTTAAAAGTTCCATGACAAGTTTTGTGTGAAAAGGGAAATTTCTCAGTTGAGTTTTCCCAGTGTTCACAAGACTATTCCTCTCAATGCACAGAATTGTCAAGAACCACAGTGATCAGGGTTATCTGATTTTACACCACATTTTATACCCTGATCTCCTTCTGCTATATGCAGAGAGTGTTTTTTCATCACCTTGGAGTTCTGAGGCTTAGTAATACATACTGCATGATGCCTGTTCACGGGGGTTACTCAAATGTGTCTGGATGGCCAAGAAATACACAACAGTGATCTGCCTGGTGCTGGCTTTACAAAGGAGGCAACAGGGCACAGTTGCCTCCTCAGGGTTTACACCACATTTCAAGAGAAGTCTCCAGGTGGGAACATTCAGCTGCTCCAGGATTTCTTGTGGCCAAGAGGATGCAGGCCAAAATTGCACAATAATTTCTTAAGACAGCCAGTTGGTTTGGTAAACATTTAGGGGAAAGATTGCACAGACTGCACGGAAAGCAACTGTCCCTGGACCTCCTTTGGAGTTGCAACCAGCTAGGTTTGTTTCTGAGACCACAGCAGAAGGTTTAGAAGCAATACAACAGAAGCCAAGAGTTTTTCAGGAAGCTTGAGGAAGAGCAAATAGAGCCCTCATACTTCAACATCGTAAAACTATCAAACAACCTAACTGACAGGTGCTGTTTCAGAAACAAAACCTTGGAAAGCATCTAGATCAAGCTAACCAAGACAGGGAGCTTATATTTGCTAGCCTGTAACTGCCAGGTACTTCCAGATCTGGCTAGTTTTAAGAGTCTCTCACTTTTACTAGCACTAAATTCACTCAGAACAGGAGACACGGGCAAAACAAGCAAAACCTGACACTATTAAAATGAAACACTGCATCAACTTGGAGTTCACAATTCAGTTTTATTTCAGACAGAAGAGTAAATTGTCTGACTTTTTGGCCTGTTCATGTTTTTATCACCAAGACACAAACAACAACTAAAAAAATTTAATGTTACTTGACCCGAAACCTTGAATTTCTTATAGCATGAAACTTATCCAAATAAAATAGAAACCCAAACTAGCTAATTTTTGGAGTTACACCAGGAAGATATTTGGAGATAATACACATCTCACATTGTCAGCAAAACTAAATTTGCATGGCACATTTTTAAAAAGAAAAGGGGATCATCTCAAACCATTAGAAGAATTCATTCAAAGCTGTAAGAAGGGTATCAGGTGTAGTGTAACAGAGATACGTGTAATGAAACATAAAAGCAGAATAAATACCACCCTGAATTCACAGCCTGATTCCTTCTGTTACTTCTTTTTATCTTGTAATGTGATATCATGGCGTGTAACAAAACATGATGGTTCTGAAATTTACAGGAGTACCCTTTTCTCCCTGGAACTGGTAGTGGGCAACAATAAGCCACAGGCCCAGGAAAGGGAAAATAAAGTTTTAAAATGCCAACACAGAGCTGCAGACAGATGCAAGTCATGGCTGGATCTCAGTAGTGCTTTTTCATTACAGATATATATTTACCTGTGAAAGAACAGCATACACAACTTGAAGACAGCACCCCACCACTGCTCTCCTTAAGGAGGAAATACTCCTTCTGCTATGAAAATATTGTGGCACTCTGTTTTCAAGTTCAGAAAATTACTACATTCCCTAAAGCATACTTCTTTTTTTTTTAAAAAAAAAAAAAAAAAAGCTATCATGTTTAAGGTACCTGTAAACGTGCAGGTCACACGAGACACATTTAGTCTTATGATCTGTAAGAAAAATTGAGGGATGCAAACCAGCTTTTTGATCATTTTTTCCTCCCAGCTGAAAACTGTGCTGCATCCACAGTTTAGCTTCCACAGCTGCTGGGTGGGGACATTACCCAGCCTGCCCATGCTGGAAGGTCATTCTTCAACATGTGTTGCTAATACAGAAATTCCCTCTTGTTTCTGTATGCCTTTGAGCATTTAATTTTGGATGGGATTCACCTGAAAACCTATTTAAGCTGCCTGTCTTAGGTTGCTGAAGGAGAGAGCTCCAGGGGACATTACATACTACACTTCGTAAGCAATGCTACCACGTCATCATCTTCTCCATTGACTATAAAGGCAGCTAAGCTGATCACCTTAAATTAGATGTCTAATTCTTAGTCAATATTATGCAACCCACCTTAGGTAAACTATTCATGTATTCAAGAGTACGTTCTGGTGCAGACAAATTGCAGGGAATGGCTTCCAGTCTTACTGCATTTAAACACAACGTTGCAATCAGTTATTTTTCATGCTCCCTAGTTAATCAAATTCAGTCCACTAAATCTACATTTATTAGTGCTGACAGTCATGCAGAACTTGTCTTCAACAATTAATATATGCAAAGACACTGCAAAAGTGTAACAAGAGAAAAACTGCATTTGAACGTAAGATGGTTTTTGGAAACGGTTGTTCATTTTTATGACTCTTTTTAATTCAGTCTTGCTGGTCCTCCTTTCATTATCTCATGGACCAGTGTTAATAATCAAGATCTATGTTATACACTTTGTGGTATAATTAAAGTCTCTACTTAATTGGAAAGCCCAGCACTAAACAAAAGGGAATCAATAATGTACCTAATGGGAAAAGCCAGAAAAAAATTCTATCAAAAATCAGAAATACCTGTGAGATATTGACACGTGTCTGGCACTGCTGCTATGGAGACAGCATGGAGCCTGGCTCATGGGGAGTCTCTGCTTAGGAGCCATGTCCTTCAAAAAACTTTGGTACTGTCTACCCAAACCTTTTGGTGTCACCAACCCCTATGCACAACAAAGCAGAGGCAGAGTATTGGTGTAGTGCAACCTGGGCAGTCAAGTGGTCCTACCGCAAGGTCATGACCTACTGCTGTTGATCAAGCAAAATCAGAGACCCTTCCCGATAATGGCTTCAAAAGATGATTGAAAGTTTCTCTATAATGTTTTATTGTTATTGGGAAACTCAGTCCCAGTGTAAATAAGTTCCTCGGTCCATCTCCTTATTGGAGCAATTTAGCA
The DNA here is from genome assembly GCF_003259725.1 of Athene cunicularia. NCBI lineage: Eukaryota > Metazoa > Chordata > Aves > Strigiformes > Strigidae > Athene > Athene cunicularia. The sequence goes on along the minus strand of NW_020799121.1, from coordinate 8,946,324 downwards.
CTGTATAACCAATTAAATATTTAAAGACCTGATGTTGTCCTGGGATTTTAGAGACAAGGGTTTAGCTCACATCCTGATTAATGTATCATTATTTATGCAGAGTGAGCAGAGCTCCAGCAGAGGTTGGGCAAAGACCTATAGCACCTTCATAAACAGGGTCAAGTCACGACTACAGGTCTCAGTGACAACTACAGACATACAGTACAAACACAGAGCACTGGGGTGTAAAGCGCAGGGGCTGGCTGGCACAGGGAGTTTCCTTTCCCAGCCAAAGGACCGGGTGATTTTTCCATCTTTTTGGGCTTTACACAGTTTCAGTCTGAGCCCTTTACAGCCAAGTAGGAAACACTTCCCAAACTGCAGTGATAAGCCTTTGGCATACACAGAGATACACAAAGAAGCACAACTGGCCCAGAGGCAGCAGTATGAGCAAATTTAGTTTGTCAACTGATATCCCAAATGAGCTGAGTCAGAATTACAACGCTAAACGCTGTGCAATAGCTGGTCAGAGTCCAGCCCTCCTCAGAGGAAGCAGGACAAGGATTTACTCAGTCCACACCAGTTCCTTCTGCTCTTGGGCAAGATGGAAAGTCAGCTCAAACTCGGGTACACCTCTGTGAAGCTGTACTGCCAGTTGTGCATACAGATAACGTGTGCGCAAAGGCGCCTGTGCTATCTGTAGGGGACTCAGAGCCCGAGGAAAATGTCCGGCCTGTGTAGCTTGGCAAAGCTGTTTGAGATCTATATAAAGTCCCAGAGCACGTGTACACACGTGCCCCCTTTACATTGTTCAAAATCCACATCTGGACATTGATTTGGGATCTAATTAAAACACTTCAGTTCGTTTAATCTCTTACTCAATTTCCCTCCAATAAACAATCTCAATCTGTTGCCCAGAGGTAATTCTGTCTGCTCCATTTTCTCTCTCTGTTTTTCCTTCTCTCTGCTTCACCATACAATCAGAGTGGCCAAAATGGGTTTTTCAGAATTTTAGCACAGTTTTTTTAATTTATTGAGAGTGGGTGCAAAAAAAAAAAAAAAAAAAAAAAAAAAACATGATTGTGAAACACTGTCAGCTGAAAATTGGAAACGTTTAATTTTAACTGTTTCACTTTACTGTGATTTGATATTAATCTGAAAGTATTGGTAGAATCCAGTGATAGAAAATTCATTATTTTAAAGCTAAATTTTTCATGGGAAACTAAATCTTTCATTGGGCTAAACATTTTGTTTAAATTATCATTTCACAGAAGATGTTCAGCCTGATACAAAATATTTTTAGGTAGGTTTTTTTCAGTTGTCATTTTCTGCTCATCAGAAATTCTGATTCCTGAAAAGCTCTGGATCTGTTCCAGTTCAAATATTCCTTGCAAAGGGGCCCATTATGTTGCACTCTGGTTAACCTGGGTAGAATCCTCAGGGTCTGTTTTAATTTAGAGATTTTTGTGTCATTTTTTTACACAGTGCATAGAATACTCAGTGTCCCTAGAGGATCTGAAAAGTGGGTCATGAGGCAGAGCAAGCTGCAGAGGTGGAGAAAATCAAATAATACCAGGTCTAGCCCTCTCCAATCCACTGATCCAAAAGCTGATGCTCTCTGAAAGCCATCTGCCTTCCTGCCCTGCTCCTGCAGGGACATCCAACACAGACGGGCAGAGGAGCTGCCCGCTCCGACAGCCTCAGGCAGGGGCTGTTGTACCAGCCCACTGATCCTCCTCTCATGACAGAGAACTTGCAAACACATATAATGATTTGGCTCGAAAGAGCTGCTGACTGATGGTTCAAATATCACAGCGAGTCCACAGAGCTCTATCGCCAAAAGAAAGGGTCAAAATTAAAGGTGAGCATCCTGCGTTCTCAAAAGGCTTGGGCTCACCAGCCACGGCAGGACGATCTCTTACAGAAAGGCTGTTTTCTAGCTACTGGCCTCATACTAGCTACTGTTATTAAACCCTTGAATGAACAAATCAGAGGTCTATTTACCATGTCTGCCCCCTTGATAGCACTATTTGATCAATTCCACAATCCTTTTTGATAGGTAATTAAAAAAGCTTTTCCTTAGGTATAGAGCAGAGTGAACCATTAATTACACTTCAGAACCCTAGAGATGCAATACCTTTGCTATTGTGAAATGTCTATAGCAAGCAACGAAAATGCTTGCCTCTATAAACGAACTGAATAAATGAAAGTAATTTCCTTGAGACCTAGATTCCTCTGCTTTTTATGGCTAAAGACTTGAGTTGCCTCAGCATTAATAAGTTTGTTCTTTAGGGCTGAATTTTCTCAATACAAACATCCATGACTGTAACACAAAGAAATACCTTCTTTGGCTGATAGAGCCAGCAGACTGAATCCATATATTAGTATTACTGTTATCACTGAACTGCCACAATGCACTCGGCATCAAGTCGCATAAAAAAGATCAGTTAAATTAAAGATCCTCACCAAGCAGCGACAATTTCTTGTAAAAGCCAATTTAGCCGTTATGGAAGCTCCGGGATGACATTAACTTTTCTCAAAAGTATGCATAATGCATCACAGCAAGTGGTTTTGACAAGTGCATGTGTGCGTATGTGTGGACATGGCCTGCATGTAAAGAAACCCCAGAAGTTATTCAAGTTGCAAAGTCGAGCGATATAAAGTTAGAAAATGCCAGATTTACAGGTGTTCAACCTGTCTAGTTCAACCTCTTGCGATCCAGCCTGTGCACCAGAAAGAACAGGGGAATTGATGTTATCCTGAGATGATGCTTATATTTGAAAGCATCTGGTTAGTTGACACTTCCCAATTTTTCCAGGATACCACACTATAAAACAGCTTTTGTAATTCTGGGGGCCTTTCCCCCCACCTTTGAATGAAATTCCCTAAGGTTTTGACTTTTTCTGCATTCTTTATCTTTGATAAAGTCAAAATCTTTTGTCATATGGGTCTGTAGTGCCTCTGTCTTCATGCATGATTGGGAAGGATTGAGTCTGATCCTTTGTTACTGGAGCAGACTTCTATTTTGTGCTACAGCTGGCAGCAGTGAAGGCTGTTATTTCCCCAAAAGGGCAGATGGATGGCTGCTGCCGTTCCTGAAGCCTATTGTAGCAATACAGCATGTCCCAGATAAACCTGTTCTCTTTCTCTGCTCCCAGTACCCCTAACAAATCAAGTCACTTGAAGACAAATGACTACATAGGGGTTTAAGGTAGCTGACTCTGAGCACTTCTGTTCGGAAGTGTGGATCTCCATCAAAATCTCAGATGTGTTGCTCCAGATCTATTCAGTCAAACATTGGCCCTTTGATGTTATGATAAGAAAGGCATGCACACAGCCCAGAAGTTTTCATAGTATTCCCATGTGTAGGATTCAAGACTATTCTACATCTCTATGGATTAGTAGAGAAAACTGATACAAATACATGTGCTTATGCTTTCCCACATATATACATAAGGATCACTGGTCAACACTGGATTTATCTCCACTAAGTACTCAGCTTTACATGATCACAACACTCCTTTTGAATATGGAAGAACATAAGTGGAAATTAATCCAGTAATATTTCAACATTAAATAACACTTTTCCCTGAGAACCACAGAGCAAGCTCTAGCTTAGCTGTGTGCTTCCAAGGGAAAAATAACCTGTTCCTTACAACAGAAGCGTCCCTTTCTTCCATTGCACTGAGGAAATAGGGTATGTTAGTGAGAGATAGAAAGTCCTGCTAATACTTTACTGCTGGAAGGAGAGATCAGGACATTAAACACCCTGAGCTCTCTGCAACATGTTTTCCACAGTGGTACAGCCCTTGAAAAACTCCAGCACACTGGGAAGCAAAGATGGGGCTGCAGCAGGGACATGCAGAGACCTGTGCTACTTTCCTCGCCCCCCTCTTCTTGTGGCTTGCACTTAAGAAATGCTTTTCAAGCTTTATATGTGCCTGAATGACAGGGGATGAAAATAATTCCATAACAAGCATTATGAATTCCCTTGTAACAAAAATAATCCTGCAAAATTCTTACGGCATTAACATAGATTTTGCATGTACTAAAAAATTTACTGTGGAATTTAGATAGTTAATAACAGTCAGCACTAACCAGACCTCCACATTAGAGTTATTTTATATATTTTAACAGACAACAAGATATCGACCACTTTCAGCTGAGTACATGAAGCAACATCTCAGGTCAGTCCAATACTAGGATGATTAGCTGAACATTGCTAAATACTCATCAATCAACCATAATAAATACTGAATATTCTGCTTGACCTTAAACACATTTTTTTTCCCACTACTTGCACCTTGCATCTTCTCAGAGCACTCAGCTGCACTATGCTCAGCTGCTTTCAAGGCAAAAGACACCATTAAGACATATCACATATTATGGAAAGATCATCAGCACAACTTTAAAATCAGCCCATTTGATTTAGAAGAAATCCAACAAGAAATTAAAATAGTGTTCAAGGTCACACTGAATAAACTTACAAACTATTGGGGAGGCTTTGCATTGTTTTATAAAACAAAATTGTAATTTCTCTGTATTATATGTCTCTTGAAACCACACATAGCTTGAAATATCAATTCACAGTATGCTTTTGGATTGTTTCCCCAGGGTTGTCTGCTTTCTACACAGAGACAGGGCAAGTATTCAAGCTGTGGGAGATGCAATATCAGAGAAGAAAAAGCTGAGACGTATTTATTATACCACGTTAGGATCAAACTATAATTTTGTAATTATTGTGTGAATTATAATCACAAGCAAGCTATTTACTGTCATTGCTTCCATTTGGCACACAAACACAACATGCACAAAATCTGCTGTTGTCTCCTGCACTGACTTAGCAATTCCTATCTCAAAGAAAAGGCTTCCAAGTATAAAAGAAATATCTGCACTAGCAGTGGCAGGTAGGAAAGCAGAACACAATGCAAGTGTACAGGAAAAGCATCTCGAGAGCAGGACTAACCACCCAGGCTTGTAGACTACTGCAGGTGAAGGACATGGAGGTGACTCCAGTGGAGGAGCCTTCATGGTCACGCTGGCTGACTGTACACCTCTTTAGTGTAACATTTTTTTAATTTGCTGTGTGGGGATAAAAACACGTCCTGAAAAGGAGTTAAACTCTGAATGTTTAGTGAAGCTATGCTAGCAGATGAAACAAAAGACTTATTCTACCAGAATAACATACTGGAGAACCATAAGGGGGGGAAATCAAAGATAAAATGAGCTAAAAGACAGTATTTCTGATCAAATTCCTTTTAAAAGAAAACTAAGCCTAGCCTATATCAAGTCCCGCATTTGCATAGCAAAATCATGTTTATTTTCATAAATTATGTCTATGCAATGCAGACTTGAGTAAAATTCTCCTTACTAGTGTGTGCAAATATGTAGCTCTGAACATTTTAAATGGAAGCCAGAATGGGGAGAAAACATGGTTTAATACTTTGGCAATCTGAACCCAGATAACTGTTTTTATTCATAGACTGGCCATGGACTTTGTGCATGGCCATGGACATTAATTCTACCTTGCTTCTCAATTTAAAAATGAAAAGCCCTCCCTTTTTAAAAATAAAATGTTATAGGAATGACATGAATATAAATCACAAGCAGACTGAGAAGGTTCAGCAATGAGAGCTATTATCTAGATATAGAGAGATAGACCATTGGACAAGCCGGCATACAAAGATGGACAAAACAAGAGTGATATTCCCCAAGCCTGTCTCAAAGATCCGGAGATTTAGTTCTCTCTATTCTATAATTAGAGTGTCTAAACCAAACAGAAAATCAAGCTCAGTTTTGCCTTATGGCTATGATGCCCAACCATCACCTATCGGGTAAGCAGATGTGGTACTACGTGGCAGATAAGAAGAGGCTGACAGGATACAGAGTGAAAACTGCCTCTCAGCATTACAGTGGGAGACTGTACATGAGTAGCTGTGCATTTGAAGGGGTCAGAGATAATTGCTGCTTATGAGGACAGCAGAAATTTCTAATAGAAAATGGCAATCAAATGTCAGCCAAGGCTCCTTTGATAGAAGTGGATAAAACTCTTCATATAATAAAAGCTTCTACCTTCTCCAAACTTTCACCCATTTTTTCATAGCAAATTCAATCTGAAGGGTTTTCCTGTGACTCGTATCTGGAGACAAGCATTTCAATTCCAGCATCTAGACCTAACTAGAACCACCTCAAAAGTGTCAAAACACCACAAGGAAGGCAATTCTCCCAGTAGCTCAGGCAGTTAATCATGCAGCATGGCCTTATGAGATTCCCAAAATGAGCACGTCAAACGGCTTATCTGAATGACTCATCAAAGCTTCCAAGTAAAACTGTGGAAGAGTATAATCTGAAGTGAAACATCACTGCATTGCAAATGCTCTCATGCTTCTGACAGCTGCTGAGCTAGACTCAAGCTCTGCAACCTTTGCTTTTGTATTTCCTATCAGAGCATTCTCATTTATTATCTACCTGATTGCAGCAGCTAATAACAGGCCAGGTCAAACCTCACTGACTTTCATTTGAAAAACTTCACACTGATTTTAAGGGTCTTTGGACCAGATCTGATGCACAACTCAAATATTGGCATAACTACAGACTACTTTTTCCCCAGAATAATTCCATGATGGATTTTTATGATACATCAAGTGATGGAGAGATGAGAGCATTGGACAAGTCAGTATAATTGCATCAAAAGTGATATCAAAGCAGTAGATTTTTTTTCCTCTTTGCCACTTCTTTTATCTAGGTTTTCTTCTGTACAGCAAGTGCCTGAGAACACAAATGCTGAGTCAATACTTCTGAGATTAGATTAATATGTAACATAGCTAATGAAATTTCTAGTTAAACTGAAGTTTTGTTGTGCTGGATTTTGTTTTTGGCAGCCTGAACTGCCTAAAATCCTAACTCAATTGCAATCTACTCACAGAGCACAGCTGTTTTGCTTGGCTAAACTTTTCTCGCCACTTAATAAGATACTTTTTTATTTAACTTTCAGTTCTGCCTAGGAGCCCCAGTGGATCTTCTAAAACAGAAGATTATTATTAGAAATTAATTAAGTATTCTTTTCAATTCTGTCTCCTGAGAGTAACTAGGCATTGCTGCTGATCTCCTCTGCATTAAGACATTACTGATTGTCATTCGTAGGATGACAGTGCGGATGTCTCATCTGGAAGATACATAACTCCATAAATATGAAAGATTTGAAAGGCATTTAATGCAAAATATAATAAATCAGTACAAATATTAAAAATATAATTGCAATGTCAAACAGTCTTCACATGACTGTGTTATAACACTAGAATAAAAATAAAAATAAACATACATTCCAAAGACCAAAAAAAAAAAAATCTTACTGGAATTATAGGACCCCAATGGATTACAGTTAGTCCACGTTTGAGTACACTGTAAACCCCAACTAAACAATTCCAGTTGAAGTAAAGGCAGTTGATAGGAAGTGGTGCTTTTTTTCTAAAGTGACCAGTGTCTGCAAAGAGTTTGTTGTCACTGCCCCACCTTCCATTTCACATGACTACAAGAAGTACAGACTAAGGCTCCCACCTCTGATGGTGGGCTCAGCCGGCACTACCTGGCTTTTTTTAAGTGAACCAAACCCAATAAGCACCAATATCCTGATGTAGTTTTTGATCTGAGGCCTTGAATGTGCATATTAATATATTACTCACAGAATTAGCTATGCATTTAGCATGGTACTTCATCCTTGAGATGGTCGTTGTTCTTTTCAATCTACAATAAACTCAGGGCTGTATGTATGACTAACTGCTGTCAGACTAACCAGGAGGGGATGTGAAGAGAAGAATGCCACCATGGGTCAACAGAACAACAATCACTTACTCTTAATAATAATAATATGGAATTCAACTTACTTTTTTGGTCTGTAGTCAGGGATGGACCTGTCCAGTGATATCCTGTCACTCAGTTGGGCATTGTAACCATATTCTTCATACTTAGTCTCTGATTCATGACTATCATCTCTCAGGGTAGCAGCCATTCCCCCCTGGCCCAAGCCTCCTGGACCTTCAACTAATCCCATGGGTTTTGCCAGACCTAAATGAAAAAGAAAAAAACAAAAAAAATATTAATATAAAATAAATGAGTCTAGCCTTTTCTGTGACCACAGAATATTTTTAGATAAACAAGATCTGAAGTCCCATGAAACTCAGCTCTGAAACCCTCATGACTCTGTGGAGATTATCCTCATCTTCTCAAATCAGAGTCCATATCAACACATCTTGTAGTATCTGCGAATAATTATTAATGAGCAAGCTGTAAAGAACCAACTAGCAGCTTTCACCATTTCTCCTTTTCCCTGTATAAATTCCTGGAAACAGGAATCTTGTTTCCAAACATTCCAAAATGCCTAATTATCCTTAAGATATATTCCTTATCATTTCCTCATAAGAACTGGAGACTAGGCCCTTTCCCAGTAGAGCCCAGTATAGCTCCATTCATTTTAAGGGAGATAGGTTGAATTTCTACCATGTGTAGATCTGCCAGTTTTAAATCCATATTAGTGTCAGTTCTGGAATAAGTTTTGGAGCTGAGGCATCTGCTCTGTGGCTCTAAGACCACCTGCAGCTCTTGAATGGTTCAGGTTTGTTTCCCATGTTGGGAATACAGCTGTGCTGGTCACCAGCTGCTGCTGGGTAGGAAATACACAGTAAATCTCATTTCACCCTGTGAGTCAGTAGATGGATCATTTGGACTCAGCTGCACACCTTGCCCAGCCTGTTCCCACAAAGATGTGCTAAAACTATCAGGGAGCTGACACCATCTCTCACCTGGGAATTACTCCAGATTTCCTCTGTCCTTCAGACATCTGACGAATTAAGTATGTATATTATGTAAGACACTTGGCTCTGTACAGCTTATAGGATCAGAAAGTTTGGACACTTGAGGTAAAAAAATTAGCCCCACTTGATTAGTACTGAGATATTAGCCAGTCAACAATGCGTTTATAAGTTTCATTCATTGGTATATTACTGGTCAACTCAGATATACATGTAGAGCAAAACTAAACCAACTTTAAAAATGTCCATATGACGACATCTCCAAGAACCTCTTCTGTGGCCACAGACATTTAACTTGGTGCTGAATTCTCATAAATAAGCTCCTCAAACATCCTGTGTTTGATGTGAAAGCTTTCCTTTCCAAAAGGCTCACTATCATCAAGTCATTGTAAGTGAAAAAGTTATTTATAATAGTCTTGGGGATACCATACAGAAATGTGTAAATATCCTCCAAACCACTTACAGCGCAGTGCAAAACAATTAGAGCTCGACCTGCTCAACATTTTTTGAATTAATAATTTTTCAAGAGGAAAATGTCATTATTTCAACTAAACAATTACAGAGAAAGGCAGAAAGAAACTGTCAACATTTGCTATTAACAGACACGCAAATCATTACAAATCTGGGACTGGCTTCCCCAAGCCACAATAAGGTCTGGGACAGTTTAGTCCCTCATGAAGGAATGTCTCTTGCACCTCATTGCTAACACTGTCCTCACTACATCTCCATCCTCATCTCTGCTTAATTACAGCCCAGAACAGAAAGACAGTACTCTGTTAGTGATCTGAAAGAGTAATTTCTTCTGTAGAAAGAGCATTTTCTTCTGTAGTGCTTATGAGAAAATCCAATGCTAAGGTTAAGTGCCAAGAGGAGCTAGTTCATGAGTCAAAATTTCCTGCTGACTTACACTGGTAGCAATTCACTCAGAGACAAATCCAAATCATAGCACTGTGCTGAACTGCTGTTCACTAAGAGACACACCTGTGCGTGCGGAGTCTGGATGGGACCTATGACACTGGCTGCATTCTCTAATGCAGGCCTGACTGGTTCTATCTTAATTATTACAAATATTATGACACCTACAGTTTGCTATTAATGTACAAACACACCAAGAGTTCCTACTCTGAATGACTAACATTAACCCAACATGATCTCTTGAAAAACTGATTTTACCCCTGAAAACTGAACAGACTTACTTCATACATCACAAACCACTCTTCTTTACTGCTCACATTTCTTTGTAGAAATGTACCTTATGCACCTTTCTTCCGCTAAAACTGGTTCAAAAATGTCAGAGAACCTTCCTTCCATTCTTGCTTGCAGCAATCATCATAAAGCAACTGGGTTAGCATCAAGTGATCAACCTGCAGCTGGTACTAAACTTCTGCATTCTGCAGGGACAGGGAGACACTAGCACGGGGGAGGTTCACAATTAGAAACTGATATAACCACGTCTCCAACTGGGTCATGCAAAGGAGGAAGCTGTGAGCAAAAAATGTGATATCATGATATTTGGGGTATTTAAGAAGGATTATTTGAATTTTTTAATGAAAACATTTTCTGTCAGAAAGGTGAAGAACGAGACAGTCATAGTTTCTGTTGAAACATGACTAAAACTCTTGAAGAGTTGTGTTGCAGTTAGTGATTTCCAACAACAGAGATTCTTTTACCTTACCAAGTGAAGCACTTCAATACACATTAAATATTTCTGAAAATATTTTAGGGAGCTTCATATTTAAGCAAATTGTAACATTTGTCCCTTTTGTTCCAATTTATGATGAGAGGCTATTTGGCACTTTGACTAGCTTTAGTATTTAATATTACTTCCTTTGGAAAAATTGGAACAGAAGGGCCTAATTCCTAGCCTGACAACTAGTCCTTGCTCAAGTAATTACAGAAATTACATGTCTGAGACTCTAAATCTCTCCCCACCCAAAAGGAAAAACACAGCACCCTAATCTTCATGCATGATACAGTCTTAGACTTAAAGACACTAATAGCAAGCAGTGATGCTTCATGCCCCTGCTTTACTTGCCTGATATAAGGCATCTTTAAGGGGGGCTCAGTTTCAGAGAAAAGTCAGCAGTTGCCCCCCCCCCAAAAAAAAGCATAAGCAGGCCTTATTAAAAAGGGAGTCAAATTAGACACTTTAGAAGTTAAAGAACCCAGAAAACTAGACACTTAATAAAGCCTGTGTCCTTGAAAGACTGCTATGTGGAAATTCATTTGCTGATCATTTGGAATCATCTAGGCTGGGTGCTGATGTTACATCAAAGGAAACTGAAGATGACTTCATTAACATTAACTGACCTGCTTTGATGAAAGGGTCTCCAAGATGTGGCATGTTCATTTGACTTTAAGCAACAGTTTAATTCCAGTAGTTGAAACTTTATTCTTTATACTGTATGCTCTTGCAGTTTACAGAACAAAACACTTGCATCTTTATGGCACAAGTATCAGCGAAATGAAACTTCCAACCCACAGGAAGCATCAAGCACTTGCCTGTTTTTCTTACGAGAGAATTAGGTAGGTAGCCTTCCAAACCACACATAATGACAAATTATTTCATATACCTTTTTTCTAAATCTGATATTCTACCTCTTCATAATCTAATCTTGTTCTAAGAAAGAATCATCGTTTGTCTGACTTACTCTCAGAACATACTGTTGTGAGGCTTTTTCCCCATTCATTACCCAGATTGTAGCCTAGTCTGAGTTATTATAGCAATGCAGTAACATTGACCAATATATAGCAGCAATTAAATAAATGATATCACACTGCTTCATTCTTTAAGAAAAGCACTAAAGTGTCTCCAGAAGTTCTTAGGAACAATGAATATAATAATATATTTTATATAAGTGTGTGTGTGTTAAATGTAGCAATTACAGACAATGTTCTTCAATACATGGTTGGTTAGCCAGACACAATATAACTGTCTCACATAGGATTACATGTGCATAGCATTTTGCATCTGAAAGGACCACCTGTTACTTCAGCAAATGTCTCCTCAACAGAAGGCTCTGCCCCATGACTAGCTAAGTCAAGATCATTACTCGCTAACCTCCAAATCCAGAGTTATCTGCATTAATTGGCCTTTTGTGAAAAAACAGGGAAGAGATGCCTGTTCAACAGCATCCTCTCAAAAAAATGTTGGTCTCAAGGGATGGGATCAGGAGGCAGACAATGGCAGACAGTGTCCCCCCAGGTCTGGCTGAAGCAAAGGGTGCTGGTGAACAAAGCACATGGTCTGGTGCATCCCTCCGGGCCCTCATCCGAGGGATGCCCAAGGGTCTGGGACCATGGATCAGAACCATCTCATCAGAGGCATTCCAGCATGCCAAACACGGGAACGACATCTCAGAGGCCACGGAGGAGCAGAATACTCTACAGCAGTTCTCCCACGGGATGCATAGGTGGGCTGTCAAAGACAAAGTCAGCAAAGAACAAGTTATTTGTGCCCTAGGGCTTGGGTGTTTTCAGCTCAGCAAAGACCCAGACAGCCTTCAGGGACAGCTCATAGGAAAATTCATTCCCATGGGTCTCGTGTAGTGAAAGAACAGAAAAAGCCATACATTTCTGGAAATACTGTTGCCCTGCAGAGAGACAATTGCTATTGATTTTATATGTTGGGTGTTTAGGTCCTACAGTGATGGGGAACAGTATAAAACAAACAAAAAAAAGACATGGAAAAGTGCTTCTGGTTCAGCTTCCAGCATATACCTGGCTTTTAACCAAGGGAGATCAGATGAGAGCACTTTTCTCTTTTCTTTTATTTAAAGCTTGTTGCAGACTTCCAAATGCTTCCTTTATCTTTGATTTACTTACCTATGGCTCTAACTAGCACCCATTTCACCCATTTTTCCATGGCCTGTGAAGCCATTTTGGGCAGGGTACAGCAGCATTGCTGACAGCGTGATGCTGTGGCTCATGTCAGACCAAAGGATTGAAATTATGCTGCCAGCTCTGAAATGGTGATGGGCAGAGAGGGGACCACAGTGGCAATGCCCAGTGAGCTGCTATTTTTAAAGCTGTCTTTTCTTTAATTTTTTAGACTGAAAAGATCTACAGCCCATATGCTGGGATCAGTCATACCCAGTTCAACACTGCAGATGACAATGAGGTCACAAATAATTAGCGTCTGTCATTCATTTCAAATTTACTGCTCTCACTGCAGAGATTTCTGTGTAAGACAGAAATTGCTGGGAGAATGGAGAGCAGAATGAACTGGTCTTAATTTCTTAACCAGATTAATTACTCTGCAGGATACATAATTTTCTAGGAAGAAAAGAGACCTCCTTTTTTCCCCCATAAACCTTGTCACAATGGGAAAATTACTGACCAGATTTATGTGAGAAACTATGGGAAAAGCAAGATCAAACTACAACTGTGATTATTTTACTATCTTTTTTTTTTAATTTGCAACACAATTACAGGCAGCTGTAAATCAGGTTCAGCAAAGTTCTCAGACATAATTAACCTTTTGACAAATCAAAATAAAAATACGCAATTGAAAATAATTATACACCCACATTCACAATAGCACAGCTCTGTTCTTAGCCTTTTTCTAGTCTTTCTGCCACTTTTGGCAAGGTCACCTCCCCTTCAGCAGCTGCAGCTCTGCTCCCACACCTCATCTCTCTTTCATCAAAAGTCTGCCCAGGTGGTACCAAGGATGCTGGGCACAATCACGAGGCCAGCTCCATCACCAATGCCACCAGACTGGGTAAGCACTGACAGAACTGCTGCAAAATCTCTGAAATGCCCTTGCTGACCTGTCTCAGTCTTAGGTTGAGAAGGTCTCCAAAGCCAAACTTCTGGTTTATATACACTTAGACCATCTGCACTCTTGAATAACTACACAAAAGCATTTTGGTTTCTAGAACCTTAAAAGGAAGGAATAAAACTTTTCCTTCTAAAAAACCTGTCACAGTCACCCAGCAGTTTTACCTGCAACTCCTGAAACACTTCCCTCTCTTTTAAACAGAAAACATAAAATTCATCAGCAAAGCAGTTGTTTCCTTCCTTGTCCAATTCTGATTTCTCTGTTGAAAACATCCCTGCATACCTTGTAAGGCAATAAAAATCTTTAGATCCTAGCTTAACCAAGAGGAAGAAAAAAAAAAAAAAAAGAAAAGAAAAATTCAGTGGCAATAGCAACTCTACACAGATTGACAAAGCTTTTAGCATTTCCAGTTATATCTTTTAAAAGAAAAGGTTCACAGGCTCCAGAAGAGGTTCAGTAACCTAGCTAAAACAAGACTCAGCTTACAACATGATTTAAGCTAGTAAACCACCCTTTTGGAAGCAGGTATTAAATTAGTTACATCTAATGAGTCATCCCTAATACTTCCATCTTGAATTACTGTATTGTGCTAATTTTGTAATCTTGTTCTGTTGCAACTAGAAACTTCAAATGAAGGTTACAGTCTCACTGACTGGCATATCTGTAGGCATGGAGGAAAAAACTGGTCTTCCTCCTTCAAGACTTAACAGTGTATGTTAGAGCGAAGCAGATGCACAAGAAAAGCAGCTGGTTGGAGGAGGAGGAAGAAAGAGCAGTATGAGTGAGCTGTTCAACACTAAGCAAAAGGTTTCAACTCACCAGTTGTCTTACTGTTTATAGCTCCATATTAGCGATCCCTAAAAATAACCAAGAGGAACGTGTTTTCCGAAATAACATGTTTACATCAGACAAAGGCTCAATCACATAAACAGTACCTTGTGTGTCATACACACCTAGCACAGCCCAGGGATGCTCTGATCGGCTGCTGAGTTCAGTACATTGCCCAGACTGGATGCTAGAGACACCCTGGGGAGCCTATGCAAGTCCCCGAGGGGCAAATTTGCTACAGCTGAAAGAAGAGGTGACATGAGCTTTGTCTCAATTTCAAATTGAGCCGATGACTTCTACCAGGCAGATGGTTTGACAAAGAAGGGACATACAGAGGCTACAAAATGGCACCAGTAACTACTTTTACAAAACGCTTTGAAATCTCTGAATAAAAAGCACCCAAAAGCAGATTTTGAGATTGAGATTCAGTATTAGAAAAAGATCTGTTTTTCAGAGATAAACAAAACCCTTCTACCTTGGAGACTTTAGCTGTTGAGGTCCTTCAGGATAATGTTTTTGCACTAGCTTATAGTGGTTCACATGTCCTTTCACTGGGCTGCTGAATACAAAGCAGCCCCCACTGTACAGAAAGTTACAGTACTTGAAGCTTTTTTGTAACTGTCAGTGAAATATTGCAGTATCTCCCAAACACTGGTGATGCTGGACTCCCAGTGCCCCTTGAGGTTGGAAAGAGTCATCCTACCCACCTTTGGACAGAAATGATCTGCTGCAAGGTTAAGAAACTCCCCAGGATGGCACAAGATGTGCTGGTGGAGCCAGAGATCAAAACCAGTGCCTTCCTGAATTCTTATCCTGTTGTGATTAATTTGCAAATTAAAAAGCAGCCTCTCTCCATTTCTAACACAGGTCCTCTCTGGCAAAGGCTGAGGCATCTTCTGTCCAGGGATTCCCTGTGATGTCAGCAAGAGCTAATGGTGTAGGGTAGTATCATATGGCATCACATGTAGAATGGTATTCCTCTCTTCTCCATCCTATGGTACTACCCTGACTCTGCCTAACTACCAAGCAAGTTTCACAGCCTGTGTTTTCTCCTTCCTCCCCCTCCCATGCTGTGTGCTTCATTTTTGCCAAAGGATCTCATGCAAAAATTTGCCAAAATCAGGTATCTGCCTCTTTCCTTGACTTCCATAAATACTCCACAAACTATGGTTAATGAAGAAATTACCATAGGTAAAGAGTGGCTCTGTATGTTCACTGCCTTGGAGAATACTGAAAAAAAAAAAAAATGTTTTGTCCCATAGGCATAAATTTGCTGAATGCATTCATAGCTCAGTGTACCAAAATTAACCTGGAAAAGTAAAATAATTTTGCAGTTGCAAACACAAGGATCAAAAATATCCAGAAAAAAATCTTATTTGAAATTATTTCACTATTAGACACTTTTGGTCAACTTTGCAAACAGTAGTATGCAGTATAAAGAGTCAGTAGGGTCTAGCTCTTGATTCAATCTAAATCTTAAACAGAGCCTGGCCCTTAATTTCTGCATATCCCAACTTTCCATATCCCAAATCAGCTTCTCCCACCATGACCCTGCAGTAAGCCAACATAATATATAAGATTTGCTGCCAGGAGAACTGATCTGAATTTTGTCTATATCAAAGGTGTTTACTTTCTGAGCTAGAAAGAATGTTGTATGTGGATGAGATTTATTTTTACATACAGAAACATTCACCAAATCACACTCCACAGGGACAGAGGCTCCAACTCTCTGCGAAGAGGAGAGGAACAAACAAAACCACATCTAATTTAAATGACTCCAGCACTGCCATTTATCTGAACTCCAAAATACAGTCCTATTTTTTATACTTAATCAAGTTTGCTGCATCCTTGCTTGAAAGATTTATGTCTCCTAGTATCCAGTATCAGCCCCAAATATCTCTGAAGATGTTCCATGGAGAAGACAAACAGTATGCTGTGGCTGATGGTTTGAAAAGGAAAAAAGTACAATAACTTGTAAAGCTGAAGCAGTTGATGTGCAACTTTTTGGCTCTAGAAACTAGAAGGTGCAGTGGTTTTGTACCTTGACTTCATCTCAAGATCCTTCTGTCTGTTCAAGTGGAAGCTTGCAATAGAGTTTCTCAATCTTCATCCACAGATGACTGACAATCTTGTAAGACATCTATCTGAGAGAAGACTGCTGAGTGACAGTGAAGGGATGAAGGGATTTGGCAGCTCTGCCCGTAGGAGGGCTGTTCCTTTTCTGCCCACAGATGCTAGTCAGGCAGAGACCATCTTGGAAATGATGTAAATTAGGACAAATTATCTGGAAAGAGGACTAATATCCAACCCCTTATGTGCTTCGCCCTATGTTTCTTCTTCTTCTTTAAAATGGGGACATTTCCTGGTTGCAGAGAGCACTCTTAGGCACAGCCTATGAATATCTGTCAAGTGCTCAAAGTACATTAGATGGAAAATGCCATAAAAACGCCCAGGGCTTTTATGAGCATCTGGCCAGGAAGCTGGCCCTTATTCCATCCTACATGCTCTGCCCCTACCATTGTGATGTATTAATCCTTAAATCCTTTCTAGTAAGCCTTACCAGGACAGGATTTGGCCCAAACAGCCTTTTTTCTTAGTGTTTTCATAGTACATAGTCTAGATTCAGGACACTAATTGTAGCAAATGCTACATGAACCCAAAAAGACAGTTCCTACCCCAAAGAGCTCACTATCAATGCTGAAGATAAGAAACAGATGCAGAACAATAATCAGGAAAGAAGACAAGACAATATGGATCAGTAGGAGAGGCAGAGGTTGCAGTGCAACAGTGGCCTACAGATTTCATCCTTCTCATAACAGTAAGAAAACAAGTTGTTTCATAGTCCACTGGAGGATCTTTTCTACCCCACTGAACAGATTCTATCCCAGTGTGCCTCCCATGCATGGATGGCTTCTTGGGGATGAAAAGGAGAGGATTCCTATGGGAAAGTAACCTAGGGACAGGATTTATAGTCTTCTTCAAAATAACATGATCAAATATTTCTGAAATGATTCCTTTTGTAGAAAAGCTTGTGATCAAAGCTCCCTACTCATGCAGGTTATTTTGAGATGATGAAAGATGGCAGTTCTGATATATGTGAGATAGGTTTCCTACTGCGAAGGCTCAGCACAACTCCTCCTGTGTCTATAGAGGGAAGGAGATCTCTGGTAAAGATGCTCCATGCCAAATGCAAGATTCCTAGTTCATGACTTAAGAATTTGAGGAAGAGAAGAGGAATATCAGAGGAAATACAAAGAAAAATGTGTAATGGAGGGCCAGGTGTAGGAGGCAAGCGTAGTAGGAAAAACTGTGTTAGTCATCTTGGCAGAATGTGCAGAATGATCAAGTCCATCAATGTATACAATAGGCCTGCCAGGGAAAAAAAAAAGGAACATATATCCTTGCACAGCATCTTCTCTCCCTAACCTACTATTCAAAGGTGTGGCCACATGCCACTGCTGGCTTCCTTCAGCCCCCTTACAGGTCTAATTTTTTGTTCTGGGCTTAGCAGAAAGAGTAGCATTGCATAGGCTACTCCCTCTCCAGACACAAAATTCATTAGTGCTTTCTAATTGGAAGAAATACTGTGGTTTTATGTACAGATATCTAATATCAAAAGTAATTGCTTTTATAGAATAGTCATTTGGAGCTGGTTTCCCCTTGAGATGAGAAAATGTATTCTAATTACAACAGATAATTCAGGAGGAGATAAACAGATTGACGACTGGAAGGACCAAGAAATAGGAGCTACACAGACCATTGGAGATGAAGATAAAAGCTCATTTGTGAGATAGGACACATAGATAATAAGAGAGATGCCAGAGTTTTGTCAGAGCCTTGATATAAACAAAAATCAATTTCCTAAAGAGCAGGGATATTTAAGCATGGGAGATCTATGTGATACATTTTTAAACTTAAATTCTGAGTAACAAAAAAAAGAGCCTACCCCATATGCATAACTTTAAGTTATATATGTGTGATTCTGGGTTTTTTTTTTCATCTTAATGATCAAGAAGATCATTCACAGAGAAAGATCAGTTTGTTTTCTTTAAATAAGTAACAGATGCCAAGATTATTCTGGAAGTTTTAAAATCCCAGATGACTTGTGGTTTGTGCTGGTGAAACATATAAAATGGATTTTTCTCTTCAGGGCTTTGGAGAAAAGCCAGAAAACTCTGGTGATGGCATAAATCTGGAGTTGAGAGGTGAGGAGCTGAAATGTTGGCGTAGCTGCCCAGCAGCCCACTGATATTAAAAGGAGACAAAATCTGAGTGTCATCAGTTTGGTATTTGGCCTCTGGCAGTAGCCAGTACCTGAGGCTTCAGAGGAAACGAAGCACAAATCATAAAGCACTTGGCCAATTAAACTCTACAGAGTCCCTGGAAGCAGAGTTCCCTTCTGAACCCTGTAGGCAGATAACTAAAGCCCTGAAGCATAATATTAGATTACCCTCATTATCTTAACTCAGACAGGTAGAAATAGGTCTTAAAACTACCCAGTGCCATTTAAGAGCCCAGTCACTAATACTGGATTCAATGGCCTCCTGCAGCAATGAATTCTCTGGTACTGTCATGGTCAGACTGTCACCAATTCACATGAAATGGATCATCTGTATCAATATATTAGATTTTCTTTAATTTTTCCAGGGAAACAGAGGTGAGAACTCCTGGGGAAAGTGATCATTAAAATGATAACAGATCTGTTCTAGAGAAAGGAAAAGGGGCTTCTCCTTGAAAAGCTCCAAGGTGCAAGTGCAAAAACTTCAGGGTTGTTTAATTAGATTCAGGAACAAGCTGCTCCAAGCCAATTTTATTTCATAAATGAGGAAAAGATCTTTTGAAAAACAAGGAATTTGCTTGTGTGAATCAGAGGTAGGGAAAGGAAGAGGCAGACCACTGCAGGAAGGGAGCTCTAACCCAAGGTCTGACAGGACAGAGCCCACAGCTGCGAAGATGCTGTCGGATGCAATGACTTTTCTTGCACCTATAGAGCTGACTGCACATCTCTAACAGTTACAATTACCCCTTTGATTGCTGATGTAATTCTGGATGAGAAATCCCTGACTGGCCTGTTCTCAGACCAGCTCAACTACAGCAGTGAATCCCACAGGGATAGGTTCCATAAGGAAGAAATTATCTTTAAATACAAGGAATCTAAAAAAAGCAGATCTATTTAACTTCAGGTCCTATGCAGGCTTGTACTACTCTAGATGCTATTGTGCTGATATTAAAGTCTAAACTAACCAAAGAGTGTTTCACATCTGACATTGCCAAGCCTGCCAAACTACTTGCTTTCAGTCCAGGTTTCAGTCAGGCACCCTTGGGACTCTGCTCTGTCTCAGAGGGATTGTGTCCAAGACTAAGCAAGATGCTTCTCTTGCTGCTCAAGGGTGTTCAGTGAGCTCTCGACAAGGGCCAGACAAGCCCATCTCCTGCAGCATCATTTTGCAATCATGCTCCACATTATTTCCAGACATTCATATGCCTCCCTGCTCATTTACCTAAACAGCCTGCTATTAAATTAAACTAACATAATCACACAGAGAGCTTTCTCAATAACAAAGTCGCATACACCACTTGCCATTTGTATAACTGAAAAGCTCCTGATTGTTCAACCCATTTTACACAGCAGAGGATGACAGCATTAAACCCAGATGTAGTAGCTGCTGGAACTCAAAATCACATCATGCTTGAAAGTAGGATCTCAATTTTCCACCACTGAAATCAGTCATCAAGTCCACCTCTGGCAATGTGACTACAATAAAGAGACAACGTTAACACCTACAGACCAGCTGGTGATGTCCACTGTTCTCCCTTTCATGCTCCAAGAGTCACTGTCCGGTCATAAAAGAATCAAATGATCTGAAGAAGTCCCCAGTTTTGTCAGAGCAGAGCCGGTTCTCGATCTGCTGCCTCTCAATCTTATCATCAGGCATTTCTCCTTGGGAATAGATGGTAGAAGAGATCATCTTCCACTGAGGACATGATATTTCAAACACCTCCATCAGATCACTACAAGGGCCCATACTTGAAAATCAGTTAATGTGGATATTGGTTTAGACAGAAACCAGAGAGGGCCTTGATTCCCCCATTTTCCTTTCAGTGTGATATTGCCTGATAGGCTCTTTAAAGGTGACATACTTTTCTTTTGCATCATTACACAGCAGTATTGATGGCTGCCTTCAAAACAGACTCATTTTCCTGACAGACTGCCTATTTTCATCTGTAGATATGTGTATTCTTCTTGAAATGTGCTTGTGCGCTTCTTTTTCGGGCACATCTCTGACACCTCTCAGGGAGTTTGGCTTGGAAATCTGGTTTGAGATAAAACTTGCACCTCTGCTTTTCCTCCTCTTTCCTCCTTTCACTTTATTTTCCTATCTCATGTCAACATACACTACAGCTGTGCCTTGCCTGTCAATGCCAGGCTGCAGTGCCTCCTTCTATCAGCCTCTTAATATGCACATGATTTAATTTTCTACCAGCAGAAAAATCAGTTCAAAACCAAACACAGGACACATGTGAAACAGCAAAAACCCAGACTAGAATCCAGCATCTAAACCAAAATGCTTACAAATCAACCATTTATGGCAGTTTTCAAGCTATAATAGATGAAGAAAGTTACTACGCAGAATCCTCCTAATTGGTGAGTTAAACTGGCAGACGCATTTATAGCAGATCTATTTGAGGGTGTGCCACAACAGAAAGTCTGATTCTCTTCTGCTCACAGAGGAGTAGGGGCAAGAGGAGTCCATGGTGCTGAGATCATACTTGGTTTTGAAGTACCTTGCTATTGTTTAAGAAAATATTGAGCCTGGATTTGATTTTGGCTCAAGAGAGGAAAATGTTTGCTCTTGAAGTTCATAAAAGAAAACCTATTTAGAAATGAAAGACACAATGTTGCATGGATAGCTTATAACATACAATTAATCAGGGATTTATCAGGGAAAAATAAAAAGAATTAAGTACCGTTTTCTCTGGAGGAAGTAAATCAAACGATGAGATAGTTTTTCAAACGGAAGGAGAAATGAGGATAAATAGCAATTGTCAATAAATTTGAGAAAAATAAAGATGTAATGTTGAGGAAAAAACATTGGCAAAATGTTTTATTTAAAAGCGGTAATAAAAACATTGCTTACTTTGATTTCTGCCCTTTCTGGTTTATTGTTGATATAAAGATAAATTGACTCAGACTTCCAGGAGCGGGAAAGCTACGATCCACTGTTACAGGCACTCTAAAAACCAGCACTGCTATAATACCTGATTCATTATTAACAAGATTGGCTTCATTGTGTGTTGGTATTTTTACAAATTGACTGTGACCTAAGGCTAGTTTAGACCCTGACAAACTCACTGCAAGACAAACTGGGATTTGTTTGACAAAGTCGGGGTGCATTTGGAAAAAACCACCCTGCTTTGATCCATCTACAGAGCATGTTTAAAGCTATCACACACATAGAGAATTCAGATCATATGTAAAGACAATGGCCAAGTTTTTGAAACTGTGGATCAGACTTCTCCAATTTACCTTCCTAATGCCACTGACTGCAGTAGTGCTTATCTGGTTTCCACCAAGGCAACATAAAAAGAAATTCAAGTTTTCAGAGGTTCAATTTTTCTTCAAGCTTTCCTTTACTTTACGCAGATATTCCATAAAAGAATGAATGTTCCTGTCCCCTGATGTGTCTCAGGTTTGTACTGATGACTACATTATGAGATGTTAAATCACACAGTAAAGAGAGAAATGAAGACAGTGATAGAAGGTGCCTTTATACAGGAGAAGATGATCCTTCAGTGAACACACAGGTATGAATCAGAAATTGAATTTCAGAAAACTGAGGTCTGAGCTTACCGCTTGGACTCATCACTCCTCAAGGACACAATGCAGACGTGCTATCCGATTGAACTTAAACTTCAGGTCAGGACCACATTTCCCACAAGCAGAACGAGCTTTCCAGCACCAAATGGTCCCAGAGAAAGCCAACGCTGAGCCCCTTGGGCCGTGAAGGGTACCAGCTGAAATGAGCAGCAGGGCATGCTTCACGCTGCCTAGCAAAGAGCAGCATAGGATCATTTCTCTGCTCCTCGCATGATTTAATTATTCAGTTACTACTGAAAGGCAATGAGACAAGCTAGTGGGACCCAAGTCTGCCATTTTAGGAAGCTGAAAATAAAGGAGGGTCTCCTGTAGTACTGGTGCAGTGTCAGGGAAATTTCACGCTGATATAGTTATTAACTGCAGTAAGCAGGAAAGCGGGGGAAAAAAATGCTTGCATTAACATACTGACAATTAACAGAGCATGCAGAGGAATTCAATGTGAAGATCTGAGTCTGGTTCCTTTAAAAGCCAAGAACTTGTTTTTTTATGTTTGTGTTTAAATGAGTAAAATCCCGTTTGTCACCAACATGATTTTTAGCCTGGTTTGCTAAGAAAAAACAATTTGTGGGATCATGCTGTCTGCGTTTGTCTACCATCCTGCTCCCCTCTCATACCCTCCCCTCACCTCTCCTTGTTAGATTTTGAGGGCTGTGTCTAATTTCAGCCAAAGCTTGGCAGACAGTCAGAGGTCTCCAAAAATTACATTTCTGCAAGTGTCACAGAAGTCGACATCTGGGAAGAAAGTGGCATTATAAAGTTCCTACTGAGAGAAGAGGTTCAGTGGAAGATCAAATACAAGAGACCTGTTGGAGCTATTAAAGACCACCCAAGAATTCACCTTTAGGATATCAACCCACAAGCAAGTCAGGTTTCTTAGGATTTTTAGGATTAATTGTGGTAATTACTGGATATCTAGGTCTGTTGGATGTCTGGCTGTTATTTATATCATTGATTAACAATATCACGAGGTAAGATGCAGCACAGACTAGTCTGAACTCAGACCTCCTCAGTAAAATAAAGGACACAGATAAGGGGAGGGGGTGAAAAAAGCAGAGAGATGAGCTGGCCCACAACTAAAGAGCAAAGGAAAGGCACACCTGGAAATGAAGCTCAGGTCTTGTATTTCAGCAGCTCTAAATATCTTCTCCAAAGCCAGCAGTGAAGCTGCTCCCTTAGCCCCCAGTTCCTGTTTCTGTGAGCTTACACACACTTCTTGTCAGGTGTTAGGCAATGATGAGAATCAGGTTAAGCGATAAAACAGCATGCTTTCTGGTCACAGATTAGGGGATTCCTAATGAAATAATGAGGTATGTCTGTGACCCTATTTAAAACTACTTTCCCTGTAAAGATGTCATGTTAAAGAAAATTCACATGGAAATGCCTGACTCACTAAATTAGCACTTCTTCCCTTCGGAAATGGAGAGACACAGACTTAGAGGTGAGGCACCATGACAGCAGGACACACCACTCCATGCTTGTTTCCTCTGGCATTTATTAAGAAATTCATCCTTCTGACTGTTTATAGTAGGGGTGCTTTTCCCTCCCTGCCTTTGAAAGGAATATAAAGCAAGGTATGATTCCAAATCTACACAGCCTCATCAGCACAGTATCAAACAAAAACCTTTTTTTTTTTTTTTAAAAAAAAACAGGGAATTTGTCAGTTCAGTATCTGTCAAAATACTTTTGAAAATAATCAACCTCTCGTTTCACAGCCATATGCTGAGACACTCATATCTAGCACAGAGAAGCCACAGGCATGTAATATCACCCATCAAACAGATTAGAGGCATCTTCTTCCCATTCAGGGACAAAACCAAAAGAT
Source organism: Athene cunicularia (assembly GCF_003259725.1). Classification (NCBI taxonomy): domain Eukaryota; kingdom Metazoa; phylum Chordata; class Aves; order Strigiformes; family Strigidae; genus Athene; species Athene cunicularia. Next base: position 8,922,226 of record NW_020799121.1, on the reverse strand, counting down.
CATATGCTGACTTCTTTTTACCATCACACAGAGCATCACCTAGTCGTGTCTAATTGGCATTGATCCTGCATTAGCTGTCTTGTCCTTTGGGCCTGATTATGATCTTGCTACTATAGTGCCATAAGTAGGCTATGCAAGAGACAGCTTTCATCACTTCTGGTCCAGAATAGTTATCAACACTCTGCGTTAACATGAATTGTCAAACTGTGTTATGGGCTTTACCACAATCCCCTGTTGTACATCGTGCTGCAGCGGGGAACTCCACCTCTCCTTTAGGGCTAGAGCAGTCCTACCATGACTCATGCACGGAACCTGATTCCAGTTCACTAATCCCATGCTTACTTCATCAACTACAAGCAACTTTAATAAGAAGAATTTTACAAAGTATTTCACTGGTCTCATTCTTCCACAACCTCCACTGTGTAAGACAGCAGTATTTGTGCTCCAGTTTCATGTCAGTATGATTAAAAGCTGAGAGATGCCTAAACAAGTAGTCTTGTAACATATGCAGAAATGCCCTCTGCAATGATCAATGCCTTCTCTGAGGGCTGCATCACTCAGCCTGTGTCCATTGGCATGCTGAGCTGCACCATCCCAGCTTCAAAGTTAGGCCATGTCTTTGTTCTCTCATGAATATTTCTCCTCCATTTCTGCATATCTTCTGTTCACTCTTCTCACTGTGCAAGGAAGACTGAAAAATCTTATTTTGTGAACTTTTTAATGTGTGACAGAAAGAGGGAGACAAAGAATCCAGTTATTAGGCAGATCAGGTTCAGAATGAATCACAGAAGAAATTCTTAATTCCCTGACCTCATCTAGGAGAGCTCTCTGCAGCCTGGCTTAGAGTTTTGTGGGCCTGAAATGGGAACATGGCTGTGAATATGGGAACAATACCAAGCTGACTCTTTCAGAAAACAGAAGATTTTACTAGCATTATAAAGGCCACTTCCGTTCCAGAATTAATTTTCTGTTGAATGAAAATGCATTGAGCCAGATGGATCTATTTCAGGAGGAGGATCAGGCTGGCACAGGTCTAAAATCAAAGATTATTGGTTTTGTGTATTCAAAGCTGGAGTAGCTGAGAGCAAAGTGTTCAGTGCAGGTGCTGACATGTTCAGGTCTGTGCCTAAAGGAGTACCACATGAAGGCTCTATCAATTGAGTTTGCCAAATATTAAACCGAAGAAAGATGGGAAATTTCTAAACAATACCTGCAAATCTTTTCACTGCTCCCTGCAATATTAGCAGTAAACAAACAAAAGATATTCTTCAAGTGTTGAGAACACTGTAACTTCTACCAAATGTAAAAGAGCATTGGAAAGTGGGGAAAAAAGGACAGGTGACAAGGAAGAAATACAGAAGCAGGTTTCAGTGCAGCATTTGGCAGCTCATGTCCCTGCGATGGTGCTGGAAGTCAGAAGACTAAATCCACGTACCTGGATTCTGGGATTGCCCACGTGACACAGAAATTATGTAACAGAACAACCAAAAAAATGCATTTTCCAAACCCAAGGTTAACACAGGCTAACACCTAAACCACTCAAACACCCATTTTTCCAAGCCAAACCCAATTCTTGCTTGTGTAAGTTGTAAGCACCAACTACTTCAGCAGTTAAGCAGCTTAGTATTAGGTTGTTTAATAACTTGAACATGATCAGCTCACTCTTACCTCATACTCCACTCCCATCTGTTACATGGAGCCACCTACAATCTATCATGATGTTTTAGGATTAACAGCTCTGTGCAGCAAAATCTGTTTTTCCTACCAGAGGTGTGAACAGTACCTAGTCCCTGCTCAGCACCTCCAGCAAGTGCTTGTAACAAGAACAATACAGGGATACCTAAGCCTAAGCCTCGTTGGCCAGCTGACACCAGCACAATGCACAGCACCATCTTCCATCAGCAGGTTTGTGCTTGTGGTAGTCACCAGTGGGACTGAGTTTTGCAGATGCAAAATCTTGCAGCTACCAGTAGCCTCATTTTACACATGGCTGGAAGACTAGAAATCTGCCTTACAAGGAATCTATAAAGCAACTGCAAATTTTAATCCTGAGGAAGACTAACCTTTGGGTTATACAATGCTATTTCAATTGGGGATATTTTTAGTCTTATCACTGCCTTCAGTTCAGTATGCACAGGAAAGAATACCACCAATCTTTTCTACAACACAAGGCTTGCTTGAAAATGAGTTAATATAACAAAAAATACATTTTTATTTACAAAAGCTTCACATCCTTGAGGCATATGAGAACTGTAGAAAAAATAAACTCAATTTCTAAAAGGGCAGTAAGGCCCCATTGCCAAATAAAATACAAAACCAGCATAAAGAATCCAAATGAAAAACAACCAATTAACCCTATCACCCCACCAAAAATGCCAGAGTATTGCAGGAGAGGGTTTTCCAACTGTCATGATGGATACCTTCCAAGAAAAATGAGCTCCTGTGCAACAAAGCCCCCTTTTGCTTTACGAATGGTATGGCAGTACCTTGGCTAGGATGCTAGTCTGGGCTATGGGAAACAGGAATTGGAGACTGTGTGATTTTGCACAAGTTCCAGTTTTTGATGCATTCCAAAGTGCTCTAACACACTGAGGATAACTCCTAGGTGCTAGCTAGCATCTGGGGTCCAAGATGACTGCTTGCAGGAAGGACCTGCTCTCCCTCCAGGGAGAGATCAAACCTTTGGCTGAGGCTCGGGATGGAGCTAGTCAAGAGAGGGTACTGAAAAGACAGGAATGAAAAGTCCCATCCTTGCTTTGAAGTCACAAAACATGGCCCACATAAGACCCACAGCTCTAAAGAATACAGCAGATGTCTTATTGTTCTCCTAAAGGAAAGGGAAAGTTATATGGTCCTCCTTTTGTTTTTATTTTTTAAACAGTATACTGGTGGTTAAAGCATTCAGTTAGCATGCAGATAACCCATACACATTTAATTGCAAATGCACACTAAAAATACTTATTCAACCAAATCTTGAGGGAAAGCCTAGTTTGGGATCCCAGTTAGACCCTGTTGAGTTACACACCAATTTTCCCAGTGCTGTCAAACTGAGTCAAAAATTATCACAGGCAGAAGCAGATCTTAAAGGTCAAAAATGAAGGGCTTCTACCATGCAGGCAGTGGCTGAGGGATGGGGGAGCTCTGTCCATGGGAGCACAGGCAGTAGCTGAGGGATGGGGGGTTGTGTCCAGCAGCACACGTTACAGAGACGACGTGAGAAGAGGATTCAGTTTTGCTCCGCTGTAGGTAGATATTACTGCGCGCTGTTGTGGAAACAGATAAATCAATCTCTGAACAAAGCTTGCTCAGATACCAGGAGCAAGACAGCCACGATAAGGCTGACCTCCTGGTCTGTGTACTTCTTTTTGCAAAATGCAAACTGGAGCTAAACAGTGCAAACACAGAAGCAATCAAAGACTGCAGTAGTAGGGGTCAGTGGCAGAAACACAAAACTCACCAGATCTACACTAGAAAGGGGAATGACTCCAAAACCTTCAAGGAGGAAGGATCCTGTTCTCAACCATAGTGAAGTAGTACAGAGATACGGCATGAATTCATCCTTTATACTACATATACATCATCATAACTAGCCAATATACTGTTCATCCTGTGGCAGAAGTACCTTCATTTGGCCAGATTTACTACTGGAGCTACTATGCTGATGGCTACTGGTTGCGCTGATGCTTCTGGATCAATAGCACAGATGAATTTAGGCAACTGACTTCAGTAGGACTACGTGCATGGGTGAGCTGAGGAGAATTTGCATCATTGCTGCAGGCATAAAAACCTATTTGAGCAAGTTGTCCCGTCCAACCAGCAATATCTGTCACTGTCCACAAAACGCACTGCTGACAGCAAAACAGGGGTTGGCAGGATCCACGGTTTGCTTAGAAAGCAGTGTCGGATTTGTACCTGACTTAGATTCCCAACTAAACACAACTGCTGACTGTATCACAGACATGAATTTTAACTGTTCTCCCCAGGAACAAAAACTAGTAACACGCTGGTAATCCCAAAGAGACCAGCTCTGTGCTCCATGAGTTATGAAACCCGTGCAGAGGATACCCCTCCCATGTACCTGCATAGTCTAACACAGCCCTCTGTGAGCTAGTACTTGTGTTTCATAGTATCTGAATATTTAAAGAACTTCACTGAGGAGAGAGACCTGGCAGGATACATTTTCTTCCCTGATCAGTTTATCAGACATTAAAGCCTAGTTGGGAAATTTTTTTTATGCTGCTTGTACCAAGCAGTGATTCAAATGCAACTCTAGCAAACCTGGTTTGTCATGCCTTATAAAGTGTGCGGGACCCTTACGCTAGTGAGCCCTTATTCCCCTAAGTACTCCAGTAAAGGCAACTGGATTGCCTGTATAAATGCCTCTGTAATGTAAGTAAAAGGTATAACTGAGTTCCACGGCTGCCTTTTGCCTACATAGGCTCAGATTTTTTCCTCTCCCTCCTCCAACAGCTAATTGCCTGAAAAGGGGAAAGCAGTGGTTTGCTGAGCCAAGGAATTGTCCTCCCGGAGCAGAGTCCAGTGGCACACTGGTAACAAAGGCCTTTACCTCAGCAGCTTCTTTCCACAGATGTGTCTTGGCCTTGCAGAGAGGAAGGAGGCATCAGGAATCTGTTGGGGAATAGCATGGCTTTTGCCAGTGTTATACCATTTTCCAGTGGCTATTCAGCCCAAGGGAGATACTGGCATTACAGCAGCCTCTAAGGAATTTGCTCTAACACTTAGCCCAGAAGGTTGAGATTGAAGCAAATGCACTAGAGAATCCCAAAGACCCAACATGTTCCTTTGTACTTTCATCCATTGACTCTGGGTTATTTAGATGCGATTTCCAAATGATGCTGTGAAATACATAAACCTGTCTTGTAGTATTCTGGCATCAAATACTCCTGTGCCTGACAGAACCATTTTTAAGTAGCAGTACTCAGAGAAGCTCTTTCAAAAACCTTTTTCTTGGTTTAGTTTTCTTAATCATTGCCCATTCTCCCAGGATGACATGCAAATTACAGCTCAAGTATTAAGAGTATAAATCAGACTGTTGTGGCAAGTGAAATGACTTCTAGAGAACAGCTCCATAGGAGGTGTGGCAAGGCTTAAAATATTCAGAAATCTATAGTCTCACCTTTTCAAAGAATGTTTACTCATTTACTTAGACAACTCCTCAGCCCCTGAGAAAACTACGTGTCCACACTGCTCGTGATGACAAAGCAGAATCAGTCTATTGTCTCCTCAGCTATCTACCCGGCAGCTGCCCTTAGACTTTCCTCCAAAGCCAGTAATCAAGGACATACTTGAAAAAAAAAATAAAATTAGGCCTTTTGCCATTTGTCAGCGATTCCCAGAACTGACCCTGTTCTACTGCATTATTTCACTACAGACTCCCCTCACTGAGGATACAATACGATTCATGGTCCTTGGCTTGAGAGCAGATCCCTCCGAACAAGTCATCCAAGTGAAATAAAGGGAGACGCAGGTAGCCACACATCTGCTTCACAAGACAGCTTTGCAAGACTGGGCAGAACGCACACGGAGTAACTTAGCCTGGTAGCAAACAGCAAGTGGGTTTACTTTATACTGAGAAAATCCATTTCTTCCTCTTACTGCAAGACAAACTTGTCTGTAGACATTGAAGCAAGTCCTCTCAACACACATTTCAGCAAGATGACCTAAGAGGCAGAAACACACACACACACACACAATTATTCAGAAATGAAATGTCCTGACAAATGCAGTAAGAGGGGTAGGAAACTAGTGTGAGAGCTCCTTGGGATGTTCCACTGGATTTCCCACAGAAAGTCCTGCTGCACTGTCTTGCCATGCATAGCAGTGAGGTGAAATAACGTCTAGTGCAAAGAACCACAGAAGCACAAGCCCACTTCTCTCACCGTGGGAGAAGATTGTCAAAGAGGGGTAAGAAAGCAGAACTCAGCTCCGAAATACCACTTCCTTGGACATCTACAGACTTGCATATACACACAGAACTCGCTCTCATTCAGATCTACACCCAGTCACAGGTGTGATATTACTTCAGCAAGGCAGCTGGTAAAGCTCAAATTGAGGAGAGGACCATTTTGCCACAAATACTCAATTCTCTCTGGTTTAGAAGACCTCTTGTTGATGCAAATGAAGGCCCTTTCCTACTGCTTCAGAGTTCAAAAAAACGAGGTCAGACAAATCATAGAGAGTATCTGTGCCACACTCTTGTACACTACCAGTGCAGATACTATGGGCAATGAAAGAAGACAGGGCAGAAATTAGAGGTAAGCCAACACGACAAAAATTAAGCCTATCAAGCTTTGCAGCTATCTTCACCAGGTGAAATTCCATACTCTTCAGTGTACTGGAGAGTTTGCAAATAACAACTTGAAAGCCTAACAGATTAGACTGAGAAATAAATTACAGAACCAAGATTGTCACCTTCATCCCCAGCAGCACTACCATGCATTTAAACTCAAAGTAACCCCAGCTAAATGAGAGGACCTGAGACCAAGTTGCATCACGCTGCTCCCTGATTACTCCCTTCTGGTCCGTAGGTCAAGCACTTCTTGGCTCGGGAGATAGCCTTGCTACGGGTAATTTTTATGCTCTTTTTATGTCCTACAGGACTTTCCAAGTAACCAGCAACTGTCAGTTGTGCTGTAGCTTGTCTTCAAAATTGTCTGGGAAACCTGGATATTCAAGAACACCTGAAAGGATAAAAACTATAGGGCAGAAAGACAATTTTTAGTCTGTTTGCATCTGCCATGCTGTCCTTAAAATGGGTTTTGCCTCCACCTACAAAGCTTTCAGACATTCACAGCCATTTCCATGGCACCATAGCTATGGCTTTTAGGAAAAGCAGACACAAGTCTTACACGCATCCAATTAGCACTTGGCTGCTTTAGCTCTGTGCTCTCAGAAGAAGATGACTTTGGGTCAGTGGGAGGATCTCTATCTGGCTTTCATTCTCAGAAGCTAAGTTCTCTTATTTCAGAGGGCAGTTTTGATCAATAGGACTACAACAAGGTTGGAAGCCGCTCTGCTGTCATTGGCTTTCTTCCTTCCTATTATCCAGAACATCACAGGCTCTTTTTTTTTTTTTTTTCCCCTTTCAGTTCGTTAGTTTAAACTAAGTGATAGAAATGACTACCAAGTGAAAGACTACAAATAATAACAATAATAAAAAAGTATGCCAAGTATACCGACTGAGAGACTGAGTACCCATTAGTAAGGTTAGAGTGGGGCATTAATAAAAGGAAGATTTGTTAAACATGACTCATTTCTTTTCCTTCCTTTCATAAATCTTATTATTTCCTTGGAGAACAGCCATGCACTCAGTGGCTGGAACTGCATTTTTTAAATGATGCTCTTGGTTTAACTACTACCTGCCCTTACTTACTAAAAAAATCAAATAAATAATATCCTCCCCCCTCAAAAAAACAACCCCATCTCCCACTATCAAGAGTATTAAGTTAAAGCCAGGTTTTCTAATTCTTTTAAACCTGTATGGTGGTTATAGATGTGCAGCTCTTCACTACAAAGATGACAGACCCATATTTGCTTTTCCAACTCCACCCACATCTACAAAGAAATAGAAGGAAACTGAACTGGAATACCTCCTGAAAGGCAACAAAACCAACATCAGTTGAAGATTTTCTTTGCACCGCTGTAAACACTGCTTTTAATCCTATACAGGACAAATGATGCAAGTTCTACACAAATAAATGAGTCAATGATAAATTTACCACATGATTTTTCTGTCAAAATAAGCTTTTTTTCCAGCTACAAACAGAAAAGCAGAAACATTAAATTTAAAAAAAAAAAACAGTTACCAGTATATGAAGCACAAAGTACAGGAAGAGACTTTAAAATCACTGATGTGCTGCTGGAATGGATATCTTTTTTATATTTGTCAATATTTTGAAGAGTTGAATGCAATTTTGCCTGTTTTACAAAAGAGATTTACCTTTTTTTCCTACCAAAACTTTAGACCTTTTCTTCTTAAAGTGTCTAAATAGAATAATACTATTCTGAATATTACCTTATATTTTTTTAGGGGCTATCTAAATATTGATTCATGATGTTTTCTTCCCTTATTTTGGGGGATAGAATCTTGTCCTTTCTGAAGGCATGGATTAGGAATTTCATCAGCTATATAAATCAAGACTAAGACAACTAAAGCCAATGAGAAGTCTTTTGGACTTTGACCATCATTTTGCAACACAGAAGGTCAGACCTGTAACAATGGTTACTTACTTAAACTCAAGTAACTGATCCAGAGCAATTGAAAATACTTGTTATAATCTGTGTGGTAAACCAATAAACTGCAGCCTCAAAATAAGACCACATGAAGAAGCCACTCTCTAGGACAATGAAAGCACATGGCTGAGTGTGGCCCCCACAGGTAAGTTGATACTTTTGGAGATAAGAATGGGATCATTTTGTCAGATGGATGTTAGCATCAGACCACAGAAAATTAAACAGAAATAGTTATAACATGACAATCCGTATGTGGGCGTAAGAAGGTGCATTTTCATTAACACAAGGCTGGCAGTCACACTTAATCTTCCCCCATGCACGTGTGGCTTTAGCTCTCTTCTCTGCAAAGGAATTACTCTTCATCTGAAAGTTGCCAGCTGTAAAAGCTTCTTTTTGACAAATCTGATGTGGACATTTGCATGATTCATTTGTAGTCTGTTCCCAAGCCTTACTTTCGATACGGAAATTTGGAACCATTTTCAACCAGTCCCAAGCCTATGAAGAATAAACTGTCCTTTTAAAAATACTACTGTACCTTTTAAGTATGCAGATTGCCAGGCTGAATTTTAAATGCAATCACTTTGCTTCCAGTACACTATAAAAATCAGGAGTCACAGTCTGCATGAATCAGTCCTCTGCACCCAGGACCTGCTATTTCCATCATTTTAAGGCTGTGTGCTGCAATTATGTGAATTGTCCACTTTTTTACCCCAGCCTCCTCCATGAATTGCATATGCAATATAAAACCCATCTATCAAACTAGAAATTGCTATTGTATTTAATCTTCACAAAGAGAGCAAAATCAAATTATGATGTGTAAAGAATGATAATCTGTCAAATTCAAGAGAATACTCCAAACTTATTCCTCCACGCCTGCAATAGAACAAGTCAAAGAGGTCTAATGTAGAAGACATGGGTAGGGAGACATGATGTGAGCATACATAATGAGGAGATGAAAACTCTCTTAATCTTTGCAGATTGAATGAAATCTAATTACATGCTGTATTGATTGTTGTGTATTACTGGAAAGAGACAGTGAAAAGGGAAAAAGGCAATTACAGTGAAATTGTAGTCTGACCCTTCAATTGCTTTTGGCATGAAAGGTCATGCTTTACTTGGGGCATCAAAAATTTTTTATCCTCTGTGGTAAATCATTAGCAATAGACTCAGATGCAAAACTGATTAGGGGAAAAATTCAGTCAATTAATTTTTTTTTCCCCTTTACAAAAAATAGAGGCAAAGGAAGAAAATAACAAGGTGTTACCATTATGCCATTTCATGAATTGGTACTAAGTCTATCTGGCATTAGTTCTGTGTTGACTGACAATAAATCATATTCATCAATAGAAATACCACAGTAAAAATGAAAAAAATATATAGACTGATTAACTAGATCTAGAGTAACTCAGTTTTTCAAAATAAATATTATACCCAAAGTCAAATATTAAGAGGTAAAGTTTCACCAAGGAAATTCCACAGACACGTTTCATTGCTTTCCTTTCCTTTTGCATGCTCCATTCATTTACTTCCACCAAAACCAGCAGCAGCTGAGCATACAGAAAGCTTTCAGAAATACTACTGTTCTAAGTTGGTAGAAAACCAAATCATGAGCCTACTGCAATCTATTATTTGGGTGTATGTCTGCATGACTCTGCAGGGAATCATGGCAATTCTCATTCATTCTATCCTAAAAATTATTGTTCTGCCAAAGATAACTGCAAGTACCAAGCTTTCTGCTGACTTTCATGCATGGTCCTCTGTGTTCTACACACACCTCCACAGACATTGTATGCAGTTTTTCTTCAGACTGAAAAGATAACTAGTTCTCTAGTGACTGGTTTTAGGTTGCCTCTTGATACACTTGTGGCATTACTGCTTGTGTTTATTTTTCCTTGCAGAAGGTACACTTTCAAATAACATTTTTTTGATTGCATGGAAACAAAAAAAGTGTGGCAGAAACAAAATGCTGTATAGCTACAGCTGCAGGGCTGGTCTCTCACAGAAGCATCTTTCTATTGCACTGGATCTTCAATAGAGTCTCTAGAAAATCCTGGTAAGGTCTTACCGGTTTAGGACTAATCTGAATAGGAGAATTAAATAAGAGAACACCAAGACTTTATTACCAAAAATATAAGATACTTAATAGGTGGCTATAAATTTGCTGATCTCAAAATAGAAAAAAGCAAGAGTAGAAAATTGAAATACCCATCTGGACAGACCTACTGTAACTATAACACTGAGCTGGACTCAAACTCCTGGTGCTTGTGGAAGTTCTGGGCATGCAAGGAATTCATGTTCCGTGTGAATAAAATGTGTCTACCCATGTCTGTCTCTCTGTATAAAAGTGACTTTGCCCTACCTCATGAAAAAGTAACATCCAAGAAGGCCTCAGATGGCTCTCTAATCTTGTGATAAAGCAGTATACAGGATAATGTCTGAGACACCTTGCTCAACATTGGGATGAAAATGCCCAGCTCCAGAGCCGACAGAGCGCTTCTGTAATACCAGTCTTTCTGTGAGACACGGTAGAGCATAGTCACAGACAGGCTCCCTTGAATCTCAATGCTGCCAGAACAGCATTATGCCCATTAATGGCATAAGTAATGAGTCATGATATTAAAAACGGAATATCAGTGAGCTAAACCCAAACACAGATGCTTGATCTTGATTTCACTTACAGTAATGCATCTCTGATGATTTCAATGGAGCACCTCTTAATTTTTTAGGACTTTTCGGTTTGGTTGCCATAGGATGAGAGAAAAAAAAAACAAACAAAACAGAAAACGATGAAGTATCTTTTCACAATGATGATGAAATAATTAATCTGTTGTGTTAGTGTATCGCTGTGTAATAAGAAAACCAACTGTGTCAGAGAGAAACTGAAGGGAAATTAATAGGAAATTTGAAAAGTGAAGCAGTGAAAAACTTTCTGTATTTTCCTGTGTAAGAACTTTCAAGAAGAGGAAACTGCCTGCAGTGTTTATTATGTCCTGAAGAAGCAACATAACATTTAAATTCAAGTAATTTCACTATGAAGTTCCATATCCAACAAATCAAACTAAAAAAGGAGAAAAAAAGTCCCCCAAATTGAGGCATACTTCACAGAGAACTTCCTGTTTACTGTGAAGCCACAGTCATTACGAGCAGTGGTGCCTGCCTAGTACATTAAGGACTCCTGCTGATTCTCCAGGGGATGCGACGCTGAGATGAGCCCAGAGCAGGTAAATCCTACCCAAAGTCTCACCTATGAACAACACCAAGAACAAACCTGGCTCAATTCAGGCCAAAAAACCCCACTCAGTTGAGCAACTATGGATATAGCTCAGGGACTGATCTAATTTAGTTTGGGAACTCTATGGCTTTGTTGAATTTGAGAGTAGGATTCCCCTCTTAAATCCTACATTCTTCAAAACCGCTCCAAAATACAGTTAGGAAACACAGCTGTTGACACTTTCCCTCTAATTCATGAATGTGTATTTTTGTGACTAACACCCACACTCCACATTCCCCTTCTCTCTTCCCTGTTTATACAGATGAGTGCGTAAGGGGATGCCTGTTCTGCAACACTTGCTGGCATAGACTGCGTATTACCATAACAGTCTAACCTACTTAGATTCATACAGCCATTCAGAAAGTAGTAATAGGAAATATACTTTATCTTAACCCTCACTATTTGTCTGCATTTTGAGACCACAGTAGCCTTTGCTAAATCAATGTTACGAGTAAGATTTTCAAAAGCAGCCTAGGAGCATACTTGGTATACTTAAACATATTTACACTGGAAGGTTTATTTGGTGCTAGACACATCCATATTATAATTTTATGCAAAAGTTCACTCCTTCAGCCTTTCCTCATCCAAATCACTGATGTATTTAATCACATACTTATTTCTTTGATGTTCCACTTTTAGAACTTTACAGATATACGCAAGTACAGATGCACTTGTTTTGAAAAATAAGTTTCTATACGAAACATTAGTTGTCCTATAACAACTTTTATGGCTTAGCCTGTTCTAACTACCATGGAAGGGTTCTTTGCTTACCTACTGAGATTTTTCAAGGCTGGTGAATCAGAACGATATGTCATAAAAAGAAGTGGTAGATGCTTCCCCTCCTCACCAAAGATAATAACAAATTTAAACGGCAAAGTCATTAAGAAAACATATGGGTGCTATGTTTAAATAGACCATTAAAAGTACGCAGCGTAAGAACTCAGTAGAATGTTTTTAAAGTAGTTCTGAGACCACGTAGATGACTTCCAGCTATAACCTAACAGTGTATTTGCTCTACAAACACCTACCCGTGCAGAGTTAATACACCCAGGAAAACCGTAACCTGCTACAGTTCGTAGGGACTTCCACCAATCCTTCCACCCGTGAACTCCTAACTTTGCATCTACTGAGGAAGTCCTGACTTCGGACCAAGAGTTGGCGGGGGGCTCAACAAACCCCTCCAGCAAATCCCTCCGGTCACCTCCTTTCCCTCCGCTCCCAGCACTTCAGCAGTGGGGTCGGTGAGAGCAGTGCCCGGGCAGGCACTTCGGGTGCTCTTCCCCAGCCCAGAGCACCCTCCCAGCACACAGGGCACCCCCCTCCCGGCCCCGCGTACCATTCAGCTGGTTGTAGACCACCTCCTCCAGGTGGTCCAGGCGCTGCAGGATGGACTCCCTGTCGGCCAGGCTGCCCACCTTGGCGCCGCGGCTCCTGGCCCGGCGGTCCGCGCTCCGGACGATCTGCACCAGCTCCTGGGAGCGGTCCTGGATCCTGCAGTACACGGAGAAGAGGATGATGCCCACGAAGACCAAGATGTTCACCGTCAACAAAGTTTTGATTTTCCGTGCCACCGCCATGGGAGCCGCCGGCACGGTGGCGGGGGGCACATCAA
>NW_020799121.1:8847523-8909040 GCF_003259725.1 Athene cunicularia | reverse complement strand
CCCCCGGCCCGGCCGTGCAGCCCCGGCGCTCGCCGCTGGATGGGCGAAGGAGGCAGGGGAGCTGCGTGCTTCTCGCCTACCGAGGACACCAGTGGCCATTTTCTCGTCATTGCCCACCTCGAGGGGCCTTACCCTGCCCAAGCACCGCCACAGGCAGCTCCTGAGAACGTAGGGGGCGAAGATGGCCCTTGTCCGTGGGTGCGGTCCCTGGAGGTGGGCTGATGCCCCACCCGCCTCACCGCTGGAAATCAGCTGGAACAAGTTCACACGCTCCCGGCAAGAGCGAGAGCCCAGTGGGATCCCCAGCAGCCGAGGTACCACAGTGGCTTGTGATCCCACCTGGAGGTGACACGGCTGCGACCACGTCCACACGTGCAAGAGAAGCCTTGCCAAGCATGCATACAATCACAGAACGCTCTGGGCTGGAAGGGACCCTTGAAGGTCAACCAGTCCAAACCCCCTGCAACGAGCAGGGACATCAACTAGCCCAGGCTGCTCAAACCTGGGCTGATCAAGAGTCCCTCCCCAGCTTTCCTGCAGCCCCTTTAAGTACTGGGAGGCCGCTCTAAGGTCTCCCCGGACCCTTCTCTTCTCCAGGTTGAACAACCCCAACTCTCTCAGCCTGTCATCACAGGGGAGGTGCTCCAGCTCCCTGAGAATTTTTGCGGCCTCCTTTGGACTCGCTCAAGCAGGTCCAAGGCTTTTCTCCACCTGTGTCTTTCCTGTCATAGAATCATACACAGGTGGAGAAAAGCCTAGGCCCTTACTCAAACACACGTCCAGTGACTGCTGAAGGATTATCAAGATCTACAAGTTTGATACCACTGGATATTAAACAAGCCCTTTCAGCTGTCAGCTTCTTCATTCATGTTCACAATGGTTCTCCTTTGTATACCACCTCACTTAGAGGGTTGCATACTATAAAATAATCCTGGTCGTGGGAATTTCTTTTCCTTTCTTTCTTCCTTTTTGATTTCAGGAGCTGCCAAGCTCAAAATCCAGCACAAGTTACAACCTCCCTGAATTTACTCAATTTAGCAAGGCATGCTCAGGATTTCCTGAGATATAAACTCTCCACTGCTGTCCTACTTCTGACCCTCCTGTTGTTCACCTTCTGCAAGGCCCCTGAGGGTGCAGTTTGTTTGAGAAGACATGTAGGAGGAATTCTCCCCTTGTCTTTCAGGGATTACCAATGAAACCTGTGTGGGAGGGATCAGCAGTGCAGAACAAACCTAGACTAGAGTTTCATCATAATCTAATCTATCCCCAGAAAAAGATAGCACACGTTTCTGCAGTGTCATCTCTTGCAAATAAGTATGTCTCTACAGAAAACGTGTACAGGATTTGGTTACTTCCTACAGTACTGTATTTTTAAACACAAATAATACCTAAATGCAGGGTCAGATGTTCTTACACTGAAGCAGTAATAAAACTCGCAGCTCAGCAGAAGCAGCTCAGAACCAGCAATTTTTCAGTGTTGTGATTATTTTACTAGTATTCTTACTGCAAGTCTGTCATAGCATTACGTTTTCCTAGAAAATAACGATTTGGTTTAAGAAAATGTATTGAACTAATGTTCAAGCATAGCTTATGAGATGTCGCCACAGCATTTAATATATTATAGCAACACCTGCTGGTCTTGATATGGTTAAGAATCTGTTAGATGACTATTTCCATTATAAACTCCAAGTGCACAAGCTGGCCACAAGAATTCAGTTTGGATTTTGACATGAGTGTATCGTTTGTCCCAAGAGTTGTAAAACACCTTCAACTATCTCACAGAGTTTGATGGGGTTTTATTTGCATGACTGCAGCTTTAAATGGGCTCTTTCAAAGACATGATTTCAACCATGATTAACTGAGGTCAAACAGTTGTTTCCTTTTCCTAAGTAAATGTTCTTAAGTCGTCAGCTTAAAATAGTCTATGGTGTGTCCAGAAGAACATAAGAATATGCTTGTATGACTGAAACCTTACCTAACCCCATTCAAAAAATAGCTAGCTCTTATAGATCACTGTTCATTCAGAGATTTCAAAGTAAGTTACAAAAGATATACTATTAGAGCAGACTGAAGGATGGAAGTACTCTTTTTGGAAAAATTTCAAGGTCAGAAAATGTATTTTCTTTTTGCATTGGAACAAACCCAAAAAGCTCTGAAATATTTTCACACAAACAACATTAAGCTGAAGCCGCTGTTCCCTGCCCCAACGGGTCAGGTTCCAGTTTTTCTTCCCTCAGAAAGGTTTATAATGCCAAAAGAAAACTAGATCAAAATCAATACATGCAACATCTGGATTTCAGTGAAAATGCTTTTGTTGAAACCATACCAATCAGCTGTGATTGCTGACCCATTTTAGAAATGGGGAACATAGGAAGGCATTGGTAACTTGTTCCAAATCATTGCAACAAGTCAGAGGCAACGCCAGGATCCCATTCCAAATCACAAATCCAGTTTTTCCTCTCTCACTATTACTCTCTTACTGATTTTTACTCAGACTCGCCTCCATAAGGCTCATGTTTTCACTCATATCGTCCAAGATGGATTAGGAATCTGCTATAAAGAAACACCAAGATACTGTGTATACAAATCAAATGACAGTCTATAGTTGATCATACTCATTACATCTCTCTGCTATCACTGTGCTCAGCCAGAATAAACACCTGGATGAAGGACAGCTGGCTGAAGATGAAGATGATGTTTAAGTAGCCAGAGGTAAAGACTCTAAAAAACCAGTCAGTACTCTAAAATAACCATCTGTCATAGGCATCTCTCCTAAAGTAGGAAAGATGGTTTATTGCCTTGGGGCACTTCTGGGCTGCTACTGGACTGTCAAATAGCTACGGCTGCAATGATAACAACAGCACAAAAAAACAAACCTTGCTACTGTCTGTGGCTCTCCTTGAAACTGTGCTTGGCCTTGCACAGTGTTGGTCTTGCAACAGTTATCTTTGCTTCTGTTAACTCTTGGTTACTCCATCTTGGCATGAGGATGTTGGTACAGAGGAAAACTTCAGTTGTTTCTGCATTTAAAACCCTGTTTTGCTTAGCTACTAAGGTCAGAGACAGTAAATTTCACTTCAAACAAAACCGAACTAAAAGATTTTGAAAAGAACCTTTAGTAAAGCATCGCTCTTAGAGCCAATATCTGCAGAGCTCACCGTGCAACTAGTCAAGGCAACAGATTCCAAGTCAATCTGACTCCAGTTCATCTGGAGCTGCTAACTTGAACCAATACAGAGGAACTAGATTTTTTTTTCACCAGATAATGAAAACTGTAGATTGTGCAGCAACTGAATATGACCGAGATACCCCATCATCATCTGGACATTTCCCAAGTTCAAGTTTTCCTCAAAAGTGGTTATAAAAAAGTTATAAAAAAAGACCATGTCAGAACTACAAAGTGCAGTCAGAACCCTTGGGATCACCATGACTTCTGTTGTACAGTCCCACGTATGGTAGGTACATACTCAAATAATCAATATGAGCTTCAATTTTTTATGTTTTCTGTTGAATTCCATTTTAATGTCCCTAGAATGAGATGAAGAAATTGACTTGCTGATGAAACAAAATAAGTAAGATTTTACTTTTGAGGAGAGGCAGGAAGAGGAGAGGATGATTGAAAAGTTGCTTGAAAGTTTTTTGAATTTTAAGAAGCTTAGGTTGAAAAAAAAAAAAAGAATTCAAGTTAATAACCGTAAAATCATTCCCAACAACTTTTGCAAAAGGACACAAGATTGATTTACCATATCTAAAGAGACATACCTTTCTGATCATTCTACCACACGATAGGAGACATTTGCAAGAATGAATAATGTGTAGAAGGTAAGACTTTGATGTTTAAAGTATTTGAACACTAGCTTTAAAGAAAAAAAAAAAAAAACACAGACAAAATATTATGCCAGTGATCATCTGCAACTGTAAATTCCAGCTGTAGTTATTCACACACACTAACATCACCTACCATCTTCCTAATGAAATCCCAACTGCATTTACTAGCTCATCGCTTCGAGTTTTAATACAGCCTAATATTTTTCTACTTTTTGTACTTACTTAGAAGAAAACAGCAACAAAAACAGACAACAAATTCTAAGATCTGTTAAATTATCCAGTCATACAGAACTGAGGCCCTCATCCTGTTGTAAAGAGGTACTGCAGTCCACCAAACGTGCATTTGTGCAGCCCCTTTCTTACCATAGTCGCAGCAGACTCTGTAAGAAGAAATTTGAACAAACACGATGTTTACATGAAGTTGCATGAAGCTTTTTGCAAAAGTAGCTAGCGAGTTAGGAGCGAAATAAATAAGGAAGCCTCAGCTGTCTCATACTTGAGATGTTTCCAAGCAACCTCGTATCTTTTCTGCTGCAGCTGTGGAGAAGATGGCAAGCTAGTGTTATAGTAGCACAAGAAGGCCAATAGCCAAATAATTCCCCTTGCAACAAGACATTGCCAGGTTCCTAAGACTTCAAGCAGCCGCTCTGCTCACACTGATGTAGAGGCTTTGGAGCATGTTCACAGAAGTGCTTTGGCCAGGTAAGGCAGAAGGAATCCCCAAAGCCATGAGGAATTGCCACGCAGTGATTCTCTGCTGGGAACATTTAGTGCTGGCTCAGAAAGTGAAGGTGTATGGCGACTGAATAGCCCTGAATATAATCAATGTCTACTTTACTACTAGAACAGAATGGCAACACAATGTGCTGTGCTGTGGTTTCAACCAAGATGAATGTGTTTACTTTAGTAAGATGACCTCTCTGCTACACATATTACAGACACGATGCCATAAGTGTTTATTAGTGGGGTCACAATTACACTGTGCAAAGACTCATTCATAACCAGCAGACCTACTCGAAGTGGTAGGCGCAACACGGGGATTAAGCATTCACAAGGTTAGCCTGGAGGTGCTGAATTTTAGCTTCATCTTGAGGATGGTTCTAAATCAAATGAGATGCCTTAAAATCTGAACACGTATTTCAGAAATTATATATATAGATATATACATATCCTTTTAATTTTGGTAGTATTAGTCACTGACAGGTTACACAGAAGTTTGCTAAATGAAATTTTGGAACACTTCCTTCTAAAACTGCAACATTTCCCACTTGCAAATGGGACAGTTCTTCAAATGTACAGACTGCACTGTGTTCTAGCACCGGTTGCTGCAACACAAAGATGCACTACCCATGTATCCCTCATATTGTATTAAAACTAAAGGTTGACTCTGCGAAGGGGATTTATAATACACAGCACGATTGCAGGCAGATCTGCTGCTTTCATGCTTGTGACAGTGTTGATGACCACACTGTAGTAAATAGCATACAGATAAAACCCAACAATTATCCAAACACACATTTAAAAACCCAATAAACCTGTCATTGTAAAAACTGAATATAAATAACTGCCAAGACTAAAATATTCAACCCACACGCTTACATTTTACAAAGCTTTAATTTAATAAACATTACAGCTCTCATCAATTTTAATAAGAATGAGTTGAGCTTCTACCTTTTTAAAATCCAACTGCATAGTCCTCTATCCATTTTCTATCATTATTGCCTACTATAAGTTCAGAATAGATGCTTGTTTGCTAAGAGACGATTATCACCATGATCAAAGATTACTTGCATGATTTTCAATTTACTCCACGCAACCACAGAAAAAAATACATGTGGACCTCATCTCCCACAAATGACAGAGGCTCAGTCCATTTGCTCCTGAAAAAAGGAAGGTGCTTGGAACCTGCCTGACAGCTTCTGTGCAGGGATCCTAGATTGCAGACTGATGTTTTTGATAGCCATCACAACTTGCTGTAAGAAATTTCAGAGGTACTGTGATAAGATATAGACTCACACACTAGAAATAAATCTGGTAAATTTTCAAGGACAGCTTCTATGTTTATGAGAGTTCTAGTCAGGAAAATAAATGTGCAGGAGATATATAAATGTAATTTAATATCCAGCTATTACAGATACAGAAATTACCTCATTATATTCCTTGAAATCCATCTTTACTTATTCCCATTGTCAGAAAACTTACAAAAACCTAAACAATAGCTAGGCTGTTTGCATGCCGAGACTTCCACTTTTCATACTGACCAATACTGTTATCTGGTTCTCTGTGTTCCCTCTTCTGCTGAAGTCATGGTCTCTGCTCTCATACTCTGTACAGCCTTTAAAGCAGAAACTGCTTTTTGATAGTACTGTTTTTAAAAAAAGGTTCATGAATGGTGATTCTAATCCCAGAAACACATCAATCTTCAGCTCTGTCAGTTGACATCTGTGGACTATGACCCTGAGTTCCTACTTGGAAACCATTTGTCTCATTTCCACCTTTACTCTTAAACAGCCAACTTCATTGTAATAGAATTTGCAGTTAGCTCTTTTATTAGTATTTAATCAAATATTATCTTAGGCAGAAAACACTGTCCAGAGCAAGTTTTATATTAAGGTGTGTTTCTAATAAAGCTGTGCTTCAGATAGAAGTCTGTTTGCTGAAAGGACTGCCAAAACTAAGTGGGCTTTCTCAGCCAGATGTTGAACATAACAGTTCTTCACTGGCACTAAAAAGCTGGAAGGATGTTGCTCCCTGTCCAATCCAGCTGAAAGCCTATGAAAAAGCTGAATATTATCACTGGCTTAGAATAGTTAAAAATATTTTGCTACTGGAGTTGCACTGAATTCAGTAGGGTACATTAATCTTTGGCCATCATCATCACAGTCCCAGTTCTGCCATGAGGTACAGGCTTGTGGACTTCTGCAGATATTTGCCCAGGCTGATCCACCTGTAGGAAAAGAGCCTCATACAATATTCATTACTTACTTGTCTCTGTCTTGATGCACATTATTAAGAGATGCATGGCCCTCCAGCAAAAACTTCACAACAAAATTAAGAAACACAGCCAGTCATCATGTCAAAGTCATAAGAGATTAAATATTCTAAGTGCAGCAGCACAGGGGTAAATTAGTATTGTTACCTTCTGACCCCCAGAGCTGCACCCAATGCTGGCTTTAAACAATAAAAATAATGAGATTTTTAGATTCCATTTATTTTGAAACAACAACTGGCAGCTTGAAAGAAGAAAACATGTTTTGGCAAAGAAAGTTGACATTGACATTTTTAGCAAAGACAGCTATATGGTGGCTTGTCACTGGGCAAAACTGAAGAATCACTCCTGCCTCTGATGTATGATGTTTTTCACAGGGACAGTGCATGTGTGAGTAATAAAGAACATTTAGTACAGTTTGTATCTGCCTTTGACAGAGATATTCAGAATATTTAAATAGAAACCAAACCATTTCTAGCATTAAAGTCTTCAGTGTATTTTTTAAAAATATCATCAAAAAAAAAAAAGATAAAATAAAAGCTGATGTATGGTAAAATTCCATCCTAAAGACTATGCCAAGTGAGAAGCCTTAACAGATGGAAGTAGGATGACAAAACCAAACTCATCTGGTTGAGTTGAATTCCCAAATATTCCCAGTAAAGGGCAAAATCCCATTTAACAGTTTTGGAGGCTTTTTTTTATTTGTTTTTAAACGCACTTGAAGATGAGCCAGTCGGTAGGAGAAGAACACTTAAGACTATATTGGACTATGCAAATGCTTAAAGAACTGCTATGCTGTTTCCTGTTCCAGACCACACAACTTCTCAATTTCTCCATCTGAAAACTGGGGACAGCTTGCCATAAGGGAAGTGGCAGAATTTGCTTTTATTAATCTTCATCTCGATTGATTTAGACACCATATGCAGCTTAAAATAAATAAAAGTCCAAAACAAGAAAAACATGGAAAGCCAACAGATTTGCTACAAGGCGCCAAAAGAGCAGCACGGTGAGGGGAGCTGCAGGTAGACAGAGACATGTAGGTATGACATGCATGGATATTCATAACTCTTTTAGCTGTAGATGCTGGGAAGACATTCTCTATTATTCATTAATTCTATGGCGAGCAGATAGATTAAGCCTTTTTTCATCTTAATTAATCTTGCTCTGGGCAATGAAGTTGGAGAGCTTCATTTATTTATATATTTACTCATTTTGAGGGAAAAGTATTTCTCACCAAAACCCTCCACAGTGAAACTGCAGTATCAAAGCCTCTGGCCAAGCTCACATGCCTTTCAGACTGCGTATGCCTTTAGCCACTACATCATGATACATAACTGCAGATACAGAACACTTAATGCTTTTGATATTAAATACAGGGAGACATTTTGTGTCGGTGGCTCAATTTTCCCAAGTACAGACATTAATATCAGCCATAAAGGACAGATCATATTCCACCTGTATAAAGGAAACATGAAATGGAAAGGATCAAATCTGTAGTTTTCTTTATGCTGTTTATTATTATATATTATATCCAACATGTGTCCAATTGTATCAGCTCACAAAAATTTCCTGACATTAAATCTTTTAATGTCTATTGAACTGCTTTTGATTTACATAAACCAAAGATCAGCAACAAGCAGCGAACAGGCTGCATAGTGCTGAGCAAAGCTTTTGTTGGTGCTGGTTATTCCCTTCCGTCCCTCAGGCACACAGGCCCCTGGGAGGACACACCTTGACAGAGGTTAGCATGGACCTACATTAATTTAAAATATAGGGGTTTCAATTGCTATTTAACAGAGACAATGTTGCACTGAGCAAGCACTGCTGCTTGTTAGCATGCTTTGTTCAACACAATTAGTAAGGTACCCTGCCAGAGTAAACACTAAAGTATAGCTCAGGTGATAGACTGAGGTTATTCAACTTTTGACAAAAGGTTAGGGGAATTCTTCTGAAACAGTAATTGTCTGTCACATGAAATACTGCAGCTTCTTGAACACAGGCAAGAGGAAACCATAACGTGAATTGGACTAGGGCAAGAGGAACTACAGGCAGGCCTGTTAATACAGTGGAATCTAATGGACTCACCAAGAGTGTCAAGGGTAGACTGGACAGAAAATAAAGAATAAAAGAAAGTTATTAAAAATCTCAAATTCATCTGATGTTTCTGTAGTTAAAATAACTGATGCTGGTTTCCTCCTAGGTCTTAAGAATTTTTGTGGTCAGGGAACTTCTGTGGTAACACTAGGAAGGACCTCAGAGGATTTGGCATGGGATGCTTTCCCATGTGAGCCAAAAAAAAAGACAGAATGGCATATGAAGAATAATGTATCTCTAGGGGTGACAACATTCACTACACTATGAAAACAGATCCACAATACCGCATCTTAAAGATCTAGAGCCCAATCCAGGCATAATGCCATCGTTACCTGGCTAACTGGATGTAAGTGAATTGCCTGTGCAAGACAAACGTTCTTCAGGTTTGGTTTGAGGAAATAATATTCAGGAAGCCTTCAGACTGGGCATACCTTTTGCAGAGGTACCATTTCAAAGACATGGGTGCACAAGTTGGGTTGGGAACAGAGGGTGAAAAAAGGCTTAAAGTAAAAACTTGTAAATTAATTTGGTAGTAGAGGCAGAAGTAATATTCATAGAACAGGTTTTACCACTGGCTTTAACTGGTCACAGATGCAACTACTCATTACTAGCAAATTCATTCTATTGATGAATCCTTCAGTCTATATCTTACAATCCCCTTTTTCCCCCATGGCGCTTTCCTGTATTTTTTGTTCTCAATGCTTGAATGGAACATTTATCTATAACAGGACCCCGATCTTGACTGGGACAGTGAGCTGCTTACATCTGACACATAATACATAGACAAGACAAATAATAATGGGCAGCAGCGATAAGAATAGTGCATCTTTATCATATCCACTCTATGTATGACATAAATGAATACATCAGATTACTCTTAAAATAGCCTACTCTAAAATTAGATAAGTGAATACTGCCACGTAACACTGTAATACTAATGTAATTGGAAGAGCTGGATATAAAGACCAGATTTAGTGCTGAGAAAATCCTCTGCCATGAAAATGTAAATTCATGTAATTGCCACTAACTGTGCATAGCATCAGTGTAAATTCAAACATGAAAACTGAACAAGCAGAACTGAGTCTGACCTTTGTCAGGTTAAAACCTTCATTTTAAGGAAAATCTGTATCAGAATCAGGGAATGTATGCTCTTTTACGGCCACCTAGCTTTCCGAAGCATGCTGCAGACAACTACAGAGACAATACTAGGATAAACATACCAAAATTCACCTCAAATAAAGTGCACTTTCTGTGGCATGCACAACAGTTCTAAGCCACATCTTCCATCACTTTGTTCCTCAGTTGCATAATTGTCTCAACTTGCAGCATAGAGGGCAACCAGAAAGAAAAATTGTTCTTTAAATGCAGCTGACGAGAGCACCTGTGCAGAACATGCTCACATGAGTGTATTCTGGGCTGATGTGAGTAACTGAACCGTGGACTTCAGGGGATATGGCAGGAAAAAAGCTACTGAACTTGGAGCGGTAACAGACTCACATTTCTGTGGGCACAACTGGATTGTTGTGTAATGAGCTGTCAGTTCAGAAATGCCTGGTCTCCTGGCCAAGAGACTAAGCAATATCCAGGGCTACATACGTAGCCTGTGGGTTTTGAAGATGAAAATCAGGTTCTACAGATGTGACCCACAATAGGTTCACATATCTGTAAGCTTAGCAAAGACAGGCATGCACAGTAGACAAAAAAAAACCCACTGGATGACATCTGACTTGTGTCATTGTCTGACAATTTTATTACTGCATAGCCTCAGAAACAACATTTGGGGTGATATTTTTTTTTTTTCATAGTTACTTCTTTTGTGATTTTTACCACAATAAATCATCTCATTTACCCACTTATCACAGGCAATTTGTTTGAGAGGAGATCTTGGTTGACTCCAGCATTCACAAAACAAAAAAAACAAGCCCTCAAAAAAAATCTGTCAAGAACCTTACCTACAACTAAGTCTTTTCTGCTGTGTAACATTTGAAACGTCATCTTCAGGTCAGGAGAAAAGGCAGACGTTGTTAATATGCCATCTGCTGCTACCAGTGTATCCTAACGCAGTGGAGAACTGTGCACCATCGAAATAATGCCTGGGGTGCAGTGCAATATCACCATTAAATCCCAGCCCGAGATCTACGAATGCTATTGAATAACACTAAGAGGCAGGGCTCCACCTTGGGAAACCTCCTTACCAGAGAAAGTATTAAAGTCCCATAGCTGTAGGATAAGAAAGCCTTAACAACTTGCATCAAGTTACAACTGGCAAGAGTAAACCTTCTGTCCACTTTCTGTCCTCTGAAATCTCTCTCTCCGAGTTGTGGTACATGGTAGCAAATCTGATAGCGTCATAAAATGGTTAAAGAATTTGAATGCCTTCCTCTCCATTCCTCTAAATCACAGTAAATCCTACAACAGATAATTCAGCTTTACTGTTGGACTTGATGATCTTAAAGGTCTTTTCCAACCTAAATGATTCTATGATTTCATAAAAATTCTTACCCTAATGGGACTTTGGCTGTCCTGGGGTGCAGAGAAGACAAGACCCCTTTGTTTCAGGAATGAAAATATATTTCTGATAGCCAACAAGACACTAAACACTGTCATGATGAACACAACTTGGTATGTTAGAGAAAAAGCCGCTTACTCTTTTGGGAATATATTGTCACAAGCCAGCTGCTTATATTGGATTAGAAAAGGGAATTAGAAAATGCACAACCCAATTAAAAAGTAATGTTTTGTTTGTTTCTTGTAGTTTTTTCCCTCCTTCACACTAATTTATTCTCTTTTTCATTTTTATTTAATTTAATATTGATATTCACAAATAAATCCCAAGGTTCATGTCTTTTTAAAATGCCTCTAGCATTAGTTTTCACGCCATGGCCTGATCCTATAGCTGTAAATGGAGCTACTCCCATTTCCAACAGCTCAGGATATAGCCCCAAACTCTGCTGACTGCAGTGGGAGACAATCTCTGAACACAGTAAACTTTCCATATCATCATATGAAATGAAAATGTGCTCAGGCTTTTCAAGCAAGGACACCCAAATAAATCTGTATCACTTTCACATAGATTTATTGAAAAGTTGAAAGAAGGATCATGCAGGAGGCAAAATAGAATATGACTTTCCTCTATGTATCCCTCTGATAGCACAGGTTGGAAGTGGAATTGGCACATAAGAGAAATTCTAGTACATTAACTCTACTACCATCTAGAATGGTCCATCAAAACAACAAAGACAGTAACGGGTGACCTTTTAAAGAAGCACTGAAATTCCAGAAAACAAACAACAGAACCGGCTGTAAAAACCTACACAGACTTTAAAAAATACCAATCTCAGATTTGCCAGATTTGAGGGCAAATTCCCATTTTCCAACAAAGTGAAAAACAAAGCAAAATCAAATTACACAACTTGAGACGGACTTGTGGACCTCTGAATTCTCTACTGCTCTTAGAAATAAGGAGAGTTTTAAAGATGCAAAACCCCAACTCTTCTTGTTGAAAAGAAGAAATATAGTTATTTATTAGGTTCCTTTAGAACCTGTGAAAAATTTTCAGACAAAAAGCTTGTGGCACTCCATTTATTCTTGCTTTCATGAAGAAACTTATAAGATTAGAAAAGAAACATAAACTTTCTGTACTTAGCTGAAAGGTTAAAATTAGAAAATAAGAAACATGAAAAAGAAAACCCTCTAAAACTACAATCTTGCACTTCTACTAAATTCTCTTAGTCTTTAGATGAATAAATGTGTCCCACTGTCACTATGGCATTCTGAATAGTTTCAATCCTGATAACTTCTCATTTTGGGAAATAAAACTTGTAAAGAACAAGGAATCACTCAATGTTAGTGTGCTTGCAGGTCCATTATTTTTTGTTCATTTCTTTTCAGCCTACTCCAACTAACAAAGCTGTAATCTCCCAGCGGGGCTACCTGCCTCTGCAAACGGGCTCTCGGTGTGCTGGAGACCTACAGCACCCTCAACAGCAGTCTGGTGATCTTACTGAGTGCAATGCATTTGAATTTTAGATTGCAGAATTCCCTCCATCTTTCAAGAGATTCTTGTTTGATGCTTGAAGTCAAGAAAGTCAATTGAAACTTAATTATTTTCTTCTCTGATTTATAGCAGCTGTGGATTAAGAACCTGATTTGGGACAGATTCAATTGTTTCCTCACTGAAAACAAACGAAGAGTTTTTCTTAAGGTTTGGACCTTGAATAATGGTTGTGTGTGTTTTATTGTATTACACCACTATATTTTATTATAAAGCATTAGTCAACCCTTATTTCCTGGAAATTCACCAGTGGTGCATTTATATGTTGTCAGAACATGGCAATGACTCAACAGCACTCTGTGCTCAAGACATGTGGGAACAAGGGGCTTGGCTAACCTGGGAGATGATTTTATTCACTGAAAAACAGAATTTAGACACCCAAAAATAGGCCAGAAGCATTTACTGCAAGTGCTAGCAGGATTTTTTTCAAACGAACTTTTAAAGGATTATTCTGTTTCAAATTTTTTACATCTTCCTACTCCTTTGACATTTCTAAATGACACCCTGATATGAAGTGGACCCAATTCTGAGCATAAATAACTTCTCTTTTTTTTTAATTTTAGTGGAAAAGCGTAAAGAATTCTTGGATGCGGATATTTCTTCACCAGTGTTCTGATTTAGTCAACAAACAAACATTTATTTGTATACCTCCAGTCTCCCCAATAAAGTCTTCCCTTTTTAGACTTTATAGGAGAAAGCACACTTCAAAATAACCCACTCTGACTTAGGCTCAGAGAAAAAGATGCTTAGTTCATATAAATCAATATATCTTCAGCGAGGAACATGAAGCTGTGTGTTTTCATGCCAAGCTAGGAACCAACACATTTTTACTATCTCATTTTGGAGATAACTTTTTTGTTTGCAAATACATATGTTTCATTACTCAAAAATATTTAGTTAAA
The DNA here is from genome assembly GCF_003259725.1 of Athene cunicularia. NCBI lineage: Eukaryota > Metazoa > Chordata > Aves > Strigiformes > Strigidae > Athene > Athene cunicularia. The sequence goes on along the minus strand of NW_020799121.1, from coordinate 8,895,173 downwards.
AAATGTAATTAAAGAAAACATGAATGTAGTATTTCCCTAAAAAATGTGCACTGAAATGCACAAAGTATTAGAAGATAGGGACATCATGCTATACAAAAATAGGAACCCTTAACAAAAGAGTAATGCTTTGAAAAGATAAAGGGAAGATCAATATGTTCCATCTTTATAGACTCTCATCTTGTATTCTCCTGTAGTCTCAAGTCAAAGCCTACTTTTGTCTGTAGTCTAACAAAGGGTATCGGTGTTATGAAATGTACAGTAGTTCCTTCTTTATGGTCCCTGATAACTTGTCATTTATAATGTCTCAAATTCAAAAACGGCTTTTTCTTTACCTGCCTGTTCCCTTTGCAGAACAGCTCACAACTAGTCACAGTATGGTACCTTGTTTCCCTGCATTTAAAAGGTTGTTTCCTTTGTTTGGTTCCTCCCTGTCAAGCTGTCTAAATGCACTGCCAACAATGGCCAGAGCAGAAAGCTGGGTGAAGAATAAATCTGTTTAGCTTGTGTGCCAGGTACTGCCATAATTTAGTGGACAGTAAACTGAAAGCTACATTGCACATTGAAAAGAAAAATACAGCTCAAATATACCCACAACTGCAGGTAAGGATGTGGCAAATCAGCCCCCCATTCACCAAAGTTACTAATATTAGGTAATATTCGGGTGGCATATCTGCACCAAGGGCATGCTGTCGTGCAATAAGCAGCTGAAAACTGAGGCATCCAAATGCAGAGGTCAAGTCCAGAGATTCAACTAAGCAACCTACTTTGTATTGCTCCTGAAAGTTATGGAAGGCAAATGTAAAACACTACTCTTCAGGGCAAGTGCAAACCACAACTGCATAGCAATTTAAGAAAAAAGCTTGTTACCTGTCTCAAAAGTACCGAGATCTGACAGCAATTACTTTTATAGAAAGAGACATTATTTTCTTCCCTTTTCACCCAATTATCTGTATTTAAGATATGCCTGTTTACAAGAAAAAAATGCAACATGGAAAAGAAAGTATGAAATCACACTCAATTCTTCCAGAATAACTTAAAATAGCTTCTCTGGAAATGCAGAGTCCTATGATATTCCCTGGTGTCTCAGCCAAGAAAGCTTTACAGAGTTCTTCTGCAAGGTACACTGCGCCTCTCATTTAGGCTTGTATTTATAGTAAGGTTTTCCTCTCCAGTTGAATAGCATTGGTATTCAGCACTATTCTGAGACCTTCTGAAGTTAGTTTAAAGGGGGGGAAAAAAAAAAAAAAAAAAAAAAAAAAGTACTTCAGCACTTCTAGAGATAGCACAACTGACTTTTATACAGAATAGACAAAGCAATTTTGAACTTAATTTTCACATTAAACGCTTAACAAAGCTTTTTGCTTGATCATGTCTGGAGAAGCTGGGAGTAACTATGATGTGACATTCTCATAGTTCTTGTTTCATTTCTGAACCCCAAAATTCATCATTGCAAGATCTGGGCTTGGCAGGAATCAGAAAATTCTTTTCCATATTGGCTCTGATTACAAAATTCCAGCACCTTCCATTCATACAGAAACCCATGAAAGTATAAGATGGGCTTTTCTCATCTGAAAAAAAAATCATTCAAGACCTTCATTTGCTTGCTGGCCACCAGTTCCAGCTAGAGAAAGCAGTGTGCCTACACTATCCAGAGGGCAGACCTTCAGCCTGGGGCAGAGGAGACTTGTGCTGTTTCTTTAGCAGAGTCTGTACACCAGACACTTGCTTTACTCTGACATAACTGCATTCATTATCTGTGTTACGACAGATAAAGAAGTAGCCAGCAGGACAGCAGAGCAAATGATGCCCACAACCAGTCTTCAACTTGCAAACACAAAAAAGCACCTTATTTGGAAACTCAAAACTCCACTAGATTAAAGCCTGAGTTCTTGATAAGGAGGCAGATGAATACTTGGAAGAAATGCTAAAAAGACAAAATCCTTTTGCTGCAGACAATGAACTGTTATGAGGACTGAAAACCATTTCTTACCTTCCAGTGAGTTTTTTGTCTGGATGCTATTAGCACAGCATTCCTCTGATCATTTGTAAATGTCATTTATAAATCCTTGCACAATTGTTCTCTGCCGAGTAGATTACAGGGTCCAGCCTTCCCTCTTGCAGACTGCAGACCGTGCCCTGTGTTTAATAAGGATGTTGCATACTGTGTTTTTTCAGTTTATGCTTCAGTGACTGTGACCCATGCTGCACTACAATGAACCAGATCCTCTCCCAATTCCAGTAAATTGCTGAATGTGTGAGATGTGAAATGCAGAGGATCACACTCTCAGTTTGAAAACTTGCAGTCATTTTCTCACAGAGCTTTCCTTTGAGTCGCCACTGATTCTGACTAGATCAGCAAAGTGGGCTGAAATCACAGAGAACCAGCTGCATGAACTCCCCATGAACACAACAGTCCCAGGCACACAGGGATTTTGGGCCCTATTCAGAGCTGTCTTGCCATAACTGCACTGCTGGGTCAACCCCTGGCCTCACACCTACTAGTGCAACTTAGCAATTTGAGTGGTTTCGTTCCTCTTTTTGGTTTTTTTTTTTTTTTCCCAAGAATAGCACAAACAACAACAGCTGTTTACATAGACTAGATTGTCATTTATGTTCAGTCTCCTCCCAGAGGTAGTGAGGCAGACAGAAGGGGAAGTTTGATTTTGCTAAGAATGACCTATTTCTTGACCCAAATCCTACACGCAGACAGGTCTGAAGTACATGCCAGTAGTGTCCATTAAAGGAGGATTGGACATGGCTCCTCTCCATTCCCACCTAAACAAAAAGAGTAAATGCTACCCCACCATAGCATCTGAACAGCAAACTAATGAGGGAAGGAAGACAGCAGTCATAGCAAATAAAGCTCTTGTGATGGCACACCACAGACAGAACTCTGTTCTGGCTTTAATTGCTGCATGCAAGTAATCTAGAGATCTAGAGTACAAATTATTAATTCTTCACCAGCCATTTATAGGGAGTTCATACATGCTTGTTGAATTCTAAAATTCCAAGTGTCAAATAAACATGCTATAATGTGAACTCTGAACCAAAAGAAACAGATGTTGTATATTTACTTCTGCTGTAAGGTGCACTCGTTTCTTGGTATTTTAGTAACAATGTCCAATTCTGAAAAGCTGCTGGCTGTTTAATTTCAAAGGAGGAAATGGAACTCTTCCTGTTGAATTAATTAAATTAATTTCCTTCAACTCATGCAATGCTTCTCCTTCACAGTCTGTGATCAAAGAAAGGATGTCTTAAATAATATTAAATATGCTTTAGGTTTCAGACTGTGCTATCTGCTAGTTTGGTTTTCACTTCTCTAACAACTCTTTTGTATTCACATCACGCAAAGACTGTGATAAACACCACGCAGAAATAAAAAAGCAAGGGCACTGAGTCCAATGTAGAAATTGAACAAAAGCCAATTGCTACCTTATTATTGTCAGTCCTGAGCTGAAACAACAGAAAATCTCCTAAAAAACATGGCCTACAACCGCCTCAAAACACAACAATGAACAAAGCCCTTTTGTTTTGGGACCAGGACCATTTTTTCCAGAGAAATCCAAAGTCAACTAGTTGGGGAAGCAGGTGATTCTCAAATGCTACCACACACCATCCTTGTCCCGTACTCAGTAGGTGACATTTGGATCTCTTTCTGTACCGGAGCAGAGGTCCTGGCCAGATGAGTGGTTGCTCTTCCAGCATGCTCCAACAGCATGGAGCTGGTGCAACCTCAAAGTCAGTAAGACTACACTCACCGCGTGGCTGATTCCGGCCCAACACAGAGAATTATGTCATGTTTGCCAAAATATTAATGTGTGTTGTGCTCCAGTGTTAACTAAAAACATTTCTTAATCTATTGCCTAATCCAAACAAACAAATTAGTATAATTGGAGAGCTGTGTTTACGAATACAAAGCATAAAGAGAGGCAACACATATTGTCTTGTTGTCATTCCTATCAGGCAGCAATGTTCGGTTATTTCTGCTCCTTACAGTCTGAGCATACTGGTATAATTGATGGCAACATTTATCATAACAGCAGTGCAAAAGCATCAATTGCTTGATGAATTTATTTACTCCTGCCCAGAAGTGAAGCTATGATTGGACCGCTTTATAAACATCAAACTGCTGTAGACCTGGTCTGTTGTTGATTGCACTTAAAGGGGAAGAGAGAAAAACAAAACCAAACCCACAAAAGAAAAGGGGAAAAACATCCTGATTGGGAGGCTGGAGGTTGAGTGAAAAGACAAACCTCTTTGATTAGAGGAAAACAATCATTATTTTACCTACTAAAAAAAAAAAAAAAAAAAAAAAAAAAAAAAAAAAAAAATCAGACACATCCATGATCACAGCTGCAGTATTATCTGCTGCATAGTTTAGTCCTTTCTCTGGCAGGTTTTTTTCTTCCCAACCCACAATATTCCTGGAAGTAAAGAGCTGTAAAGAAAGTATGAATCTCCCAAGCCTACATGACAAGGCCCCTGGGCTTAGCAAAGCAAAAACACGAACCACATCACATTCCTATTTTGTGAACTACTTGTCTTCCATAGAGAAATATGGAGCCGTATTTTCTTCACCCTGGAACTCCACAGTCATTTAAACCTGTGCAAAACTCTGCTATTTTTCCTGGGCGGATTCTGCACTTTTTGTGCAGAGATGGAAGTAAATTCAATGGGAAATAGGTCCAATGGCTCTGCATTTGGTAGGTTTCCAGGCTCTAACTCTAGCTCTAAAGAGGTCTGAAAATCATTGCTTGAGATGGAAAGGTCTGTGACAGCCTGCATGCTAATAAAGTATTGTTGTTTTTCAAATAAAAACAACTAAAATAATTTTTTTTTTTCCTGGTTGGCTCCTTCAACTGCCCTCTGAGAAGAGCAGAGGGCAGCAGTGTCAGGAGATGAACGTTTCGAACATCTAGTTACTGTTTAGAGCAGTCTCTATCCACTCTACACCAGAGCCAGCAGTATCATCACAGGATGCTTCACAAACTGAGAAACACAAATGCCACTGTGGGCTTCAGCAGGGTAAAGATTTCATCTTAATGAGATCTTAATGTCTCATAACTCACTAGATAACATTTAGTTTATGATATTATGCTAAGAAACCAAAATGAGTCAGGCCTGATAAAACTATGCTCTTAACTCCATAGTTAAAGACACTTAACTCCATAGTTAAGACTCTTAACTTGGTGCTTCAAACTGCCGAGAAACTAATATTTGCTATTGAGCTACTCCCTTGGCCAGTAATTTTAGAAGAGGTGGCAGAAACCCCAGAAGGGGAAAACATAGGCCTTGGTACTGCATATACAGACAAAAGAAACCAGCTTTATGTAACCTTTTAAAAAAAACAAAACAAAACAGAACAATTTTGTACTCAAGATGTAAAATTGAGAAGCAACATCTTTAGGCTCCCAACTGGACCAAGAGCTGTGACTCATGACAGCTCTTACATAGGATGTCTTACGAGTCAGATCATCACAGATAGAGCCTAAGGCTGAAGATGCACCAAGTCTTTAATGCTTCCCATCCCTGCCCACTAGAACTATCCACTAAATCCTGATGCACCCACCTACTTAATGTTACACACACCATGGAAAATTGGATGACAGCAGCAAGACCTGCTTGTGGCCATTTCTCATCCCTGTCGAGGGATGAATGGGGAAATGGACAGCTCTTGTGCATGAGACTCCTGTTTTCAGGGCAGTTGATGGAATATATTAATGTTTCCTTTAGACAGTAAAAAATATTAAAATACAGGCTTCTCTGTAGAAGCAGGCAATTAGTATTTTCTACTACCTGGGGAGACACCTTATAGACTTTTTAGTGGGCTTGGCAGCTGAGCTGACACCTTTGATTGGGCTTTCATTCAAGGGCTTTGGTGGTGCCACTTGATGAAAGTTTCAACCGTGAGCTCCCTGAACATGCAAGGGCACTAGCCTTCTTTGCCAGTGACCAGGTGAACAACTCAGGGCAGATTTTTTTGGTTGCTCTTTCAAATAACAGCTTTGTGCTCAAAGGTGTCACCTTTCATAGCACAAGTCACAGTGCTAGGACAAGGAATTCCAAACTTGTCTTGCAACAAATAAAACTTAAAGGCACACTGCAGTTCATCCCAAAGAGAAGAGGGTGGTGAAGCCATCCTCCAGAGCCTGTGCAAGGTAGCAAGGTTAAACAGAACATGTAGGGCAGAGACCAATGTGCTCTACAAGCACTGTAGTAAGAGTGACTGTAACAGGCTCCAAGCAGAAATAAGTGGGATTTCAGTAGCACGCACTGGCCTCAAGAGAACACAAGTCACTGAATTTCTTTGGTACTTACACTCCTTAATGACTCGGGAGCTTTAGAAAATTCCTGCTGAAACCTTTTAAATTCCCTTCCTAATTATGCTGCATCTACCTTTGAAGAGCCACATACAAGGCATTTTGTTACAGAAAGCTAGTACAAACACCCATGCTCCCAATAACAGTCTGTGAAGGTGAATGGGAACAAGCACGCTGCCTCCCGAGTGCCTGCAGGATCAGATGCATTATACTCTAAAGATGGTTTTTATGAGTGGGGCTTGTGTCTCCTTTATGTTTTACACAGCACTTCAAACTCATGGTCAGTGTCACACAAAGAACAATAAGATAATCATAGCAATAAAACACTAATCTATCCTATTAACCTGTGCCTGAAAAATTGCTGCAGTGCTGTCTCCCAATAAAAATAAAGGGAGGTCTGAGAAAAGGACAGATTAGACAGATTTCTAGCACAGGGAAATAACCCACCAAATCCTGCTGCATCCAGTTACTAATGTTACATACCCCATGGAAAATTGGATGACAGCAGCAAGAACTGCTTGTGGCACACTTTCCATCCTGCTAGTCTGCTGAGCACAGGAATTAAGTGAGTCCCTGGCAGCCCAGCCAGGGAGAGGGATGGCTATTACTGTAAAAGAAAAGCCTGCATAAATAGGGGTAAGCAGTTTTTACCATCCTCATTGCTGTTCAATGAAAGGCGCAGCTGCACCTTTCTCTGAGTTATCAAAGATTATTTCAAAAGCATACAGAATGGCTTTTACAGCAAAATACATCCCATCCTTTCTCTGTTTCTCTGTTCTACAAAGCACTGGGACATGGTACTCTGCCTTTAACACAAGCCTCTTGGCCAAAATATTCCTTCCCAGATGAAATGGCTGCTTACAGGTAGCCTGCTACTACCTTGACCTTAGTCAAGTCCTTCAGATTGAGGCTGTGCTCCCTTTGCCAGAGAGGTGAAGAAGAGACAGCCTTCATACATCTGTAGCTGGAACTTAGAAGAGAATTTAAAGTCACAGGCAAATGTCTTGGTAGATGAACCAAGGTGGCCCCTGTTTGCCCACGCTAACAGATCTCAGACAAAGCTTGGCTCTGCTGGGAGCTGTCTGACTAAACAAATGCTTTGAATGAAGGAACTGAGCATGGGATGAGAAGACCACAGAATAGGCTACAGTGGTTCCCATTTTACCATAAATCTCTTTGGTTTCTTCAAAAACTCTGGGAAAGAAGCTGAAAGGGAGCCTCTAGTGACTTTCAAAATTCAGAGGCTTTCGAGTGAAAGGAACAATTTCTATCAAAGACAATTATTTTGCTTTTAGTATAAGTAAGGCAAGCCTAGCTCCTAAAAAAAAAAAAAATAAATCACAGCAGCATATAGCAGCTGAGGACTTTGCTCCCCCATACTAACAGCAACTTTACAATAATCTTTCCCTTTCTTCCTTTTTGCATCACAGTTCAATGACAGAAAGAAAAGGTGATGGCCTTTCCGTGTGGTTACTGCTCTTTTCACTGAATACGATGGAAAGAGTTTCTCTGGAGTTACACCTTCATGGAATTCTGAGCAGCTCTTCAAGCCCCAAAGGCGGCTGTTGTCCAAGGGAGGCTCAGGTCTGGAAGCTGAGATGTGCAGATGGCCAGCTGGCTGGTCATGCACAAGACAAAGGCTATGGAGCCAGATGGCTGATGTTAGGAAGAGCAGGAAAGATCAGCTTGATTGAACTTGCTGGCATCATTTACGGTCATTTCAGGACAGGCACGAGGGCACCATCATGAGTGTTGCTCTGATCTGTTCTATCATATGTGCATACACTTACTCTGAAAAGAAAATCTTGTTCACCATGGTTTGCAGTAAGTCCTCAGTACCATCAAAGTAAATCTTTCCTTACTATCCAAATACCATTTCTGGGGATACTTTATTGCAGCTTTAATAGTTATTTAACTATTAATATTATTTATAAATATTCATATTGCTTATATATTATTTAACTATTCCACAAGCACGCTGCAAAACCCTAGCTATTTAACAGGAATTTCTCTGCAAACTAATAACTGCAGAAATACCTCTCAGGTATGCTCTGGGCCCCAGCAAGATTATGTGCTAGTGGCAGTGGGATGTACAGCTCAGACCAACATCAGGACAACGTAATCAGCGGCAGGAACAATCCACAGAGCTGCCAGGCACACTTCCTTAGACTGGGTCTGTTGAGCAAGACTCCCTCCTCCTGCAGAGGATGGAGCTTTTCTGGAAAAGCACAACACTATTGACCACATTACAAGGGCACAAACAGTTTAGCTGTTCCTTTTCCACTGTCTTTCCACTCATTTCCCTTCTTTGCCATCTCTTTCTGAATGATCTTCACGTGCTCCTGCTTTACACATCAAAAGGATAACTAAAAATCATCCACCATCCAACCTGCAGAGACAAAGGAGAACAATGCTTTGAGGAAATCAGCAAGGCAGAGCTGTTGCACAGTCACAGAGGAGAATTTGCTTGGGTACAAGATCCTCTCTGGCCATGACAACACTAATCCCCACGTGAGATGAGGTCCCCAGGGTTCATCTTGCTTTTTCTGGGCTTTGCATCCTACCCTGAGCTCCAGGCTGATGGACCTATACCACAATCAGGAGTGACTAAACCCAGACTGAGGATGCTGTGGACCAAATCTGCAGGTAATGTGAATGAGCACTAATGTCAAGGCAGATTTCTACCAGCTGAGGAATTTGTTTTCTCCCCAGCCCATATTGCAAGAATAAAGCATTTTCTTTCTTCAGTCCTGAGACACGATTAGGGTTTGCAGGGCTGTGTCTCCAACTTCCTCCAGAGCCACTCCTGCCTCCTGAGGGCTGCAGCAGTCTCACCCAGAATGTTTGGTCTTTTAATTCAATTCCCTTAAACCAACAGCACTGTCTAGGCTTTTCCCTTCTGTTCTGATTAGCAGACCAAATATGTTCTACATGAATTGCATAATTATATCAGCAAATCCATTTTCTTCTGCAATTTTTTTCCCAGCTTCCCAAAGTGTAGTGCTTTTTCCCCTGCAGAACTCCCCAAAGAGATGCCACAAAGCAAAGCAATCATGCAAAAAGATTTATGACAGTCATTTGTATACATGGGTATGCTCACAGACATTCGAGTTCCCTCTTCTGTCTTCTCCTTTTATTTAGTGTGAAAGCGCAAGCTGTTCCCAAGTCACGTTTATACATTTTTCATAAATCAGATACACTACTCATATCATTTTGGAGATGGACATGAGGGGGTTTTGTGTGTTTTCTTTTTCCAAGGTCCCAGCACATTTCATGCTTTGCCTGGAATCTTTAGCAAGCATCAAATTTAATGAAAAGGGATGCTCACCTCATGGTTAATTGTGACCTGGACTGAGACTTTTCTCAGCACCCTGTGTGGGATTGGCACTAACTGAGGTGCCTGAGGAAGGAATCATCACTCAGACGCAGCTCACCACTGTTTGATCCTGCAGCTCTTAGCTAGGAACAGACTGCTGACAGGGAGTCAACTTCTGCACCTTTCAGGTGATATTCCTGCTGGGGGCGGGGGGTGTGTGAGACTGAAACATGAGCAGTAATGCAACAAAAAGAGTGCAGCAGTCCTTACTGCAGGCTGTTCTGCAGGGCCTGGTCACAGCCTGGCTATTCATTAGCATTAAAAGAGCAATAGCTGGTTAAAGCACATGATTCATAAAAACTAACACCGATTTCTGCATCTGCTATGGACTTGAGAACAAACGTAGACGTCTCATTTAGTTTTTTCCCCAATCTCCGTTTCCTATTTGCAAATGCCTGCCCTATTTTACAATACCACACAGCAAATGTAGAACACACCTCTACTAGAAACAGCTTCTTCATCCTTGGGTTCTTGTCCTCAACCCATCTGAAGCTCTATGAAGAATAATGAAAACTGTACAGGCTAAGAACAAATCTACATTTTTGCCCTGAAGACACTAGTCATATGCATACATTTCATCCTTCAATCTGCTGGAAGAAAAAGACCATCAGCTGACTGCTTGAATAGCCCATGTCTGTCTTTTGCAGTCTTTTACTTTATCCTGTTCAAGATGAATATAAAAATTCTCCAAATCAGAAAGGACAGGCCTAGGAATTTGGAAACCTGATGTCCTAGAATGGAGTTTGGACTGCTCTGTCATGGGCAGTGGGTTTTAACATTTGCACAGGTTCCCCGAGTGTTACAAACCAAGAAGGTCCATGGTTGCATATTACAGACACACTTGCAGCACACAACATGCATCAAACTGGAAACAGCAGGCACTCCCCTTGCTCTGCTTTGGCAATTCTGTCTTCAGCCTATTAATAGAAGTGTATATAAAACAAGTGCAAGTGGTAGAATCCCTCTACAGTGCTTTGCATCCACTCTACACAGGTGTAAACAACCACCTGAAGTGCATGGGGGGGAATCAAACCACAGCACGTTTGTCCTGAGTGTCTGGCTAGTAACACATCTCATTATAGCATAAACTAGAAACACAGAAGCAGACTAAATGAGTTCCTGAGTAGAAATGCCCTATTACTCAGCTGAATGCTTCCAAATAGTTACCAGAAAATATTAATCTTCTGGGAACATGCTGATGCAGCACATAGAGTTAAAGGCCAGAGAAGACTTCAGCCTTCCAGAAGTGTTTAAGCCATCCAGCACTTAGCCCATAACTTCCTCTTACGACTGTTCTCTCAGGAAGCAAGGTCTGGCTAGGCTTTGGCTGACATCAGTCAAACAGAGCACAGAGATCCATGTTTATCTGTGTTTATCACATATTTTGTGTTACTTAAATGCCTTCTCTGCTTCAGCACAACTACCAGAACTAGTCAGACAAATGGAGTTTTTTCTTTCTTGTAGGGAAGTTGAAAAAGCTTCTTCCATTCTTGTCAAATGTACATTTGCAAAACACAGCCATTTATTAGACACAAAAAACAAAGAAGGTGACAACAAAAGCTTGGTATAAAGAGAGTCTGGGCTGTTTCTTGTAAAAAAAGACAAAATATTGCTAGACAAAAATAGATAATTTCTGAAAATGTTTCATTTAATTGAATGTAACTGGTTTTTATGGTGATGCTGTTTGCTCAATATACAGGACTGCTGAAGCTTTATTCAGGAAAGCTTTGAAATCACACTGAAATATGCCATGTACTGCTCTGTACAAGAGCAGTATCAGAAAACATCCCATATTTTAGTAGTCCAGAGTAGCAAGGTCAATCAGCAATGGAAGGTGGTGAAAGGAAGAGGCTACGAAGTTATTAAAACAAGCTGAGGATCTGTCCAGATTAGAGAGCATTGTAAATAAAAAGTCTCTTTATTTATAAATACTATGTTATTCAAGGCCTAGCATGACCAAATGATGATGAAATTGCTGATGTGTGTTGGAAGAATAAAGATGAATATGACAAGAACATGGGAAAAACAACTAACCTATTAGGAAAAAAACAGTTTCTAACTGCTTGAAATTAAATCTGGGTACAGAGGTTAGTCTCCTGATGTGGATTTATTTCTAAACACTGTAAAAATTGATATGTGAAGCTGTAAAACTAGTAAAAATGAGTCTATCGCAAGATCTATGGGTTGTACATTTGGCAGAATATTCCTTACAGGGACAATATCAAGCCACCGCTCCAACTGTTTGTTTAAATAATCCTGTGAAGGTAACAAGAAATGCTCTAATTAAAAACATTTTTCCCATCAAGTAAATAATTTTAAAGATCTCTGTGGCTGATATGATGGACATTACAAATGCTGGTAGCACCCAACCTGGGCCTGTGCCAGCAGCACACACTAGTATATAATTTTATCTAATTGATCAATTAAATTAAAATAATCTTTGAAACAAGCTATAATAAGAGTTGTATAATTCTAGTGCTACCTATTATTTTCCTTGCTACTTTATCTACTCTATCTCACTAAAATATTCTGCCAGGTCCTGGCTGAGTAATAAAATGGCAGCTGTGATGGTTTCATGACAGAACAGTAGATGAGCTACGGCTCAACAATTCAATTAATTCCAGTCTCTCCCCATGTTAACCATTACTTGTTGTTATAAAAAGTATTGAACCGGATCCTTTCCTAAGTCCCAGTTACTTCATCGCTAACAGCAATTCTCAGCCTTTAGAAGACAACCATAGCTAACACAAAAACGCTCATGAGACGGCAGCTTTAAGCAGGACGCTCTTCACTGAGATACTGTCTTTCTGCTGAGAGTAGACAAGACCTTCTACAGAAGAACGCCCACTGGTTCCTCCGGGCCTCCCATTACAGAGGTGCTAAAACTCTGGTAAATCACAGTAACTCACACCAGGTTTGAAGCCAGTGCATTTTCCCCTCATCTCTGTACATATCGTCCATTTTATCACTTCACAATGTTGATGTCTTGCAGGCGGAAGCAGATGCTGGCTGAGATATGCAGCCTTCAGACAAAAAGTTTTTGCTAGGGAAAATAAGTGATTTCATGATTAAGTTAACAGCTAACAGAGTAAATGCCAATATGTATTGAAATGCATGGCAGCTGGTCTCCAAGTTGTTCAGTTCCTCCGAACAACTGGTGAGGCTTGAATTGTCTGGAGGGATTCTAAGAAAAGCTACAAACACGCTATTAAAGTAATTTCTTTTTAAAGATGAGATTCCATGTTCAAGCAAGGACAATGATCATGTCATATGTTCACCTACCTCCTTATGTCCCAAAGGGCTGCAAAATGGCTGAAAACTCATTTTCCTTTGCAGTGCTTTCACTACCAGACACATCTAGAGAGTCTGCAGGCTGGAGTAAGAGTGCTTGGAGAAACTCAGGGAGGAGATTTTTCTTAAGAGACTCCTCAAATGAAAAAATCGTATGCAATCTGGCTCTACTGAGATGGAAGCAGAAACCTATGCTAAGCACTGCTCAACTTGAGAGACAGTTTCCTCTGCTACAGGGATTGTGTCTAAATCTTGGCGAGGCACAGAGCAGCTAACTATGCAGCAGAAAGTCCAGCTATTTCCATGTGTCTTAGCCTTTCAAAACATACTCAAGGTGCTTAATGCACTACAAAGTCTCAAATTAGTGTTTAAAATGTTTTTCCATATGACTTTGAGAAGGCAAACCTTTTCTGGCTTCCTCTGCAGAATTGCTCTTGTACTGCAACTCTTTGCAAAACTAGAAGAGGATTAATATAAGTCCTAATTTCTACACTGGCAGAACTAGACCTTAGAGCTTCACCGATCTCCATCATCTGTAAAATATGTTTATTTCTATTTAACATCTACCTGGACAGGGCTCAACATGCGCTGAAGTCACAGTCATTAAATTCATCGCTGTCAGTGCCTCCAGATTTACACTGCTATAAAAGAGAAATACTTGACCCATATGGTCTTAATTCCTATTTTCCATTCAGTAAATGAAATGGTTTATTTTGTTTTTGCCAGGTGTGAGGCCGACTGTCTCTGCACATCTAAACTTCTATTAAACTGCTCTTCCTCCTTAATTTCCCTTTAAAATTACATCTTCTAGTTCATTAGTGTATAAGGAATGTTCATTGCAGGTAGAGAAGTAAAATATACCACAGATAAAATTTGCAACCCACAAAACCTACTGCTTAACGTAACAGCATTCGCTAAACTTACATGCAAACACCATCCAAGTGTGACAAGCGGGAAGTTTCTGGTATGAATAAGAGGAAGGGGTGAATTTGCCAGATCTGTTCAGCCAACAAACACTTAGCACTTCAGCCAAAGGCAAGTAAGCACACGGTTAAAAGTGCAGTCCCCACGGGAACTATTCCCATACTCTAAGGTAATGCTTGCTTAAATGCTTTGCTGAAATGATGTTGGTATATTCATCATCTTCAAGGATCAAGTTGTTGCTAGTAGTTAAAATATCACAATAGGAGATAGGGGCAAACAGCCAAGCCTAGGAAGAGATCATGGCCCTGTGGAAGCCATATAAAGGTATTTTCTGAGCTCACTGTCTTATGAATAGTGAGAACATAAGATTATCTCAGCCTCTCTGTCTTTTGCAAGAAGTGACACAGGTAATACCCTTTTTCAGGTGGAATCCATAGGCAGTTTAAAGTGGGTTCTGGTTGCTTTGCACTACTTCGGGGCAAAAATTCCCACACAAGTGAGAGCTGAGACACAGCTGGAGGGGTAGCACAAAAAATAACAGGAGAGAGGAACAGAAAAATTGGAGGAGGAGAACTGCAATAAACGCAATCTGATGTCCTCCACAAAGGTCATTTTGTCTTTCATATGCACTTACAATCATTTTGTAAACCTTAAAAGAAATCTAAAAAATCTCAGTCTCACTCAGGAAAAAGCAAGCTAGAAGAGAGCTGCTGCCCTGCCCGGATGGTGACAGCCTTCTTTGGGATGCTGATCTCAGGAGGGTGAAGTTTCCCACTTTTTCACAACTCAGTATATTGCAATTGAAATCTATTGGCTCAGGCAGACAGAATGGGGAAATTCTATTTCTGTCAGCCAAGATCGATGAGCAGACTACTGACCGGTAAAAAGAGTCAAGAATTAGCAAAGCAAAGGACTTTTTAATGGAACTTTATATTGTCGATCTCCATCTGCCATCGAGAGTCTTCAGTCACGGCATGAAATTTATTCAGACATTATAACCACCTAGCCTTACTCTGACATTGGGACTTAACATGCCTTCTCTTGTTAATATCATGCAGCAACAGCTGCATTATATTACCTGTCAAAAATTATTAATCCAATTCTGTTTTCATGTATATTTATCATTTCACTGCCAACCACAGTCAAATGGTTCTGTAAGACATATTGATTTCCTGAATGAATTAAATGAAAAGTATCTGTCATAAGTTTTACAGACAGTGGAGTGATTTTCAGGTACTCTTGGTTTTTTTGCTCTCTTTTATTCCCAATAACTTGCAGATAACAATCAGGGAACAGAGATGTGCTACTATGAGGACTTTTTTGCTTCTTTCCATTTTACTTGCTTAGGAGAACTGTGGCAGAAAGCCAGATACGCTCATCTTCCTCATATACTGATTCCACTTCATTTTAGGCAAGCTCCTTGTGCAAAATACTGTTTCACCACAACTACTCATCTGAGTAGTTCCCAGAATCAGAGCTAACCAAGTCCATTTTAACAAAACCGTTCTGTGCTCCTGCCCTTGCATTCATAAGACCCAATATATAGCAAGTTACTGTGCATCTTCCACCACATTCAATGGTAGGTTTTCACCAACTCCATCAAGGATGGATTTGAGCTTCACACCCTGTTTAAACAATTCTCCCTTTACAAAACTTTGCCCGGGTCATGCAGCCAACCGCAGACTGCAGTCCACCCTCCACAACTGGGTTGCTTCATGGCAAGAAGTGCAACACATCTCCCCAGTTAATGAATATTTACCAGTCACATCTAGTATCCACAAAGAGAATTTAATACATAGCAAAACCCAAGATGAACTTGTTCATCAACTCAACTGGAGTTCTTGGTCACTGAACCCAGGAGTCTTGAGGAAACATGACACTCCTCAAGCAAGCCTCTTTCATCATTTTCTTCACATAAAATTATAATGAAGTTCACCATGCCTAAAGCAAAAATTAAAGTCCACAGGGACTTTAGAAGGGACAAGAGGATAAGAGATATGTTAATACAGAGAGTCTCCTTCAATCCAGAGCAGGAGGTGCCAATAACCTGGAGATAACAGACAGTCCCTCTCAATTACTTTCAAGTGACTGTTGAGGAAAAGTAATTTTTCCCAAAACACCTTTTCCTCCCAACTCCCTTCAGGTGTGGATGAACTGAATAAAATCCTTTAAAAGCTTCCTTGTCTCCCCTTCAACCCATCTCTGAGGGCATCTTGTAGATGGCTCAGCGTTTGGAAAACGCTGCTAAAGAGAGGTTCAGCTCTTGCACAGGAACACAGCTGAATGGTGAGGCAGAGTGAATCTGATTCATCTTTATTTGATAATGCCAGCGAGAACGCCCAAATGACCCCAGAATTGTTCATCTCTCAAGCTCATTGCCTCCATCCCATTCCCTAGGACACAAGTTCACCTATCATCATTATTTGCAGGTTGTAAATCTTCCCCATCTTCCAAAGGACAGAGATGCAAAATGAAGCTTGTTTTCAAAGATCGTGCTGCCAGTAGCTAAGACAAATGCTCCCCAGAATGATACCAAATGAGCTGTGGAACACCGGCCGTTATGAGTTGGACCTTGCATGCAATACATCAAACTTTCAACAGTCAAGACACAGCACTGTGCAGGTGAGGTTTATTGCATGGTTTGTAGAACAGGTGTGCGATGTTGCTGAGCTGGGTAAAACAACAGCTGAGCAAAGCATTTGCTGCCTGTACTGTGAGCTCTGAACTTGCAAAAAGCCCAGCAGCTGTGGCCCACACTGACAGTGACCCTACTGGCAAACAACTTATTTCCCAAACAAGTGTACCACATTAGAAGACTACACAGAACATGCATGCACAATAATGCATTTTTCCATGTTTTCAGTATCTTGTGAGAGTTTGTCCCCTGCTATTTTTTGATGGATGCAAATAAACTTGGGAGATGATGAAGGGGAACAAAAAAAGGACAATACCCTACTGCCTCCTCCTCTACCTCTTTTGGACAGCCTAATCTTACCCAATTCATTTCTTAGCAGAAGCATGGAAGAGAAAGATTTTGAGGTGGACTGAAACGGCAGGTGCCTCAGTCCAGAGATGTGCTCCACACATAAGGAACAAAGAAGCAGAAATGTTTGGCAAAAATATTTGGATTTCCAAAGGTAATATCAAAGAGCAGAGACTTGGGAAATGGTGGGTCCCCACTTGAAGGAGTTCCCAGGAAAACAGGCAAAGTGAGAATCAGAAAGGTGATTTCAGCATTTGTAACTGTGTCTGGGTCAGGGAGAACTATGCAGATTTTAAGGACACTAAGAGAGAGAAGGCTCTGGTATTTTTGATTCAAAGGAGTGACAGTCTAGATAGGAAGCCTGACTGAGCACAGAAAGAGAAAAGGCATTTCTTCAAAGTGATAAAGAAAATACAGTTTGTCCATTGCCTGAAGGAGGGAAGGGAATTTGGGGTAAGACAGGAAGGAGATGGTATCTAGGTAATAGGCCTAGGTCAAACCGAGCATATTTTCTGTATGTTACCCCTGATGCTTTATTACTGACGTAAGAGGCAATGATTTCATTTCACTTTCTCTCAGGCAGTGCAGCTTGGTAATTTCTCTAGGATCATCTTGATTTTAGTCTTCTCTTTGACCTACAGCTCTCTGCATTTGATATTTCCTCAGCGAATTTTTCTATAGCCACTGTGAATAACAAAATGATGCTACTTCTACTCTCAGTATTCCCAATTCTGCTGCTGCTATTTGCTCTGGAACTGGAGCTCTTTGCTTTGGCTGTATTGACTCAGGGCTCCCACAGCCCAAAACTGTGCATTAGCGCCATTTGCAAAACTGAACAGTTACTTACTGAAATGCTTCATTTTTCACACACAGCCTGCACTTACAGTCAGTTCCCTGTGAAACAAAATATTCCTGAGGAAAGGAGCAATACTGGGTTTTTATTTTCTCCCAACAAAATGGGAAATAGGAAATCCGTGCACAGTGACAGCAGTGCCTTAGCTCAGTCTTGACTCAGTCATTTGAGAAGTTTCCTCCCTTCACCATTGTGCAGGACAAGAAATGTCTTTATGAGTATATAGGAAGTGGTACTGACATCCCATCACACTCGATGCTGCATACTCGAGTATATGGACTGTATAGGTGCATAATAACCCCTTTCTTTTTCCCCTCTACCTTCTCCTCAATACTACCAAAGGGGCTTGTGCAGCCAGTTGAGGAAGCTGAACAATAAATTAGTTAGCTCAATCAAGATTCAGACTCAGACCACATGCTTATGGACCAAAGTCAGTCTTCTCTCCCTAAGCTGACTCCCCAGAGCTGGGGCAGGGAGCAAACACTTGATCAGAACATTCAGGTGCAGATTGGTACCGTGCTCTAGAGGGTTCAGCCAGACAGCTTGCATCTGTCAGCTGGACAAACCAGCTCAGCTGTCACTAGGAATTGTTGTGGAGGGATATAAATTGGTAGCAAACTACTCCTCCTGGTCCTCCCTGGGAGCAGGAATGGCTTGTAGTTCAGAGGGCGTTTCTGAGTCACAGCGCTACTGGGCTCACGTGCCACCTCTGTGTCACCAAAGCCATCCGTAACCCTAAGGAGCTCTCCAGGGAGTGTGTTAGTTCGCTGGAGCTCTGTCCCCAAATAACCATCTGAAGCTTCAGCTGGAAGAGGAAACAACATAGTGTACATATTAAACCAGCTACAACGGAGGAGGAAATCGCCTTTCATTAATTTTCCATAAGTGGATTACACCAAGCAGAGTGTAAACAGTCCCACGGGCACCAATTACCAGGCTTATTCTATAACTGAATTGTCCTAAACAAGCACCACTTTAATTTGAATATCAAATACTTTACGCAGCAGGAAAGAGAAGGAATAAACCAACTTAACAATGCATTTGTTATGGATTTCTACAAAATTGCTGTGGAAACCTCTGTGTCCCCAGTGGTTTGTACATATTCTCTTTGCATATGCTCATACTGCACACCTCACTCAATCAGACGAGAGACAGCACAGGCACATGCCAGCTACTGTACCATTAACAAAATTGCTCCAGAATTTAAGGAGGGGCCAAATTAAAAAACAAAACAAAAATCCACAACAAAACAAAACCCCTCACATTTAATTAGATTTGGCATGATTCCCTTTTTTTCTTTTAAGAGACTAACTTATCAGACCTATTTTCTGTTTCTAAATGTCCTGATGAAACTAGCCTTTGGATATGATTTTCTTCTAATAAATTGGAATGAATAAATACATCATATCTACAGGAATGAGTGAAGCCAGTGACATTAAAGAAACAGCACCCAACATTATCCAGATCAGTTCACCGGCATAATAGAAGCAGCACATTCTCATGAAGATTTGGGGCGTTCTTCTCATTTCCCATCCAAGCTCTAGGTTTTTCCTGAACTGTCATTCCAACTCCTAACCCAGTCATAGAAGAGCGTGTCACCCTCATATGATGTGCTATTAGACAAAGATATTTGCTTGCTATGCTGCAGTACAGATGAAAGCATGAATCAAACACACCACAAAATATTGAGGCCAGGTAGACCAAAAAACTATGTAAGGGAGAATTCCAGCTCTTATGAGTGGGAACAATAGAGCATGGTGCAAAGCTCTTGCCCCCCATAAGACCTGACCCAAAGCAAACCAGAACCAGTCAAAAAAAAAAATGACCAAGGAATGGACCTTTGAGAATAGCTTGTTTGTAATTTGACTGCTGGCGAATTTGGAATGAGTTGGTGAATCTAGTCCTGCTATCATTAGCAGTATCAGCAAAAGGCCAAACATTAAATAGATAAATTAGAAACAAGGCAATTAAATGATCTACTCTGTCCAAAGGAAGGCACAGAACTTCAGGGGACACTCCACAACTCTTTCAAGTCTTGTAAATCACAAAGTTTTGTCCTCACATTTGTATACAGTGCAGTCACGGATATTACAGATCAGCCCTGATAAGTCTTGGTCTCACTAAAAGACATTAAAGCCCTGTAATTCCTATTTGTGGAACCGAGAATTTGCAACTTATTCAGGCTGGAGAAAAAGTCTAAAACTGAGGGTTACCCCAATTTAAAAAGTGGAATGCATTAACTAGTTTACCCAATGAAGCTCACGCACATAGTCTGAAGGATATCTACTGCCTAAACCACAGTGCTCCTAGCTCTTAATCTTCTCTCTTGTAGAGCATTAATCCTCCAGAAGCAGTAACAATGCTGGGAAAAAGCATCAGAAAGTATGTCTCCTGATCTAAATCTCCAACACACAGCTGACAAGGCAGATTTGCAAGAAGGTATTCAGAACCTTTATTGGTATAAATTCAGCGAACCTGCCACAGGACACTCACCACTGCAATATGTTCCAACAGACCACGCTGTAAATTGAAAGCAAAGTGTTCTCTGTACAGTTCCTGAAGAAAACCTAGGTGAAGACAGTGTTGTTAAATGTCTTTGAAGCTCTGAATACTAAACAGTCCTTTTTCCTGCCAGTACATTTTGGGTTCGTTTTATACATCACATGGATGAATAGGCAGGAAAGAGCAGCCTTCTGGAAACTGGCTTTGGTCTTTGCCCAAAACCATTATTCATTTCCATGTGGCAACAGTAAGAACTGCATGTTCTCCACTTGTACTTACAACATTAAAAGGAAAGGCCCTAAAGTGTGGGGAGAAGCTTTTACATGTAAAATAGAAGCTATGAAGTTTCCTCTTCTTCAGTTTCATTACGCAGAACAAAACTCAGCAATTACTTAGACCAAATCTAACCATCTTATTTCATAACCAGACTCCAAAAAGCACAAGCCAGTGTCCTTCAATTAACATCTACCTATATGAAGGCAGGATTAAGCAAGTGGATCAACAAGACCCTAAAGGAGAGAGTGTGGTATCTTCTAAATCTGTCTGCTCCTACACAGAAGCAGAAGTTGGGCCCCTTTCTCCTACACACTCCTCTGCTTCATACTGGCAGATTAATCAACCAGAGGGCTTTGTGCCCAGACACAAAGTGCCCAGGAATCCTATCTCCATCTGTAATCCTTCCTGTGCCAACCTATGTCCTTCTGAAGCTTCTCCCTTCCCCCATGAGTGACTTTAGCCAGCCCTGCATGGCTACAGCCTCGGGGCATGGACACTGGTGTGGAGCACTGCTGTATCAGTATTTCCCCTTTTTCACTATTTTTAAAGCTAATGTGTATCACGTTTCACAGAAGAGATGAAGACTGCAAACATCACTGAGTCAGATTCAGGTACCATTAATTTCCACTACTGCAGAACAGGAAGAGCAAGCACAGGGTATAATTTTTAGCCTTTCCTGTGGCTGTCAGGAGCTCAAGCAACTCTCTTGTTCAACATGCTGTTCCTGTATTCTGCTTGCTGCCTGGTTCTGGCAAGACCACATACTTCTCGTTCAGCCCCATCCATTATTGCCAGCCCAATGGAAAAACAGTTCAGATCCCGGCTCCAGCAAAGACCTCCCGTGTGACCTTGACCAGGTCACTTTAACTCAGTTCTTCACCTGGGAAATGTCCGTGAGCTCTTACTTCAGTAGAGCACTGGAAGGGTAAAATACACTTCACTGGAACAAATAAGTTAACAAACATTGGGATAATGAATAAGGATGGCCCCATATTTTCCAGCTAGTTGGTTGTGTGTGCTATGCTTCACTGCAGAGCTCACGAGATTCTGTTCTTGTACTTGCACAGTCCCTTATAGCCCCTGTAACCACCACTGTATCCAAGCAGCTTGCATACAGTTGTATTACGTTCCAAGCCACATCCACAAGTCTCTAGTTCAGCCCGTGTGATGAGATGTACTGGATGAAAAATGGGAGCAACGAATTTCAGGCTCAGTGGAGAAGCTCCCTGTATATTTATAAGCCTAAGCCCAACTTTAAAAACTCTCTTTTCCCCAGTGCAGTTTCCTTCAACAGGAAGTTATGGATAAAACACAGAGAAACTGCTAATAATAAAATGGCCAGGCAGAAAGAATAGATTTGGATTTTTTTTCACATCACTGCTAGCACAGTGAAATAGCAAGAAGCACCAATGATTTATTTACTGGTCTTCAGTACTTCACATCCTGCTGTTTTTCTACCCCCAAACAAGACCCTGTGGGTTTAATTAAGTTTTCAGAGGTGGCTTGGGAGATATGATTTCACTTAGTCTACGTCATTTATTCCATGTTTTCTACAGATGCACGGGGGAAAACCTACACCGCACAATAAATCAAACCTGGTGCTGGCAAGCAATACACTAGATAAACATGGCAAAACCCCCTTGTTCTAATGCTCTATTACTGCCAGGGATCACCACAGCTGAGGAGAGTCCAGAAAACCTCTGCCTCTAAAGGGCAAGGCAGCCCTCAAAGCTTAGCATATTGTGGACATCATTCTTCACCAAGAAATGGGAGGAAGATGTGAATGAGTCCCCTGATGTACCCTTCCTCCTTCCCCCGCCACATCCACATGGCATTACCTTATCCCTGGGCATCTATAATAAGGCTGGCATATCCAATCTCACATTTGAGACTCCCACAGGCAATAAACTAATGCTGCGATCTGAACAAATCACCTAGGAGTAGGTCCAAAGCAGCATTCAGACCTCTGAAGATGCAAATGGGCACCTGCAATTGGGAGTTCAGCACTTGCAAAATCAACAAACAAACAGACTAGGATCTTGAGACAAATTAACGGTTTTACACAGTTGGCCCTTGGACTTTCTGCCTCAGTCTATCACCTGCACTACAGGAGAACATGAATATCTGACCTCTGAGGGAGAGTGTGAAAGACTAGGGAAGTGCTCAGATACTACAGCAAAGTGCCTGCGTGCATCGGTACCTGCGGAGACAGACATGCATGAAGATACGTCTTCCTGTGCCCACTTTCCTGACCAGGACACAGAACAGGCCTGAATCTTACAGCACATTTAGACTGCCAGAATTGATGTAACAAAAGGGCGAGCAGCCAGTGCTCCTGTTTCATAAAATTCTGTGCTCATGTTGAACACAAAATACTCTGCAGCAATTTTAACCTGTCTTTTTAAGGTTGCTTCTGCCAGAATTGGTATTAACATAATCTAAACCCTCTGCTTTCACTTTTTTTTTTTTTTTTTTTTTTTTTTTCTGAAACAGTGAACATGTTCTGTCCCCATGAACTGCATGCTAAAATATATCTTATGTCCCAGCATTCTGAGTTAATCTGCCACCGGAATCCTAAGGCCCTACTTTGTTTTTAGGTGGCTCCAGGACAGGATCAAGATAGAATCAAGACTGTCTCTTGATGGTCTTCACTGGTGTGCACAATGACTCTGCTGTCTCTCCAGAGGGAACTCCTCTACCCTGACACATCCAATCTGTCTGTTGGCCAAGAGGGGCTTGGGCCTAGAGCCTGGAGCCCTCAAGATCCTTCCAGGACAGATAATCATGGAAAAAAATGTTGTACTCAAGTTTTTTAACTGAAAATAAGCCACTGCTCAGCTTGTTCTCTTAATAGTCAATAATTACTAGCAGATGGTCTGAATTTCCAAGCGGTTTTGCTTTGGCATTTTAGATGACCACATGGGCACGACCATTTCCTGCAGCTACCTTAAATGAAGGAGTTTAACTCAACCTACCCATTACCTTAGCAGAACACTACAAGTAATAAGAAAGAGGTTCAGGACTTGTGCTTTGAGACAGATTAAGATCATTCTGTATTTGAGGAACATGACTAGGGCTCCAGAACAATAACTAAAAATGGTTCCCAGCCCTAAACCTTCTGTCTACTTCGGTAGGGAAAAAAACCTACTACTTAAGCGTGGAGGCCACTGTCTGTGTATTTTTCATTATTTTTAAAAATGACTGGGTTTATTTTTTTCTCCCTGTTGTTTTTAAGCTAACATCTTAGAAGCTTGAAAGTGAAATATATTTCTTTATCAATTTCTTGTTTTTCTCCTCCTCTGCCACCCATGCACAGTGGTTTGCTTATTGAGGTTCATTCATGTGTAGGGGCTGCTGACATTGATGTATTTTGTTAGCAGGGTGGAGGGTTTGTTCCTTTTTCTCTTTTTTTTTTTTTTTTTTTTTTTTTATTTTCTTAGAGCAGACTGGCACATTAATTTAGGCTGGCAGAACAAGCAGATGAAGATGATGTTAATTTTCCAAGCAGAAACAAGCAGGGACAGAAATGCTAGGCTCCCCATGTCTGAGACACTGCAGTAGGCTATCACAGACAAGCTCAGGACTTCCAGACTGTAATTCTGAGCCAGCCTTTTTATGACTGTTCTGTGACAGAGGACCCACAGGTAAAAGGTTTCACTCCCTTTTTAAAGTATATTTTTTGGGGGGTTTTTTAAATTGTTTTTACTCTAACTCATGGAACAATTAGATTTTGAGATCATGTACACAGAGAGGGTTCTCCTCTAGTTCTATTTACAAGAATTCCTACAGTATTGCTTGTTGTACTTTCAATTTGCTGTTGAAAACCAATCCCAACAACATTACACAACTTAATGTCCTTAAGGAAAAATGAGAAAGCTCCCTGCAATGACATTATGATATCTCTCGGAGAGGATGAGAAATATTCTGTGAGCATCCCTTCCAGCAAGAGAGACAGCTGCCGGGCTTAATCAAATCAGTACAAACATCTTCCTCTCATCCATGTCTGAAATTAAGGCAATCACCAAAGAAACCAATTAAGGAAAAATTTTGATACAAGTTAAACCATTACTTACACAGGTGCAACTGGTTTTAGCTCTACATGAATGTAAGAAATCATTCTGCCATTTCCAAACAAACTCTACTGTGAGACTTATTTACACTATCAACAACATGGCCCATCTGAAGGTGCCAGTTCCCCACCCTCTTTATAGCCATCTGTATAAAGAGCAGATCAGAGAGTGAAGTACAATTACTGCCATTTTGACCAGCTAGGCATGATCACTTGATCAGCAGCCCAAGTGCTCTGAGAACAGAGAGATAACAGATGGACAACATATATTTCAGCAGACAGAAGGCAAACCATGCCATGCATGCATATGTATCACTTAAATGGTGTCCCTTAAAACTGTTTTCTCTTCCAGGGTCTAGAAAATGCAGGTTACAAATTCAATCCCATTCCCTCAAACTCCTCACAAGACCAGAGCAGCAGCAACCTCAATTCCCTGAGGGGAACGTTAACACTCCTGCGGTATGGATTGTGAGGATGCATTGCCTAGCTTTCAACAGCCAAGGTCAGTAGGCATCCAGATTTTTGTTGGTCAAACACACCTATTACACTGAAGCATTCAACTATTCTAGTGATTCTGCACTGTGCAGCACCAAGCCAAGAAGTCACCTGCCATGTTACTGTCTTCTGTGCCGCTGTATCTCCCTTGCCAGGCTACCTAAAAAAATAGCTTTGATTTGGGCTTTTTGAGGGTTTTTGCCTACTCCAGAGAGATGGAAAGCTGTTCATAATGGAGACAGATGAAGCTCTGCTCCAGCAGCAGCCTGCTGGATTTATAATCCTTTGCCCACCCAGCTGGTAGAGAACTTCCAAACACAAATTTGAAGAGAAAGGAAAGCTGCTCAGAGGATGAGCCTCTCCCATCAGTGATAATCTGTTTCCACCAGGCGGTATGTTAGCATATATCAACCGTGTTAATGATGGGCTCTAACTGGAAAGTCAAAAGATAGGACTGATGTTGGTAAATCTGTCTTATCCACTTGGTGTTCATTGAGATTTACTTCAGAATAAATCTATCTAATGCAGTTCTTTGCATGCTTGTCACTTGTAGGCAAAATATGGACAGTTGCAGCAGTAATGAAGAATAATCTGTTTCTCCAGGAAGCTGGATATACCTACTTCAGAAACCTGAAGGTGTACAAGACCTGATGAAATGCATCCACAGCTCCTGAGGGAACTGGTGGATGAAGTGGCTAAGCCACTGTCCATCATATTTTAAAAGTCAAGGCAGTCCGGTGAAGTGCCTGCTGACTGGAAAAGAGGAAATATAATCCCCATTTATAAAAAGGGAAAAAAGGAAGAACCAGGGAACTATAGGCAAGTCAGTCTCACTTCTGTGCCTGGTAAGATCATGGAGTGGATCCTCCTGGAGACTATGCTGGGGCACGTGGAAAATAAGGAGGTGATTTGTGACAGTCAACATGGCTTCAAGGGCAAATCGTGCCTGACAAATGTGGTGGCCTTCTATGATGGGGTTACAGCATCAGTGAATAAGGGAAGAGCAACTGACAGCATCTGCCTTGACTTGTGCAAAGCATTTCACACTGTCCCACATGACATCCTTGTCTCTAAATTGAAGAGACATGGATGTGACAGATGGACCACTTGGTAGACGAGGAATTGGCTGGATGGTCACACTCAAAGAATTGCAGCCAACAGCTCGATGTCCAGATGGAGAGCAGTGACAAGTGGCGTCTTCAGGGGTGGGTGTTGGAGCTGGTGCTATTCAACATCTTTGTTGGTGACACAGACAGTAGGACTGAGTGCATCCTCAGCAAGTTCCCTGACGACACTGAGCTGTGTGGTGCAGTCGACAACACTGGAGGGAAGGGATGTGCCATCCAGAGGGACCTGGACAAGCTGGAGAGGTAGGACCATGCAAACCTCATGAAGTTTAACAAGACCAAGTGCAGCTGGGGCAATCCCAAGCACAAACACAGGCTGGGCGAAGAGTGGATGGAGAACAGCCCTGCAGAGAAGGACTTGGGGGTACTAGTGGATGGAAAACTGTCTGTGAGCCAGCAATGTGCACTCACAGCCCAGAAAGCCAACCGTGTCCTGGGCTGCACCAAGAGCAGTGTGGGCAGCAGGGTGAGGGAGGGGATTCTCCCCCTCTACTCCACTCTCATGAGACCCCACCTGGAGTCCTGTGTCCAGCTCTGGGGCCCCCAAGATAGGAAGGACATGAACCTGCTTGAGCAGGTCCAGAGGAGGCCACAAAGATGATCAAGGGGCCGGAGCAGCTCCCTTATGAGGACAGACTGAGAGAGTTGGGGGTGATCAGCCTAGGGAAGAGAAGGCTCTGGGGCCTTCCAGGACTTAAAGGGGGCCTACAGGGAAGCTGGGGAGGAACTCTTTATCAGGGGGTGTAGGGATAGGATATGGGGTAATGGTTTTAAACTGACAGAGGGTAGATTTAGATTAGATATAAAGAAGCAATTCTTTACAGTGAGGGCGGTGAGGGACTGGAACATATTGTCCAAAGAAGTTATTGATACACCCTCCCTAGGCAAAGTTCAAGGCCAGGTTGGACAGGGCTTTGAGCAACCTGACCTTGTGGAAGGTGTCCCTGCCAATGGCAGGGGGGTTGGAGCTAGATTAATTTTAAGGTCCTTTCCAACTCAAACCATTCTATGATTCTATGAATTCACCTACTCCCCTTCAAGCCATTTATCAGTTCATTAACACCATTTAGTGCCTCATTCAAAACTCTCTTCATACAATTAAAATAAAAAAAGAAAAAAGTAGTGGTGATTTGTTTGTAAGTGTTCCTGCACCAGGTTTCTTTTCACATGAACCCTAACCTTGGAGTGAACACTGCCTGCCTTAGCTGTAGTACAGGCTCATGTACCGCATGTAAATTAGCTCTTGAATACGGCTTGCTCTGGGGTCCCCTTAGCAGGTAACAGAATTTTGTAAGCCTTTTGGCTAAGATCACTCACAGTATCACTTTGATAAAAGATACATCATGTCCCAGCAGGTTACATCCTGCTTTGTAAAACGAAGAAATGTAGTGATCTAATAGGCCTCTTCCATCTCTAGCATTATTGAGTAGGATTTGAATAATTCAGACAAAAGTTAATTGTGATCAGAATCAGTCTGATCACTTTCATTAGATGCAGGCTCTTTGGAGTGAAGAGGGAGGCTTTGTCTTCACTTTTGAAAAGAGCAGCAATATTTATTTGAAGGAACTAACATGGACCAGGTATTCTACAGCAGAGGCTCATGGCACTCCACTGTGAGATAAAGTCACCAAAGCAAACCCAAGGAAAAGGTCCAGGGTTGATCCTAGCCACTTTAGCTCCTCACCAAGCACCACACTTTTGGGTTTATTTAAAAGGGGTCTTTCCCCTTACAGACATTTAGTCATGTCCCCCAGTGAACTGCAGAAACCAAGGGCTCTTCTCTCACCCTGCTTCAGATGAACGACAACCACCCAGCTCCTGCCATGGAAAAACCATGCAATATCAGGAAGTTTGAGTTTAAAAAAAAAAAAAAAAACAACCTATCTTTTAACTACAGTAGCTCTCATGACTATATCTGCTAGTTCATACACATCTTTACAAGAGCTTTAGCTTGTGCATGAAGCCATTTTGCAGCAGTAATTTGCATACAAATACAAGTATACATTTCAGATCTCCCCTGAACACATGCACATGCCTATATCTAGACAAGTTTGCATGTGTAAAATCTGTCATCTGCCTGGAAAATGGGGAGCATGCTCGGTATCTTGCACTCAAATGGAGGCTGCCTTGAAACAAGAGCTTGCTTAGACATATGCTGGTATTTCAACTGAACAATAATACTTCTACAACAATAACGAAAACTCAGAAGAATCTGAGAACACAGAGAGTTTCAGGCATTGCTTAAGGTCTCTTGTAATATCACAGATTATTATCCCTCCATATTTGTTAGATGAGTTTGGGAGAAAGAGGAGGGATTGCTGAAAATTGGCTTTTAAATCTGTCTTCCCCTGAGAAAGATGGTCATGCTCTGAGGTTTGTGGTATTACTTGATAAGCAGTGATTAAAACAGTAATCCCGAACTGTAATCAAAAAGCAGTCAAGGCTCTGAAATTACTTTTTCCTAAGCTTTTTCCCCTTTCAAAGACAGCCCTGTATGGCAAAAGATAATAAAACTACAGATGCTGTTCCAATTTCATTTAGAAATATTTGATCCATTAATTTACAGTTTGGAAAGGTTTTCTCCTCTTTTATTTGTCTTTAAATCCACATCAGAAGTGGGTCTATAGTCTATGAGGATGGAAGAAATTCTTTTTGCTGTAGCTGTTTGCTCTGGAAGAATACCTGATATATTTATATGTCAGCACAGTATGAAGTAGTGAAAAGGTTTCCCCTTACCCAATCAAATGTTACCTAAAATCAGCCTTACCCATGCTTTCCCAGAGAATAATTTCTGAGAAACAAAGCTCATGCTGACTTGATTTCATGAGCAGAGCTTACTGCTCAGACTTCAGGATGATCTCTGCAGGATCACTGGATGAAGACACCATACGGAATGGCTGTATTCAATACCTTCTACTTCAGCCCATTCAGCCAGAGCAACTGCTCCGTGTTCATGTTTCCCTCATCAGATAAGAAGCACAGGTAATAATAAATAATAGCTCGTGACAGTTTGATTTTCCACATAGCAAATAGTCAAACTAACAATCAGTTTGTTTTCAACACAGATGTCTCCAGACAAAAAATATTAGCAATAGGATGGTCCAACACACATGCTTTTTAAAATTCAGAGGTAAGTACAAAACTCTGATTAAGTTTGAAATTTTTGCACAGTTCTGTGCAATGATTTGTGATTTCTTCCCTTTTTGCTGATTTTGCAAGAAAACAGAAATAAAAGTCATCAAGCTGTAAAAATCAATAGTGATTCTTTGTCCTGTGTAGTAGGAAAACTGCGTAAATTTATCAAGCTGAACTGCAAAATTCACAAAGGACAGCAGGTCATATATGGCCACAGGAGGAACTTAAACCGCTGCTTGTATGTCACAGTCTGGCCACACACCCAAGTCTCAGTCTTTATTAGGGATACTACATGATGTTGCCTTTTCCCAAGCATGCACTTGTAGCTCTGTAACCACACTTATTTGAGACACAATTTACCTATTTCCACTTAGTAAATGCTACTCATGGGCTACTCAAACATAGTCACACCGCTCACACCATTCCAGGTCTCACATTTCGTCCACAGATCAATTAAGTACTTTTCTAATTTCTCCACATTATAGCTTTCAGTGTGACATTTCCCTACTGTACTTTCCTAAGGGCAGCTGCCTCAGGAGACAGGATCAGCTGCTTCAGACTTGGTGGCAACACAGGTCAGCCTGAGCCTGAGAGACTGAGGATAAAGTGGAAAGCCTCCACAGGGCACCTCCCCATCCTGAAAGCCTTTGAGAGCCCCAGCCTTTGGATAATGGTGGAGAACGAGACAGTAAAGCCTTCTCTGTGTGTTGATTAACCAGTCAAAGTTGTGAAAAGGCCCACTGATGACACATACATATCCTTGATTTACAGAATTTGATGAAAGCAGTGCTATAACACAAACTTTAAAAAAACAAATTTTCTCAGTGATAAATGTTTCCCTTCTGTTCCATTTAACAGCTGGGTAGTGAAGATGAAGACAAAGTACATGTTTTATCTGTGGATTAAATTAAGCCCTATATTAAAAATCGTAATTGAACATAATTATTCCAATAGTACAAAAATTTAAGGTTGCCCTCATGAGGCAGAATTTACCCCACAGAGTATCATTAACATGATCAAAATGGTTATCTTCTACTAATGCACATTCTGGCATTCTATTTTCAAGCAGCTAGAAAAACATCTTCAATTTCTTGTGGAGGAACAAAAAATCCCAAGATACCTTTATGTTTTATGCTAGTCCATAAAACTAGCAAAGTGTAAACTCTATAAAATGGCTTTTAATCTAGCACAAGTTTACTTTATACTGTGTGATACAATCATCTAGAATAAATGTTGTGGGTTATATTTGGAAAACAGAAGATGAAACCTAAAAAAAACACTCTTTTAATGTCTGGAGAACAAACTCCAGCTGCCCTTCATAATCAAAATACTTGAAATCAACAGAATATGCTATTAGCCATGCTGGTCAGGTTAGCATTCTCTCCATAGAAGGAAAATTCCTCCTATTCTTAGGTCACATGAGCACTACTGCTCATGTCAGTAGGACAAACAAGATTTGACTTACAGAAAAATTGTTATATGCAGGATGTGTGATAAACACAAATGCCTGTTTATCACTTTATCATTAAATCTCATTATCTTATCCTTGTGTAATTATATTTAAATAAATGCAATTAAAAAGAAATGCATGAATTGGACTCTCTGTCAGAAATCATAAAAATCGGGACTACATCTAGGAGGAGGAAATTTATTTCTGAGCACTGAGTTCATATCCTTCAGAGACAAAAAAGGTACTCTGGACCACAGATAAAAGTTGCTAAGCAGACACCAGGTGTGCTGTGATGACATGCAACTCCCTCATCATGTCTAAAGGTATCAGTTCCCAAAGTATAGAAAATCACCATTGAGCAGTATCCTCAAAAAACCCCACAGCTTGTTACATCATGATTTACTAGACCAAAATGTAGGTTTTGCCTGCTCAGTGCTCTCAGGTTGCATGCAATAGCTGAGACCCCCCACTTGTATTGGTGAACATGTACAAACTGCAGTCAGCATAAACACAACAGCATGTGTCACACCCTGGGCACACGCTAGTGCTGTTTGGGATATACTATAAAAACATGTGGGAGCATTACTTAGAGATTTCACACCCAGGAGTAAATGGAATATTGCAAAGCCAACAAGTGTTGCTGAGTATATCTCGTGAACTAGCTGGGAAAGGCACCATCCAAGCTGGAACTGTGCTATGACACAGAACCTGGAAGATTTAATCACACTTTTTGGACGAGTAAAAAACAACCGATTCTGAGAAGGACATATCACTCAAAATCACTGGACTTTTAAAAAGAATATGACATGGGTCAAAATGTCAGTGTATTGTGATATAATAAAAGTGAAACAATTCCAAGGCAAAATTGACTCCATTACATTTGTTTCACCAATAGCAAGAAGTATCTGACTCATCAGAAGATTATTTCACCCAGCTTCTCCAGAAAGATGGACACGAAAATATTCAGTATCTCTCGGGATGATTTGGGATGCTACAAGAACACCCAGAGCCCCTAAAAGCAATGGGGATCCCTTCTGCTAGTCAGCAAGGGACACCAGACTTCCTTTGGAAGTATATAAGTGATTACAGATAGAGACAGGGGAGAGTGAAAACCCAGTTCAGCATTAAGGTGAATGTAGCACTTCAGCAGGAGTGGTTGCAGTACATCAGCTCCCTCACTGCAAGTGGGAGGGAGAAGCAATTCAGAAATAGGAGGATTTCAGCAATTCAGCAGGAGAAGAATATGATTATTACAGTGGAGGGGCTTGGTTTGATGGGCTGGAAGAGACGAAGCCCTCCTTAATGTGTAAAGCAGTCAGAATAACAAAGTAGGAAAACTCCATTCAAGACACAAACATGAATAAGACTCTCTCTAGGATGAAAAACAAGAACACAGAAGGCAACATGAAACATGAGAATAGGGACTGCCTCGAGGAGAATCTTGGTTGTGCAGAGAATGAAACTACACCTTAGACATACTGGATAGGAAGATGATAAACCAAAGGGGAGGCTGAAAAATATGCTAAGGAATGCCATAAAACCTATAGCTATCTCAACCCGCATGGAACTGATAAAGAGCATTCTTGTGTTAACCTTCTTTTTTGTTTCTGGAATTTCTTGGATTATTGACTATATAATTTTGTTTCCAGTGCAATAAATATAACAGTGCACAATGAGCATTCCTGTCTGACTTCTGCAAGCCACAGACATCTCCAGATGTGGCCAGAGAATGTATGTACTCACATACAATACACACACCCACACATTTATACACCACACACAAACCTGGATAAAGGTTAGACTGTGTCATTCCACTGCATTTAGGATCCTTTATCATACGTCAGGATCTTACTGCACTAGAGACTTACAAACACAAACCAAAGCAAGACCTCCAAACATAACAGAAGACAAACAAATGGTGGATCAGAGGGAAGAAAGGAAGACAATATTGACTGACAAAAAAAATTTAAAAATATGGACTCTGGCTGTGGTCAGCTTTTCGTGGCATCACAGCAAAGAACAGTTTGAAAAGTATGACTTGAAAGAAACTGAAGTAAAGCTCTATGGACTTTTAACAAAAAGCTTTTCTAATTTATCTCAGAAATCACAGGTCCTACTTCCCTGCACATATACTTGAGACTTGGTGTAACATGAGCTCTGTATATATACATATATAAGGCAGAACACAGCTGTGTGTCCAGTTCTGCCTATCCCTGTAAACAAGTGAATTGGGTCATGATTTGCAAAAAGAGGAAGTTCTCATTCTACATTCAAAAGGTAAATAATGACTCTGACCTATTGTTCTGACCCAAGACAGCACAGGCTGTCCCTTATCCATCACTTACTCTTGTAGCATACAGAGCAGTACAATCTGGGAGTAAATTAATCATTTTCTCTTTCTGCAGTGTACAGAATATGGACTGCTCTAGTGAGTGACTACTTCTTTATAAGATAAGGTTAATCAATAAAGATAATTAGACACTTCTGGTTAATACATCTATGTCACTGAAAAAAAAGCACATAAAGTCCTGCCATCCCCTATTGAAATACAAACAAACACTGGAACAAATCCAACTGGTATAAAAATGACCTAACTGTATGGAACTGAAAAACTCAGAGTAAAAATATTGTACGGTTCACTCCAACATGAACATGTCTGAATCTCAGAGGAAATCACATACTACCTTATCTCCCACAGTCTGAGCCACGAGGTTAAAACTCTGTGTTCACCTTGAGCCATCTCGATTTTAGTGGATCTTTTTGCAATCTGTCAATTTGTCAACCCTCCAGAACTGGCATCTGGCATCTTGGCAAAACTGGCTGAGATAAAACCCAGCTCTGTTTTGGGCACAAGGGTCCAGTCACAAAAAAAACCCACCCTTACAAGACTGGAGCCTTCTTCATTATTTTTGCGCCATCTCTACGCATCAATTACAAAACTGGAGGTTGATTAAACCTCACACCGACCCCATAACCTCTGCCTGCTCAGGCTTCCTTTGATGCAAGGAGACATTTAACCAGGGGCAGTCTGTCCAGAGCACAAACAAGTTCAAAGGTGCGCACATCACTCCTCAGAGAAGTCCTTCTTTCCAATTGCTTCTGTGGCACCTACAGCTTTTATTTTTAATTCCTGTGAGCCACACAGTTCGTCTCAGATCACTTCGCAGCTCTGAACAGGGAGGGCAAGATAAACCTCTCCAGCTAACAACAAGAAATCTATAGTGATGGACAACGGGCACATCATCTAGCTAATCTCCACTTGTCCCACTTTAACTGAAGCTTTTGGCAAACAAGTATCGATCCATTGTTCCACAATCACAAATCCTCAAGTAATTCTCTGTGAAAAGGAGCACTTCTTTTTGGGAGGGGAGAGGAAGTTTTCTTTTAACCAGGAAAAAAAAAAAAAAAAAAAGAGTACAAAATCTTTCTGCAGCACTACCAGCCACACAGAAACTTTGCTTCTGCCTACAGACTATGAGCACTCTCTCAAACTCATACAAAAATATTCGTCTTTCTTGACTTCAAAATGAAGGTAACAGACAGTGCTGCAACTCCATCTGAGTTGTCATCCTCTTGTTTTTTGCAGGTCCCAATATGCAGCCAGATACAGCAGTGGCTGGTCAGAGTTCCAGGCATCATTTGTCATTGCCTAGTAAAATATCTAAGTTTAACTTTTCGTAAGTAAAAGATAGTACCAGCTTTAACGGAAGAGGGGAGAAAAACAACAATAAAACCAATCAAAACCCATCAGGAGCCCTTGCCAGAGGAAGCTTTTACAGGGAACAACTTCTTTCCCTTTCCCCTTCCCCAGTTGAATGATAACAGTGTTTCTTTTCTATCAGCACATCTCAGCATGTCCACACTAATGTTATTCTCACTAAAGTGGTTGAATTCTAACAGAAAAAAACCCCAAAACCAACTTGCTAAAAAAAATAACAAGTGTTAGGCTGGGGGTGGAGTTGCATAACATTGTAAGATGATGATCACAGCCCAGTGGAAACTTTCAGGGAACTGTAAGAACCAAAAGCCTGAAACGATGGGAAGAAAACAAGCACAACTGGGCTACAAAGCCCTTGTGATGGAAACTGCACTAAGATGCTCCAAGCATCACTGTAGGGTCTCACTGATTTGCACCGGAATGGTGCTCCGGTTCAATGGGAAAGGACTGAAAAGGCCCAGGCAGGACAGTGCCTGAGTTTATCATCACAATATAAATAGGAGAAAAAGGAGGTGAAAGACAAGCTCAATCCTTCTACTTTATTTTATTAAACAAAAGAAAATTTTGGCTAAAAATAACTAGGACACATTCCAATTTTCTTTCAGATGACTTCAGAAATTAAACTTATTCAGTATCTGGCCTCTACTAAGAGGAACTCAAAAGATCTCTGTTGCCTTTTGAAATCTGTGTTAGTACATGGATCTCTCACCAGAAATGACAGGTGTTCAAACAGGGGTTGTGGGTGAGACTCTATTGCCTGCATTACAACAAGGGAAAGCCGATGACCCCGAAGACAACTAATTAAGTATTTTCTTTAGGTGAACAGACATTTATAGTTCAGAAGAATAAGAAGGGAAATGTTCGGTTCCTGTCATTTTTAATATTACTTTTTTGTTATTCAACTCCAGATTCTGAGGTCAGAGACAATTCCACTACAATCAAAATGCGAGATCTACCAATGATTATTCCATATCCTCATGTCACCCAGAAAAGTAGTTTAATTGTTTTCATTATCTTTGGAGTTTTATTATTCTAATTATCTGTGTGCTTTTATTATCCTAAATATTGATCTTTCCTTCTAATTAAGCCTATAATTAAGATAGGAAGATGTTGAGTCTGTCTGTAACAAATGGCAACCAGGAGAGTATAAAGCAAACTTACCCCTTGGTGCCACGGAGAGACTTCTGGAAAACTTCTAAATCTTTACATTTTATTTTTAGAATGTAAGAGTCTGAATTTTGTGTTAGTTGCAGTTTCCACACAACCAGGAACCAACGCGCTGCCAGCTTACTGCCACAGCCGACCTGCAAGGACTTTGAAGGGATGAAACTTTTAATTCCATACCTGAGCACAATGCTCTCCTGGCCCAGGACTACTGTCTGTGTCACTGCAGTGCAAAGGATCAGCAAACAAATTGATCTCT
Organism: Athene cunicularia; assembly: GCF_003259725.1. Taxonomy (NCBI): domain Eukaryota; kingdom Metazoa; phylum Chordata; class Aves; order Strigiformes; family Strigidae; genus Athene; species Athene cunicularia. Next base: position 8,859,231 of record NW_020799121.1, on the reverse strand, counting down.
TCTGGGTCTTGTTGTATGCCTCTGCTTCAGTGCTTAAGAAGTTACCATGGCATGTCATGTTTAATTTGGAAAATCTATTTTGCATGGTTTCTTCTACAACTTCTGTGTGCTTTGCTTGCTTTTCACAGCGTTTCACATGTAGTGGGCATTTGTAGTAAAGTAAGAACAGTACTTGTACTGTTGCATTTGTAGCAAAGTAGTAACAAATAACAATCAGGGATGTGTAGTACAGCTATCTTTCTATTCCAATTTGGTCTGAACCAAGACTTCGGAGCTAGACAGCAGTGGAAGGAATGCTGAACTCACAGCCTTAAATGTATTTCGTAAGCTTTTCCAAAAAAAAAAAAAAGTAATGTATAAACATAGGCTATTAACAATTCAATGGCAGATACATGATTAGCTCTTTACAATGTATAATAATATTTTTCTCTTATATTTTCTTCACAGAAAGAGTCCTGTTAAATATTTATGCAAGAAAATAGATTAAGGTGGTGATGCTACAGAGCAAACAATTAGGCTTTCTTAACAAATTTCTCCTGTAAATTAAATCACATCCCTATATTTTGAAATCTTTCTCCTTTAATTATTTGAAGTTATATTTCAGGATAGCACTTGGCTTTTGGTTCTGTTTTGAATGGAATCATGTAGACAAAACAAACTTCGGGGTAATGATCCTTATCCTAGAACGGGTATTGGAATACTGAAAATAGTTCAAACCAACATACAGGCGCCTGTGTCTCATTTTCTAACACACGTTTGCGATTTTGGACAAAGACCTGTAGGCCTTACAGCAAAATAAAGGTCCTATCCAAGTATTCTCCATCCTAGGGTGAGGGAAACAAAAGATGGATCTTCGCAGCTGCCTGAGCAAGCAGTGGTAGAGTGGGACATCGCACCAAGTGAAGCAAACCCATCCTTACAGACAGCAGAAACTGGTTATTATTTTTACACTCTTTGCATTTTCTGATTAGCAAGAAGCAGCACTGCCACAACTGCTGCAGCAGGCGGCCTTTGCTGGTTTCCATAGGGGATCTTCAGAACTGCATTATTGTTTCTAGAGCAGGACATGCTACAAAGTCCTGTTAATAACACAGTATATAAAATTCTGACAGGCCCAACAGCTTTATTTGTAAATTATGCAAAATCCCTTCATCAGAGATGGAGAAGCATCCAGTATCAAGCTCAGTTCTGCTGACAAAATATTATGATACCTGAAGAAGTACAAATGGTCATTTAATTCTTGAGAAGGTATATTCCAAGTATCTCTGCAAGAGCTAAAGAAATTTCTGACTTTAATTCTAGGGCGTATTTTAGAGAATGGCAGCCTGGTCAGACACTACCGCTTTGCATCTTCCAGTTCACATTCAGATTCAGGTCACTGCACGCAAATCATATACTGGGAAATTCAAAGAAGCCTTCTGCATTGCAACTGCTTTATCACCTGCCTGAGTAGCTCTGTGCTGCCCATCTGACATGACTGTCAATTTTTAAGCTTGATTCTTAAAAGCAGATGCACAGCTTCAAAACCTCCCGGTCTATCACCTATGGAAATGCCATCTAATTTGTTACTAATCCAGTATGACCAAGTCACTCAGTTCTTTCCCTGAAGGTCTACTGAATGCCAAGACAAAATGATTTGGTGATAGAGAAGGGATGGAGTTCAGATTTGCCTGTCATTCTGCCATGACTAAAAGGATGAATAAGCAATAGATGCTTATTCTTAAGTACCACATAATATTAAGAGGCATAAGAAGGCATGTAAAAGACAAGTGTAGCTGAATGGATGAATCAGTCACACAGTAACCAGCGTATTCCTTTATTTTTCATTAAAAAGCCTGAAGTGCCTGCTCTCTCCTAAGGCCATCTGTGCATAGATGACAGCTCTCCAGGAACAAGAGGAGCATGTTTACTTGCCATCCTGATTTCTTTCTTTGGTTTTGCTCTGCATCAGGATTGGACAGGTAAATGAAAGCAGCCTGCTGAAACATTCAACACATTCAGATAAATAAAGCACTCGAGCTTTAGACTGTCCCTGGATTACATAGCCAGAATGTGCATATGTAAAAGTTCAGGAACAGGTTTTCATGAACAATGCACTGGAGAAACATGATTGGGACATGAAACAATAACTATAAGCAGTAGAGAAAAATCCTGTAGATCAGGGTTTCAAGGGGGAAAAAAAAAAAAAAAAGTCCTATGGGGGGCTTTAAAACTTCATGTTTAGCTCTCCACTAGATTCACAAAGATGGTACAATCATTTCCATGGCTTCTATTCTATAACCAGGACCAGCCACAAATCAGAAATGTGGAAAGCATATTTCTCATGCTGTTTCTAGACCTGGTGTGCCCATCACCACCAAAAAAACAGCAAGAAAGGCTCAGAATAGCTCTCTCATAGCAAAGAAAAGGAAGGTCTTGTACAGAAGATACTAAATCAAAATCCTGGGTATCACAATTCAATTAACAGCCTCACCGTGTGATAATTATGTGAAGTTCCTCAGTCACACATAGGTAATGTTGACTTCACCCGTACTTTATCTTGTTTATCAGGACTAAGCTTTTCAGAACAGTGACCGTGCTACTAAATGACCCTGTGGCTCCCACATGAACTGAAGTCTGCATTTGTTACTGAACAAGAAACTAGAGGAAATATAAAATGATCACAAGAGGACATCAGGCAAATTAACAGCATTCAGTTATTTCAAGGCCATTAGCTTAAAACTATAATAGCTTTCAAGCACATATAGATCCTTATATTGACAAATCTTTACTCTGGATAAAGATACCAAGATTGGAGTAATATATTTAGATCCCTCTATACCTGGGTATGGTCTGTGCCAAGTTCCACATCTTTGACAGAACATGTACGAGGCTTCTGAAAATAATCCCGTCTAGATAACAGCATTTGTCAACAGCCTTAAGCCATTCATATGAGCAAATGGTCGTAACCTGACAAGGCTTCCCAGATAGTGAAATGAAGTCTTAATAACAAACCTCAGATATAAGTCCTCTGATAAACTGAAGGATAACACAGAAGCCATACTGCTGCTGTCAAAACAACATTGCTCTGAGAAACTTCCAGTGCTAAAACATGAGTCACTTTGGCTTCCCACTTGCAGAAAGCATCCTGGGTGATTCAGAATCTGCTAAGATTACAAAATCACCCTTCAGACATGGTGCTGCTGGTGCTTCAGGAAAAGTATTCAAAGGAAATTCTGTATCTACAGGCCTGGAAGGTATTTTCTTCTCTTTTGATGTTATTAATTTACACAGAGTTTAGACCAGATTAAACTATCTACTCCATACAGGCAAGGGTCTTCTGTTTTACTGAATTACTCCCATGCTGCACTAAGAACTTGTATTTGTCCAAAGTTTATATTTCAGAAAGGCATCTAGCTGTAGGTAAAGACTGCCAAAGATGGGGAAGGCATCACTTCACTCTGGACTTTGACTGCACAAAGCAAAGACCTAGTATTTCACAATCTCAGTAGCAACGCTGCCTCGGGATATATTATGTAATTAAACAGATGAACCTACATTTCATTTTGTCCACTGAACACATGGGGTCGTTTTCAAAGCTTTTAGATGTGTACATTACTCTAGTGGATAGCGATACCCTCTCTGTATTGCTCCAGTTCCACTATCTTTTGCCACTAAAGAAGCCATTCTGATATCAGAGGTTAGTCCACAAAGGTTAGATCACATCAAAATAAAGCACACAAGATAGTATCCCTTTACCCAGGTTACTCCTCTAACATGCTGAAAAAGGAAACTTATTGAGAAGAGTGGATACTAATCAGCACAGAGCTTATTGATGACAAGAAATTGGCAGTTTGTTTGCCTGGTCACCCAAAGACATATCAAAGTCTCAACAAAGAAATTTAATTGTAGTATGATTAATGCCAGTCATTTACTCTTTGCCAATCCCTCCACACATGCTTCCAAGGATGGCATTTTTCCACCCTGGCATCTATAATATAGTTAATGCTGCGTGGCTAAAAGGCAGACACAGAAATGAAAAGAACGTGTGTGTAATGCCAGATGGAAACAGAAGAACGCAGGGTGTAAGTCGCCTATGAAATGGAGATGATTATAGGCAGCGCAATTAGCAATCTGTGTATCTGCCTTCCTATGACTCCCCAGGTCAGAGCACACTCATTGCTTCAGTGCTGAAGAAAGCATTTCTTTGTTATTGTAAGAGGATATGAAGCAAGAAACCTCCAAACAATCCAACCCCCAAAACACGTATCAATTATTGGCAAACACAAGAAGACCCCACTACAGTGTTGATGCTACTAGAAGATTACAGCAAGAAAACTGCCCTGTACCTACATTCAGTAGAAATATTTTTTTCCTTTCAAAGTTAAGGGTGCATGAATGGTACACTCACCTGCAGTGAAAAATTCCTTTAATTCAAACTGAAGGAGTTACAACACTGCACTTTTTTTTCACATCTTTGCTCAGTTAGGTCCGTTTTCATCACTGCACTTGTGCCCAATAGCTGCTCTCTCTGCAAACAGCCCTATGGAGATCAACAGGCAGAATTCTCACCTTTACTGAGCAAGAATGTGTGAGGATACCTGAACAAATAGGCTATAAAAAGAAAAATGGGATGATTTGGTTCTTCAGGTTCAGTGTACCAAATTGGTTTTCACAGCACTCAGAGCATTAGCTTGGGCCTGACTTTTCCTTAAGGCCTTTGTCTAGTAAGTCCAAGACCACAAGCTGAAGTAATGATGGGATTACCGACACCCCTGAACTAAGGCAAGTGCTCTTGTCAACTGGCAAAACCACCAAAAAAACCTCACCCAACAAAAAAACAAACAAACCCCCCCAAAAACACAAAGGCAGCTAGGACAGAAGTGGTGAAATCCTCTGTATTATCTTCAGCACTTTCTTTTTTTCAATCTTTAGGTTTTAGAATGCACAAAAATCTCAGAGGAATGCTACTCATTTTCCATATCTGTTCTTTCTGAATGTGCCCGTGTGTTTCTCTTTAAAACTATTTAATATATTCTTAACATGAAACATTTAATGCCTGTTGCACAAATGTGTAATAAAATTCAGCCCTGTGGCTCTTTTACTGTCAAGCTAAATAGGATCCATTTGAAACAAACGTGCAGCTTTAAAATTTCTTCATCTGAATGTTCCTGTCTTTGAAGGGAGCAATTCTCTTCTCCTGTTCCCTACAGATCAACAGGGATTTAGAGGAGCAGTAGGAGGGAGTATTTCAGGTTTGGATTTGTTTTGCCAAGACAGGGGTTTTGGATGGCAGAGCTGTACCCTACTGCATTGAAGAAAATGAATCCTTCCTTAGAGGCATTGATTTTAGCAGGTATTAAAAAGTATACACAAGTAGAAGAAAAGCAGCCCCAGACATTTTCAAAGGAAGGAAACAAAAGGGACTGAGATATGACACAAGGGATAAATACTGCTAAGAGAAGCCTTTTCCTAACCTAGATCTCACATCACTCAGGGCCAGTTTACTACCATATACAAACAAAGGAATTAGTAGTGGCTCTACACCACCACTGAGAATTCAGCTGCATTTTCATCCCCAGAAAAAGCAGCCTTTTGGTGGACAAGCCATGTTTCTAAGGTCATGGAAGAGAGGTGCATCTGAACCACTGAAGGCTGAAGGCTGCCTGGCTTTACTGTCTACACTTCAGCATTGATTACTTCAGATTAAGCTCTAGACTGATCCCCATAGACTGAACACTCTTCAGCAGTTGGGAGTATACCTTCCAACTCAGTTTTGTGTGAATTAAAGTTCAATATGTGGGAACAGTTAGGAGATTTACTTCAAAAGTATGATCCTGATCCAACCTAAAACAGTAGTGTAGAACCAGCCATAAACACCCTAGAATATGAGGCCAAACACTGTGTTACAATCAATTTTTTTCCTGTCCAACACAAACCAGTTGCAATTCTTAATAGCTCCAAAGCTGAGCAAGTTTTGTTAATATTAATGTCATTTTAAGACAGGAGTCAACAAATTATTTTATTATTACACATAATGTTTCAAATTGTCTCCTAACACGTGAGTTAGACTTTAGTCTTCAAAGAGAACTGTTAATTTTATGTTTTTTTCAGCAGTCACCCTTGGAGAAAATCAGTGGTGGTTAGCAGAGTTTGTTTTCTGGGGATTTTTTCCTACCTTCTCTAAATCTGTAAGCAATTTTTAGGCTAGGGAAGTTTCCCAGGAAGGTGTCATTAGCTTTCAGGGTGGCATTTCTGGAGGGTAGAATTATCAGAGTACTGATAATGTGATGGCCTCTGTTCCAGCACTGGCATAGGTATGTAAATAAAGAGAGATGCATTTAATGGACTGATTCTCTGTTGTCTCCTCCACAGGGAAGCTGATCTGCAAATCTCAGGTTTATTTAACATGCAGCAGCTGCACTACACAATGTCCAGAAGAAAGACCTCCACTTCCTGAATAGTCAAGCATCTTTTTACTTTGAAAGAGAAAAATATCTGATTATAAAAAGTACATGCTGCAAGTAATATTGGATTTAACAGATCATGTGATTAAGCATGTACCAGCAGCTTTACAGGTGGAGAACAGACTAACGTGACTTAACTGGTACACTTAAAGAGAGAAAAGAAAGTTATTAAGCCTTCATTTCGTTAAATGTGTAGGTAGGGAGTTTTGGACACAAAGAGGGAGAGAGAAGGATGTCATTCACACAGGAACTTCAGTCTCAGTCTTACAATGCTGAGCTTGCAAACAAAGCTCATATCTAACTAAAGGTTTATTTTAAATGAATCATGATATAAAAGAATGAATTTGTTTCTAATTAATTTTCTAAAACAAATGATAATCACATTTCTAGTAATTAGCATTTCTGGTTTGCAAGCATGTATTAGCCACTTCATTCTTATGCAGCATGAAAATAAAAGCTGAGAGTAGGAAATAAAGCAGTAAAACCAAAAAGCCCTCAATGCTATAAAATACAGAATTAAAAGGACAACGGCAACTTCCAGTGATGTGTAACGCCCTATGGGGCTTTTGAGTTTTAGTTGGGTAGCAAAGATTTCCACAATATCAACTATCATTAATTACAAAATGCCTTACATCCTTCTTTTATCTGTGGCCATTTTAGTAATATTCCTGCAAACTGAGGCTATTTTTGAGCTCTTAGCAACAGGTCTGTGTTACCTCTCTTCTTGTGAGGACACAACACGAACCCCCCTCATACTGGTAGTGTTCTGATCCATAGACTGCTGTGGAAACAATTATTGCTCAGATGAGAAATAAAAAGCTAATGTAATAAATACAAGCTATTAATCCAAGGCACCTCAGGAATGTGCTGCAGAGTGCTGGTAAATTGTAGGAAGGTAAAGCTCTGGCCAAAACCGTTCTGTGGAGCAACATGGCTGTTTCAATGAAAAATTTTTCACAGCCCCTCTCTCCTTGGTCACACATATTGAACAGAACCAGAATAGGACACGGTGCTCTTTATTTGTGTTTCTGCAGCATCAGGTACCTCAGCTGAAGCATTGGTAAAAACACAGTTGTAAAAGAGAGGAAGTTAAGCCCTCTCTAAAGCATGCCCAAGGTAGGTCCAACTCAGTATTACTAGTCTGGTATAGCAGACCAAAACCAGATTGGATATAAAGTCTCAGTAACGTATGACCCCACCTTTCATCTCCACAGTGACATCCTCTGCTACAGCCACATAAGCCCAGAGTCATCGAGCTGACTGGAGTTATCTTTGATCACATCCAGTATCAGAATGAGGTCTTCTTGTTCCTCTTAGCTTAGGGATCACCACGCAATCATTCCTTCAATACCTGCATTTTCAAAGGTCTCACTTTTTTCAGCCAGGTTATACTGGTCACCTTTGGTAGAGTTCAGCTGTGACCAGTACAGAAATACAAAACCAGTTCCTTGCAACAAGTCCACAATGCTGCATTTACATTAACAAAAGTCATATTTGTTGGGAGATGGCATGTTCTAAAAGATCCATCACACCACAGCTATTCCAGAGCCTTTATTTCATCCCTTGCTGGCCCTTTTCCCAGCACAGCAAGTCACTTGCCATCTGAGCATATGATGGCTATCGCAGACCGTGGTCCATGGTGTTCCCTTTGCCTTTTATGACAGTGATATGCTTTAAGCGCTCACACCATCAGCAAAATGTGATCCCTTCACATGTAGGCATTTTCAAACTGCTCAAGTTCCAAAGTTGTCAGATGTACCTGTATGCAACCACTATGCCCTGTTAATTTAGGGCCTTGGGTGGAAGGGTATCATTACATAACCCTTCTCGCTTAGTGATTTACAAAGTCCTAATGCAGAATAACATCAAACTTCAATGCCTGTCCCTAAAATTCTCTCTACTTTTTATTCTGCTGTTTTGTCTAGCCACACTTTTTCCTCTTTTTTTTTTTTTTTTGTTTAAATAGGAAAGTGTTTAAGTAGCTCTTTCACGTATTGATTAGGCCAGTACTCAAAGAAGAAGGGAGGTGATTGATGAATATACCTGTTCATTTAAAGTAGGTCTGAGGCAGCAGTGAAATTAGTTGCTGACTTAAGTAATTTAGTCACAAAATTATGCTCATGTAAGTAGCAAATAGAGTAATTCTGCTGTGCAGTCAGAAAGTCAACTTCTGATGCTCACAACAAAATAGAAGAAATGCTATGTGTGACTTCTTTACAGCAACTTGGACAGATCAGTGACAGTCTGGTGGATTTACACAGGAAACCCATAGAGTTAAGGGTTGAAAAACCACTGCTTTTTAGCCAGTGATAAATCATCCCATGCAGAATTTGTGAAGCTGTTATGTACTGACTGAGGAAATTACACTTTTTTCTTTTCAAGTACACATTGAGGCTAGAAAGAATTACAGTGCTATATACACATAGTGAAACCTATTCCGAGCACCTTGACACATTGATAAGACAGAAACTGCCTTTGAAGGATTTTAAAAAAAAAAAATCTCTGGCTTGATTGTGCTGGGTTTCTAATGGAGGTACAACAGAAATGCTTTCATGCCTTTGGTAACAGCTTTAGACAGGCACAAAAATTCAGATGTTTTAAAAGGATGGGAAGGTAGATGTGCTGCTTGACTCCACGGAAAGGAAGGCTGGCCCCGTATTTACAAAGTCCCCTCCTTTTCTGTAGGGCAACTAGGCCCCTAAGGTGAAATATTTATTCTCTCCTTATGGGACAGGAATGCTACGCTGCTGAGGATGAGAGTGCACTTTTTGGTAGTCCATACAGAACAGCTCTGTATCTGTACAGATACAGATTAGGCTAGATTCTATACCAATACAAACTGAAACTCCTCCAGCATCCCACAGAGACCAGCAGTCAGCAGGGCAGGTTCACCAGGAGCTTACTGACATAGCAGCAACCTCTTTTCTCCACTCTCATCCTGCTCAGCATGAGCCAGATGCAGTGACACAGCAGCAGCCACCATCACCTCTACTCCTCCCTCACAGTGCACACCCTGCCACCATTTTCTGGATTTTATACAGTGGATTTACACCAGCAAAAGCCTTAGTATAGACACAGATACATCAGCAAAAAAGCTTTTATCGGTGCCCTCTATTTTCATGGAGGAACTGGATTTAGCTTGAAGACTACTAAGAAATTTACTAGTGTATTTTAAACCCTCTTATTGGAGAAGCTGTTTGTGTCCACAAAGCACTTTGGCTCATATGCTTGTACCACTTTTTAAGTGTAGCCACACCAGCAAAGACTTTCTAGCATATCAAGACACCTAAAGACAAGTACATAGGTCATGAGCAGCCCAGGGAAGCCCAAGCAAACTCAAGCCAGCATAGTTCTGTCTTGCTTAGTACTCTCAAAACTGACAAACATTTCCAATTCCCCTGATTTCCAATTTCCCTGACAATGCAAAGCAGCAGTCTCTTCCGCACACAACACAGCCATCTGCATTGCAAGAGCAGTACTTGAAACCTCCTGAGCACCCTCAGGTCTGGTGTTAAGGCGGGAGGGATCCGGAAGCCCTTCCAGAGAGCCCTGGCTTGCTCAGCTCCCAGCTGTCCAGAGTCTGCACATCCCTCTTACGAGCTTGTCAGCAGGCAAATGGGATTTTAGTAAAGGCAACCGATAAGTCTATAGTAATAAATCTTAGCCGAATTATGTAACAAAAGGGAAAGTATAATTGCTGAGTTTCTCAGCCATTTTTTTTAAGCAGAATAGCCACTTAAAGATAACCTGGCCAGCCATAAATATAAGAATTGAGTATCATTATGAAAGAATATTTAGGCAAACTGTTACAGCAGAAACCTGGTGATGGAGTAAGTCTCACCTCTCAGCTCTAGGTACTTAAGTTCTAAGTCTCATTAAATTACTGTCAGGCAGAAGAAAGTGACAAGTACAACAGCATAAAGACAAAGAAACAGTAGGTATATCCTCATCGCAAAAAGGTGGCTGAAGTGACCAGTGTGCCTTACCTGGCCTAATCCATGTTACAGCAGCACCCGCTGCAAAGCTGCATCCATGTCACCAGGGCGCACCTTCCAGATCCTGCAGTCCCATCACTCAGTGACTGGGCAGAGCTGGCCAGTGAGCTGTTCCACCATGAGAAATTCTGAAAAAGTCTGAAAGAGAAGACAACACATTATTGTTCAAAGTCAAAATTACTGTTACATTTTCAGGAAAACAAACAAACAACAAACCTCACCACCAAGCCCATCCTCCCCAAACACGTAGACATCTTGTGAAATCAAAGGCAAGGAAGGCATTGCAGAGGACTTAGTATCTCAGCCCAAATTCTGGCAGCTCTGGGCAAGCATCTGAGTTACTGCTCAGTCTGTAGGACCGGAAAAGTGCTGCCCTGAGAGCCTCACTGCTCCTATGCACCAAGGGCTACTCAGAGGTAGCCAGCACCAGGAACTGTCAGAGAGGAGACAAGATGGGACCAGGGCTGTGACCCAAAAGAGCAGCTTTTACATTCTCAACAAGATAATATATGCTATAATACATATTATAGGAATATATATTATAGGAATACAAAAAACAATTATTGCAACCTGCATAATACTTCTCTGGTTTTGTATCATTTATAGTTTGCAGTCCCTTTCCTCCAAATCAGAAGCAACTGCTCTGGCACGTCTAGAATAAATATTTAAAACACCAATGCAAAGATAACCTCCCTCTTCTTTCTTTGCCCATCTCTTTATCTTTCAGCACTGCTAACAGGTCTGCTGTTTATAGAGAGGTGACAAAGCCTGATTAGGGATGCATCGTTTAAAAAAAAAAAAAAAAAAAAAGGGGAAAGGAAGGAGCAGATATCCTTGAGATCAGATGATTCCCCAAAATGTTTGATCCCTCAGATCAAATGCAGTGTTCTTCCTCCCACTGTGTGCGTGCGTGCATGTGCACATCTGTACCAGTTTACTGGCAGGTACCACAGTCCTTAGAATTCCTGATCACAGTCACAGGAGAATCATAGCAGAAAGGAACAAACATTGTCCATTAAAAGACAGCCTGGAGATATTTTTTGCCCGTGTTCTTGCTTTAGGCTGATACTTTGGTGTTCATTCAAACCACTGAAGTCTCTTATCAGGGACAGCACAGCATACAACTTGAAATTAAAAAAAAACACAGGCAATCTTGAGTTTCTTTAGAAAATATTAGAAGGCAAACTTTGAAATGTCTTAATTTTAAACTTCTTTCTCTTCATCATTATCTCTCCCTAAAAGCAAAGTGATGGACAGAAAGGGGGGG
>NW_020799121.1:8827055-8847473 GCF_003259725.1 Athene cunicularia | reverse complement strand
GGGGGGGGGGGGGGGGGGGGGGGGGGGGGGGGGGGAAGGAAAGAAAATAAAAAGAAACTAAAAAAAGAGGAGGCAGAAGAAAATAAAACCTGGGAAGAAAAGATTACTTCCCTGGGCTTCTATCCTGCTTTTTCATATATACCGTCTTCCTAACCACAGAACAAGAAAATTATCTTCCATTAATCACATTAAGTTTAGCCATCTGTTAAAAAATATTTTAATATTACCTGTCTCACAAAACAGAAACATCTCAAAGACAGCCACTCCATTTTCCTGATGCACTCACCTTTTTTCATTAAATAAAGTTTATATCGAAGGAAATATAGGAAAAAAATAAGGGTCTGTATCATTCTATTACCAAACTTGGTAGTAGATAACTTTGATTTGCTAATGTTGGGAATGTAATGGTAGAACTAAGATTTCCCCCAGAACACACTGGGGTTTTTTCCTTTCTCACCACTTGCATGTGCTCAGCTGCCCATAGCAAGAAACAAAGCCCATGATGAGACCAATGTTGCAGCTGGGTACCTAAGGCAGGGCTGGGGGTCCCTTTCTTGGTCTGCCTGTCAACACTGAAGTTGTCCTTGCCTGAGCTGTTCCTGCAGAGTAGTCAAATGTACTTCCCTTACCTCATGTTGTGCCATTTCTACACGCAAAGTTGACTAAAACAGTGCTATAGAGCAAGTGCTCTCATACACTTGCTTGTTATCCAACAGCACTCACATCATACCGCAGCTCAGCATTTGACTAATTCCACAGACTATAAGAGATGGAGAAATCCAAGTCCCTTTCATTATTTAACAGACCTTGAGGTGTAAAATCATTGGATCAACTTGCCAAAAGAATCTCATCTTTTAAACTCTTATTTTGAACCCATTTGGGTTTTCAGGTAACCAAGAAACTCATCTTTATTCGTAGGCAATTTGTTTTACAGCTGCCTGTAATCTCCCAACTTCCAGACTGAAAATAATTTAAAAACAAATGAGCTTCCCTGCAGATAAAATTCAGAATCTCTCTGAGCTTTCAAGATAATAAAACTAAAAGGCAATGTTAAGTTGAAAGGGGAGATGAAAAACAGAGGAAACCAGAAAGTCCCATAAAGTTCAGAATTTAACCTTAGGGCTAGAAGAAATGGGCAGAGATTAAATTCTTCATTTCCATATGCCATTTTGTGGAATTGGGATGAGAGCAGCAGCGGAGCACAGTATCTCTATCTTGTTAGCACTGTTCATATTCTCATGTGTTTTTGTATGTGTGTGTTTGTACTCCAGCTGGGCCTGCTGCCATCACATATTATATATTCACAGCTTCAGACTTTACAGCCAAGATTTTCAAAAAGCTCTGGTAGCTTGAGGTGCCTCCAACACTGAAACATCCTAAGGCAAGCAGCTTGGCAGCACTTTCAGTAAAGGATGTCTTTTTAAGGTTTCTCAGACTGGATGCTCAAATAGGCTGGTACCTCATAATCATCAATTTGTGACAAAACCTGGCAGTAGCATGAGGCACATTTCCATATATATATATATATATATATAAACTGCTGATAGAGTTGGTAGGTGGTTTTGGTTGGACATTTCAATAATATGTGATATCAAATACAGAATAATTGTAAATCTGTCTCTCTTTTCTCCAGTACTTTAGTGTTTTAATGTACTGCACCAAAACGCTTTGCAGGAGCACCGCATACCGTGGCCTGCCACCTGTGAAATGCATCTCGCTTTGTTGGTCCGTAGCACTAACCTCACGTGCCCCACGATGGCAGCTCCTCTGTGACAGACTGCAGACGTGAGGCCTGGTGGTGTCAGTGGTATAGCACACCTTCCACTCCCACTTCTACAGGGTGCAGCCCGTGTGAGCTAGCGCAGATATACGATACAAGAAGCTGGACACAGAGCCGGTGTAGGATCAAATTCCCCTTCTGACAAGCGATGGGATCTTTTCCACTGAACATGGAGCCACATTCTGTGATCTGTCTCGACGGAATTTATCACTCTCATATTTGTTTCAGTTCACACAGATGCTTAAAGCCCATTTTGAGAACACAAGGCAATTGCACATCTTGTTTGTCTAATGCCAAGCATTAACATAAATAAATTATTCAATTTTTCTACTATTTTCTACAGATTCTTACAGAGTTGCAGAAATCTTCCTATATATGCATGATAACTGCAATTATACTCAGCATATGATTTTGTCATTTTTATAAAGTTTCCCTCTTAACTTGAAAAAGTGCCTTGAAAACAATTAAATTGCAAATATTCTTAATCATACTCTCTTTCCTCACTTCCATGAAAATTCAGCAGTACCACCTCATCGTTGTTTAGGCTCACAACTCTCTTTACCTCTTCCTTCCTCTAAAATTCGTTTGCCCCATATATGCTGCAAATGTCCCTCTCCATGACAGTTCAGCTGCACTGGTCGTTGTAGCATGGAGGGAAATGTACGCGGGTGGCTGCAAGGGAATCGCTCACTCTTTTACTCTACAACCTCCAACAGCCTTAGCACATCTAAGAAAAGACTTATTCATCAGAAAAGATGATATATGCTGGGTAACAAGCTACTACTGCTGTGAAAAAAATAGCTATTTTATTGGGGAAATTGAAGGTGCCTTTAACATAATAAACAGGGAGGACAGGATAGAGGAAGACTGTTAGGCGAGAAAATGAAAACAGCCTGCCCCAGGTTACACCTCTCAGCACATTTTGTAAGGCTTCACATATATGCAAGTGTCCCCTGGCGCTTCTGCACATCAGCACAATGTAAAAGACTAGATGAGCCTGTAGGGGGGAGGAAGAAAAATTAGGCCAGCAAAGGAACTCATGTACACTCAACTGTTCCAAAAAATTAGAAAGAAAAAGGGAGAAAGAGAGCAGCACAATCATTTGCGTGGACTGATTACAGATCTTGTATCCAGGCATTTCAGACAAGGCAAGCTGGGAAAGTCAGCTGTATAACAAAAAAGTGAGGCACTGATAGGGTTGCTGTTGAAGGATTAGAAGGAATAGAAGACATTGCCTCCTTGCAAAAAAAACAAACCCCATGAATCCCTGTCTTCTCCCCACACCTGACTGTTACGAGACCAGAAAAGAGACTGTACCCCGGCATTAAAAATATGTGCACCACACCCCTCTAAACCATTTGTGCAAAGCGAAGAGGTACCATACAATGGTATCACATCTACAGCCTACCCTGAAATCAGCCCATGCTGACACAGCATCCCAGTACTGATAGCCCAGCCAGCAGGACTGGAGAGCACTGTGCCAGGTGAACCAGAGCCAGCCAAGCAGACTTCCTAGGCAACACACATACCCATTTCAGGAAGGCTAAGTGGGTACGGAGCTTGAAATCACAGCCTTGATCCTGCAGCAAGACAGAACACCTTGCCCACTGCACTCCTATTTAAGAGGAGCATTAAAAAGTCCAGGGACCCAGATCCTGATAGCAGCAATAATTCAGCCTATGAAAAGTAATAATCTAAGAGAGTTTAAAACAATCATGAAATTAAAGAATTTGAGATCAGTCAAGGAGCAAATATGTTTTTACACACTCTCAGGTTGCTCTTTCTAAGAGCAGATGCAGTGACACAAATACATGCCAAACATTTTTTGTGCTCCAGTAACCTAGCAATGGCTTCAATGTCACACGTTACAAAGGTGTCACTCCACAAAGAGCACAATGCCCTTGCGGCAGCTCAATATTAAGACACTGAAGTAAGCACTGTGTATTTTCCTTTTCAGCGAGAAGAGGAAAAAAAAAAATCACTATTTGACCTTCAACTCAACAGCCTCTTCTACATCTACCACAATCCTAAGGCTGAAAAATACACTCTCCCTTTCTCAATAGGAGGAGGAAGATGCATATCTAGCAAACAGACAGATCAAATGAATCACCATTTGTCGAGAAGTAATTATCAACATGCGACTGAGGGGTATATGATCCTGTTTGCAACATCAGAGCAACAGCGAAGCTTCACCGGAAAGATCCCATTAGTTTCATCTCACAGCAGAACCTCAAAGCTGCCCTAAAGGCACAACATACCCACAAAGAAACATTTCTTAACAAGATCCAAGCATATTTCTCTCTCCCCAGTTTGTAGCGTTTCTCCATTGTCAAGAAAGATTTCCAAAATTAACTTCTATATTTCCATTTTAAACTGAACAAATGAAAATAAAAAGTAGAATAGAATTATCCTCAGTTCACTGATCCACACCAGCAGATGTCTGGCACTCACCCTCACACTCTTTCTGTCCAAAAGAATTCATAGCACAATGCTCTAGGATGTGTCTCAGCCTACTAAATCTGCCCTGTCTGACTGCAAAAGATATGGCTTTGCACTTGTGTTTTAAACCTCATAAACATTTGTGACCATATTTAAAAGATCAAATTAAATGAGTGATACATGTTTTCAGCTACACCGTCTTCAGTCACTTATATTTATCATATTCCTGAGAGGATGTATTTAATTATTTCCATTGCATCAGCCAACTCAGCATGCTAGTACTGGATTATCTCATCTTTCTCTATAAAAAACCCAAATAACAACAACAAAAGAACAAAACAGCAGAATTCCCAGGCTGAGACGAAGTGCCAAGCAGGACTGTGAGAGGGGTCAGAGGAAGCAGTATGATAAAGTGTTGCCACATCATTTGGGAAAGGAGAACTGCAGAATTTACCAACTGCAGCCACTTTCAGAAGTGACAGAGACAGCACCTCTACCTTATCAACATGAGCCAGAAAGCAGCTGGTCCAGGGAAGCTCTTTACATTATTTTTCTGCTACTCCCGGAGAATAAGGTGAACCCTAATCAACAAGGCATGAAATTGAGATCACATACAAGAAATGCTGGGAAAGGTCAAATTTCTCTAAACTTTGCAGAAAAGCCGTACACCAGTTTCAAGCAAGGTGGTGAATCACATACTCAATTAAAGATATTCAATGGTTTTGGCTGCTGGTTTCAATTTTCAAATTGCAACTGGAAACAAAAACCCCCAAACAGCCTGATGCTATGCTTAGTGGAACCAAGTATTATCTAATCTAACTGTAAAATATTCAGTAAGTTTAAAATTCAGTCGTGTCAGCTGGAGTCTAATTTATCTCTCCCCTGTGGATTCCAAGTGTCTTTTCAAAGCTTTTTGTCATTAAAAAGGAGAGCCAAAAAAAAAAAAAAAAGAGGCAGAGTTTACAGTATGACTTCTGTATCTCCCATACAGCTTTGTGTCAGTAAGTGTGGGAGGGGTGACTAAAAGAAGGAATAAAAGGTGAGTGTAAAGGTCACCTCCTCTAACATACAGCACCTCAAACCAAAGGCTTGTTCAGTTTGTCAATATGAAAATGGATATTATGAACTAATTCATCTGTATAATTTTGAAATTTACACTTGTCTCTGCTTCTTTTTGAGGAAAAAAAACCTCAATCAACAAACCCCCAAAATAGAGCACATAGTAAAATCATCTAGAACAACAATCACTGACCTGGGAGGTGGCAGAGTTGAGTTCAAATCCCATTTCTGAATCAATTCAAATGAAACTTGGAATAGAAATCTCCCAAGAGCAGCCCGAGATCTGTCACATTCTACAACTAATTCAATGTGCAACTCCAACCAAAAAAAACACCGCCAAAAACCCACAAACAAAAACCACAACACAGCAGAATGGCCTCGTGGTTAAACCACACACCTATGAGTGTTTTTGACAAATCCTTTGAAATAGCCTTTCAAAGATCACTTTTCTGCCTTGTCAAGATAACTATGACATTTTCTTGAAGAAGTTGCCTCTTCTTAAAACCAAAGTTACATGTGGTTGAGAGATCTAAAGAATGGAATAAAGTATGAGCTTTTTCAGCCTCAGAAGAAAAAAAAAAGGCTACATTTGAAAAAAATGATGGAATGCAGCAAAGATGGATTTTAATCAATGCGCTTAAGTTCCATAACTTAGCTTGTGCCCTGATGCAACGAGGGTCTGAAAACAAAAAAGCCCAAGGAATTCTGTAATTCTGGAACATAATTCTAGCACAAGGATCACCAGAAACTATTCAAAGGTCTATTTACATGCTGCTTAAGTTGCTACACAAATTAAGAATTGCTATAATAATTAAAATTATTCATAAAAATCACTAATTTTGCTTGATTATTTAATTGTGAAACATTTATTGTCACAAAATCTTTACATGAATTTGCAGATTTCATTCAGAAAAATATTTTGCTGCAACTTTCAGACAGCATAAGGTTCTTTGCCTCTTCCTCTCTTTTATCTAAGCATGGGATTTGTATCTTCAAATTCTGCTGCAAGCAATCTCAAGGAAAGTATGGTCACTAAAAACAAAGTCCAAATGAAAAGTAAGCACAGCCTCATTGTTTGATGCATTTTGATATAATATTATTATACAAACTCTTTGAACATGGACTATCTGTATAAATTCATCCAGCTGGACCAGAAATTCACCTTTAGATTTTAGAGCTACCCAGCCTGAACTACTCTATGGTCTAAAACACACAGGACAAAGAGTTTTTACAAGTAATTCATGCTCCAAAATCCATTTTATAAAATTATCAGTCTTAAATATCCAGGATTATAATGCCTCTTTTTATTCCAAGAATATGAAAGGACTTCATGAAAGCCCTAAGAAAAACAATTTATATTTTCTTTTAAAATTACCTGCCTCCCACCCTGGCTAATAATATTAATAATAGTACACCGCTGAGCACAAACAAGTAAGTATTAAATTAGGAAGTGGTGCATCAGATTTTGTTCCTGCCCCCCAACACGGAAGGCATGTTTGCAATTCAGTGCGAATCTACTTCAAAAATAAATTCATGACCCTTTTGTTGTTGCTGTTGTATTAAGAAATGTAAATCATATTTCATTTCCCTCAAAGTAAGTACCAGTCAATTTTTTGTTTCTCCAAGCATGGATTGAATTACAGCACCTTGTTTCCTTTTGCACACACTGTGTTTCCTCTCTCCTGTTTTGATTGCTGATGATTAGTTCAAAGAGCAGGCAGTGGAAGTAAAAGATGTTGAAATAAGATAGTGAAGCCAAGCATTTGCAGTTATGAAATACAACACACGCTCTGAAGATGTGGCATGAACTCTATAATGCATATCATGCTGCTAATCTAGATTTATGATGATGATTAGAGGAAATCACAATTTCAGGTAAATAAAATAATTTGCTAAAATCTACACCACTTTGTGAGGATGAAAACATTTCTGTTTTCCTGCAGTTGCTTCTTATGAATGAAATAAATATTAATTTTACCAGAAAAAAAAATATTAAGAACTCAAACCGAAACAAAACTTGTGCTCTAGGAAATTAAATACATGAAAATTCAGATCAGCTATTCATATGCCTGTGACACTATGAAGAACGTGAATCTCTCATCCAAAACAGTAAAGACTAAGAAACTGAAAAAAGATACTTGAGAAGAGAGGAAGATGCCATGTTTGAAACAAATGCTTTTGTTCTTAAAAGACAATAGAATAAATTGCTTCATAATGGAGGAAGTATTGAAGTATGAAAACAATCTGAAATTCTGATAACTGTTCTGTGTCCACAAGTTAAGAGTTCACTACCAATGCTTCATTCATTTATTTGAACATCACTGCACTACATTCCTACCATCATTTGTCTGCTTGCATTAGATCTCCTTGAATTTTAGCAGATTCCAGTTCCGTTCTGGAAGTGTTGGAAGCAGGTAACTGAAACCAACTCTTTTATGTGAATACAACTCTTTTGATAAACCAAGGCAACGAAACACCCTCCCTTCCTGCAGCTGGAGAAAGCACTGAGGTTTCAGTTAACAAACAACAAATAAAGAAAAAACAGGCATCAGGAGTTTTTCAAATATAAAAATCAAGAGCACCCATTGTCTGGTTTTCTTACAGGAAAAAAACCAAAACAAAACAAACCCAACCACAGTTTCCTTCAGGCATTGTTCTGAGGATTAACACAGAGCCAAGAAAGTTAGCCATAAACCACATTTTACATCATTGTTAAATTGTCCAGAAACCAGAGGTTTATTATATTAAGTACTATACAGGCTCTTCGGAAAGTAAGCCCCTTCCCTCCCACTTTGCATTTTGAATGTTATATAAGACCTGTGATAAAGCCATTCTTGTGCTCATTCCTGGAGGTCTCCTTGCCCCTTTCTGGAGATGGCCTTGTTCTTCCACCCAAAAAACACTGAGTGATTACGTCTCGCAGTCTGGGATTTGCCAAATATCCCCACAAGGTCTCAGTTTCCCCTCTCTCATTGTAGCTCCCTGTCTGCCCTGGTACATTTGTACCGTAACTCTTGGATACCTTTGGCATCAATCACAGTAAAATAAGCTGCTCATATCAACAGTAAGGTCAAAGCACTGAGCAATGGCCCTTGTAGGCAGTTTACACTCTGTCGTTACCGTATTTTATATCACAGGATTAGGTACTTCAGAAATGATTCACAATATAGAATGTCCGTATCCACAGAATAAGTTCACTGTAGTCCTTACTTACTGAATTGCTTTCGAGTAAATATCTCCAATCACTCTGTCCATCAAAAACCTCGGCTCATTCAAAATTCATCACTATGGACAAATGATTTAAAATGTTCCTCCCTGCAGTTCATTAGCTGAAGTCGACCTCGAGTGGATTAGCCTTGACTGTTTCAGAAACATAGAAATACCAACCCAAAATTTCCTTTAAAATATAATTTGCAAACCTGACATGTTATTTATTTATCAGAGGGAACTGAAATTGTTTCCATATTTTCATGAAGTTAACATACCATGGAGCGTTGAGTTAGTTTCAATAATATTGCCTTCGATTTGACCTGCCAGCTGCACATCAGTTCGGCTATTAATAAACCTTCAGACCACACCTCATCTCCAATAAAGCATGTATTCTTACTGCAAAGGCTGCACTGGCCTTCAAAACGCCAATCACTGGGAAATTCTGCTAAACTAACTGAAAATGTCCAGTCTGTCTCTGAGAAAATGTGAGCTAATTTATATGTAAACCCATGTAACACAGTATTTCATTTCTTCAGGCCTGACTCACACTGATAAGCTGTTGGTCCAAATAAGAGGGGAGAAAAAAAATATATCTTTTTTTTTAAACACAAAATCAGCTGTCGAGCATCCTGCTCATTCACTCTGTGCCTGATCTGAGCTTTCTCATTCAATGATATGGAAAACAGCAGGACAAAAAAGAGCACTGGAGGACCTCTGAGTATTTTGCTCTACTCCTGTTAACAGAGGAGGGTTTGGAGCCCGGAGGATATTGTACAACCAGTACTTGAAGAGGTGAAGTCAGCCACACCATCTAGGAAAGGGACCTTACAACTGTTTAGAGGCCTTGTCCATTTTAGCAAAATTCATGTGTTACACCTGTATTTCTCCTGGAAATAACAGTGACAAGAGTCTCAGAGAGAGGTGTTGGAGTGCAGAGCCACATCCCAGAGAAGGGCGTCCCTTTGGAGTCCACCCATAGCCTTCTGAACCCTGAAAATAGTAAATATTTTACTGCTTATTATTAATATTTGCCAAGATTGGATCACTAAAGGACTTGAATGAGGTACAAAGAGTTATCAGTGCGGCTAATTAGTCCTCAATTACTGCTAACACAAGATGGCTTCCTCGATAATCTGTCAGTTATTTGTCTTCAGGAACAGCCTTGAAAAACACCATCTGTGACCACTCTCATGTAGTTTCTTTGTTTCAACTCTCCTACTTTTTCCCTTTTTTCTACTGGGCTTCAATTTCAGATGAACAGCCTATTTTTTGTTTTTAATTGCTGCTGCTGGAGGTGTCACACTTCCCTTATAACTGTACATCTCAGGTGGAATTAATCTTTTCCAACTCACACTGACAATAGTGTGTGAACAAGTGATCTTCTGTGTCTGTGAGAAATCAGAAAAATATGGGGAAAAACCGTTTCAGATGGATCCCAAGACAAATGTGTTTATTTTTTTTCCAGGCAAAATGCCCAAACAAATCTTGATTAACTTCAAATTAATTTAGGTCATACATACTGCTTTTGCTTAAAATTATTTTTCTTTGTTTGATGCTACTGGTTTTACCATTTCAAAAATAATTTAGGGAAAAATGTTTAGGGGGAAAAAATGTTGAAAGCTGAATATATTTTAAATATTACTCTAAAAATACCAGGAACATAGGTGAGGTAAACATAAGTTCTCTCCAGAAAATTTTGTCCAGTGTTATTTTTATACTCTTTTCTGACAGGACTGTAACTGTCCCTCAGAAAAATTAATTAAGCCCAAACAATACAAAACAAAATCCTGTGTCATGTTCAAGGAACCTGCTGGGACCTATCTGAGCTACTGTAAGATAATTTAATGAGTACTCATTAAATTAACATCTACCCCCACAGCAAATTCCGCAGTGAAAGATAGAAGCTGAAGAGCTTTAAATGGCTTTTCCTGCTCTCAGGGTTCCCGCTGTCTCATTTGGTTCAGGCAGCTTGAATTCTGTGCCTCCGCACTCCCGGGAAGCTAGAGCTGCCTGCAGAACAGGCTCACAAGACTTCATTTTTACTGTAAATTTCCAGCATTAAGAGGAAAAGACGACTTATTAGCCTCAAGCACAGATGCCTCTGGAATGAAAGAGAGTTCCCCCCCAGGAGCTGTGCACGGAGCTGCACGCAGCCTGGGCAGGACGGGGTCAGGTTATCCTCACTCCCTGGAACTGGAGAAGTCCCGGGTGGGATCCCATCAGCAGTCGCTCTTGGGGCATCCCTTCAGCCAGTCCCTCGAGGCAGGATGCTGCCTAACCCATTCAGCAAGCTTTCACTTGTCTTTTTTAATCCTTGACTTTCCCAAATGAAGGATTTTTGTTCATTTTTGTTCAAGCCAGAGAAGCTGGCTATCTGCTTGCTGGATTGTAAGAGCCCTTGCCTGTAAATGGCTTATACCTTACAAAGCTAGGCTAGTCAGAAGGATGCAACTGGGACAGAGATGCAGTCTGTTTCATATGCTTGCTCATTAATTAAAAAAAAAAAAAAAAAAAAAGGAAAAGAAAGGTTTTCCTCTAAGTAGGCAATTTAGATGTGCTACTAGAGTTCTGTGGAGACCAATATGAATGTATCTGTTTTACAGCAATACTTAGATGAACATAAAGAAAGCTCAGTTATGTTTCATGCTGACTCATATGCGCTGGGTAAAATGTAGATACTTCGCTTTGAACTCAGACCGGGTTTGTTTTTACAGTCTGCCATGCTGTTTGCTGACTGGATAACGCACTTAGTTCAAAGCGCATCTAAATACACTTGGCACTTGGAAAAAGCAAACTATTTAATACATTTTTAATACTAAGGTACTACAAAATAAGTCACCAAGTGTTCAGGATCACCCAACTTGGCCCAATGCCTCAGGAAAATAATGGCGTATAAGGATAGTCCATCACTACAGTAAAGGACGCTGACTTCCTTTTATAAAACCAATCTCTAATACCTCAACTGAGCTAGAGCAGACATCGTATCAGTTAAAGCAGCATCAAAAGCAACATTTATTCACATGCACACAATGCTTTTGAATTATGTTGAACTGTCTAAAGAAATTGTATGTGTCAAATAGATGCCCCCTATACATGATGAGGAAGAACTGACTGGCAGTTAGAAAGTCCCAAAATGTCCTACAGGTTCTTGGCTTTTGGAAAGCCCAATTCCAGCACATAGCCTCACAGCCAGTCTGGAGATCACTGCCGCTGGTACTGGCAGCTCTGCTAAGATCAAGGAACACTGTGCTAGGTGCTGTACAGGTAGAATAACAGTCCTTTAAGGCACTTACAGCCTATATGGAGAAAAAACAACAGCTGATGAACTTTGTTTAATCTTTCTTTGTATCCAAAACCAATTCAAGGGACTGCACTGTTGAGCTGTCAGGGAGTTAGTTACCAACTGCTAGGCCCTCATCTCTGGGTATAGTTGCCAGATTTCTGCATTCAAAGTGCAGCAGCTCTGAACCATGGGACAGCTTTTCAGGACCGTGCCAGGTAAAAGAGGAAGAATTTCAGAAAAACATTCACTGGATGAGTACCAGCCCTTTACTACCAAACCTCTAGCAGAGACAGGATCTGTAGCCCTTCCTCCAACACATTTTCAGAGCTTGTGCTGGAATCAATTGGGAAATAACACCCGAGGCAGTCTTACTAAGAACAAACAGATCCTCTCAGCACAACTGGAATACAGCAAACCGGCACAGGGAAATCAAGAAACAAAGCTGTGCAATGAAATTGTATAGACATAGGTTATCAAAGTCTTGACAGCACTTTAGTCCTACTGCAAACAGCGGCAAAAGCAGTGACTTCCTCAATGATTCTCTTAAAAAACAGAGATGAAGACATTTTTATCCTAAGGAGCATTTTGGGGTAGAGGGTTTTTTTCTGGAAATTAAAGAATATTGTATCTCCACTACAATGTCCAGGACATAAAAAGCTGTGGACCTGTGTAGCAGGAATACAAAAGAGGGTTGTATATAAGAGGTAAGAGAAGTCTTTGCTCCCCCCAGAATTCGTTGATTTATTTTGCTCCGATGTTTTGTTTTGCCCCTGGGTCATTTTTCACATGGGGCCTCTTGGCAGAGGAGGTGAGATAGAATAGTTTTGCACGGACAAACTGCTTTAAAATATAAAGGAGGAAGAGGGTATTGGGATTTAGAAATGGGTTTGTTATGACAGAGATTACTACAGGAATGATTTCTAGCGGTGAAAGACTTTCCTCTACTTGAAGTTTTTTGTTTTTTCCTTGGCATTTTTATTTTATTGTGTTTTAAGTATTTAACGTGCACACACATGCACACTCACCTTCTCTGTCTGCTCTTCCCTGAATCTGTAGCCCATCTTTCTCTCTGGCTGCAGCAGAATCTCAATAATGAAACTTCCTTTTGTTCTTGAAACCAGCTGCTGGGAGTAATGGGGGACCATCGAGGTCAGCAAAGAATCAACTGATGCATAAAGGACCGAGCATACAACTTCTCTCCAGAGAAACTAAGGTGATGCAGCATAAGGCCTGAACTGAGGTACTGCGTGCTGCAGAGAATTTCACCCAGATGAAATTGGTGTTAAGTTACATCTGAAACTGAGCCAGATTTGGAGGTACTCTACATTTACCCTGGTGACTTGCAGGTTGTTGTCTAGCCAAACTTCTTACAAGGCTCTTGAAGCAGCGACTCTGGAGCCTGGATTGCTTTGCAATAATGATGTAGCATTTAGGCCTCTGCTACTGCTAAATCTAGTTTTATGAGTAGGTCATAAAGCTTGATGGCCAGGAGCAGCGCCCATCAGTCTGGAAGGGAAGAACCAAAAGCCATGCCCACAACCACAGCTTACAGTAAAAAGCAAGTCATACACTTTAAATGAAGCTCACTTTGATACAGTGATGTTCTTCCATGACTGACCACCCTTTTTATTCTGGGGAAATGAATTACTATAGCCCTTGGGAAAATTCATTTCATTGTTTTCTACATGAGTGATAGTTTTAACGAAGACCCAAACATTTTCAGCATACAGCAAGAAAACACCAGCAGGCATTAACTAGCTTAGTGTAGACTAAACGCTCCTTAAAAATTCAACAAGAAATACACATTACCAGACTGGATGCCCCTACTCCATGTACACTGAGCTTGCAACTATTATGGTGTCCTGAAACCTCTGTCTAAACCTAGTCCTAGATCAAGTCATCACTGGTTTCTCTTAACCCTTCAGTCCCCGTTGCCACACTGGTAGTCCACACCCCAGGCTGTTATCAGCAAACACCTTGTAGCCCTGGGTCAAAACCTGCCCAGATAGACCTGTCAGCCCCTGTCACCCCACACTATCAGGCACTACATCCTTCACCAATAAGAGGATTTTGGGTTTTTTGGTACCTTCTGTCCTTTACACCAAATATAACTCCTATCCAATAACTCTTCCCAGTCCTAAACCCAAGTATTGACTAACTCCAGAAACAAAATCTAGCTCAAATCAATGCCTGTAAGCTCCAAACTCCACCTTTAGCTATATTCTCCTCAAGAACAAGCAAATCCTACCTGCCTAACACCAAAGCTAAGCTGGTTGCTTGTCTTAACCGGTAGTCTTCTGCTGTCACATTGCTGCTGATTCTTTATCTCAGTATTTCTCCTCATGCCTCAGGAATTCATAGACACAGAGGAGTTCATTGACATTACCAGCTGTGAAGGAACATGAATTACTTCCGAAAAAGAGAAAGGCGTGGGTGGAACAGTAGGAAGCATCCTGTTCTCTTATGGTTATTTCCATTCAGCTGCTGAATCAGGGAACACATTCAGATTAGTGCTGTCACTGTTTGGAACACATCTTAAATGCTATTGATTTTTAAGATGATGGGTTCATTTGTAGAATATTTTGCCATTTACAACGTTTTAGATGAAGTCATCATCAGCTTTCCAGCGGCATTTAGAAAGCCACTTTCTGGAAAAACAAATGTTCAGGTAAGATGTGAATGCTAGGCCATCTTCGGTTTTTCTGACTGTTGTTCAGCTACAGCTAAGGAATGCTTAGTTATAAATCCATCTTTGTAACATTTCTTTACCGAGCTGTACAGTCAGATGGATTCTTAAGTACCATCTGTGAGGTACTTAAAGCAATGTGCAGTACACATCAACCTTCAGATGTCTACACATCTTAGAGACTAGATGACCGTGCATCCTCTTGTCTTGCAAGTGAGGCAGCTGAAGCACAGACGATGGCTGGTGCCAGAGCAATCTGCAAGCACCGTTCAGTATGCTTTGCAGAGCAAAGGAACCAAGTCATCCTGACATGGAAGGTGTTTGTAGTTCTGAGCTATGGACAAATCATTTCAAGTTAAGCTGCAGAGCATGAAGTTAAACATGTTTAAAGTCTTTCTGCACAGCAAACGCATACCTGACGAACACACCAGCAGAGGCCCCGGAAGCAAGCACTGCCTCAACTAAGAACAACAGTCCATGCTGAGCACCGACTCTAAAGTGTGGGATATAAACTTCCCAAATCTGATGTGCATTTCAACAGAAATAACTGCTTGAGGGATCAGCTAAAGCAAGATACAATTTCAAGGCTACTGGCAGCCTTAACCACAGCACATCTCTGTGAGGCTTGACAGAAACAGGGCTGTAATTCCAGCTGTGTCAGCTCTGTCACCCTGAAATGACTGCATTTCCAACTGCATAAGAAATGTGACAATCACTCCCAGCATCTGCTTCTTCAGTGTCAGGAGTCCAGTATGAGGACTTTCTGTTTTTAAGTTTCCTTATAATTTAACCTGGCTCAGGGCAGACATCAGCTTATTGTTTTTAATTAGCCACTCTACACACTGATGTGCCCAAGCCAATACAGTTGCTGATAGCAGCACACATCAGCAGATCTGATTATTTTAACCTAGACAGACATGTAAGAGTCTGACAAGAACCGTGCCTTTGGAGGATTTACCCAAGAGGCAGCTGCTTCAGTGGTCTCTGTGTTAGATGATAGTTTGAACAGAAGAAACTTGTTCAGAAGAAAACATTTCCAAGTGACCTATAATGAAAACATGACTGCGTCTCAGACAAAAGCATGGTCAGAGCATGCAAAATAGCTTGTACCACAGATACTGCTTTCCTGACAGGTAGAGCTAAAGCTCCTGCAGTAGTTGCCTTTTTATACGTACTACCTAAAGGCTGTACCTAAGTGCACAGTCAGATGCATGTTCCTGGCATCAATTAATTGGAAATGTGCTAAGACACAGCTCTTCTTATGAAGTGACCAAAAATCCATATAATACTTTTTTTTTTTTTTTTTTTTCCAGTAGGAAGGGATTACAAGAATCAGAAGCCAGGCTTTATTTATACACACACAAGCACACAGTGTGTGTGTGTGTAAAACAGTCTCTCTACAGCCTGAATTGAAAGATTAGTTCAGGCTTTCTTTAATATGGCACTGACTCCTGACATTTCCTTTGTAAGTGTTATCATACACTCAGCCTTTGCTGCTAGCAGAAACTGCCAAAACCCTTATTCTCAAATCTTCTCCATTACTCCCTTTTGCAATTGCTGCCAATCCCTCTTCCACGCAGGACATGAACACTTCACCCTATACCCACAGCAGGACCTCAATCAAAAACCCAGAAGGGTCTTCCAGGCAGAGTAACAGATCAAACAGAGAAACAGAACAAATTCCACAAACCACATATCTTCACAGAGAATTTTCTGCCAGCAGCCACTCCCAACTTGTAATAAGAAACATCTTGCTTCTATCAGCTTGGAAAGAGATGATCAGCCTGGTGTCTAGATTGTGCACAGTGCAGAACTTTTAGGATGCTTAGCTTTCTAAAAGTATCTGTTTCAGATCAGACTTGATTTATGGCTTCATTGACATTGCATTACAGCATTACAACAGTGGGTGACAATGACAAGGCAGCACCAAAGCTCGATCACTCCAGGCGGGATGAATCACGCACAAGAGTGCTAAAGGAAGAAGAAACAGCCCATGTGCACGATGGTGAGAGTGCACACAAGAAGCAGGATAGGATCTTACATGCTGAAAATAAGTATTAGCATTACTGGTGGTACCCTGTTCCCTTATTCAGGGCCGTTCAAATGCAGCTTAATGATGCAAAAATTGACATCAGTGGTATAATGCCCTATACTAAGTTTTTGAAATTTAATGGTATTTTTTGGCAACTAATCAGTGACACTAGGCAGACATCTCAGTGACCTGAGGGCAGCTATCAGGGAAAAACAACATTAAAGCAGATCAAATCACACAGCTATCAGAAATACAGAAGGAGACTCAAACTCCGGAAAATTCTTTTACTTACAGCCAGTGTAACTCCCAACTGATTAGTCCCACTAGCATCCTTATACTAACTCAGATACTTGAAATTCAGATACTTGTCCAAGTTCTTAATTCAACTGGTGGTAAGATTAATCAGTACACTATATTCACCTATAAGTGGTAATTCCAACTACAAATACCAAACTGCATTCTGCCTTCTTAAATTTGATGTGCACCAGTAAAAACATGAAAATGAAACCTAAACGTGTAGGCTTAATCATATTACTCCAAATGGTGTATCGATTGCAGCTAATTTTATCATAGGTTTTGAGAAGTTCGCTTTCATGCTGGCTGGTTGTCACTTTGATAAATGGGAGCCAGTGGGTAACTGAAGGAGGACTGATATTTATATTTGAGAAAATAACACCAATAAGTGTACAAAGAGAAATAGCCCATTCTCTTTACTAACAATCACAGGAGTGATTAGGTTTGATGAGTCACAGTAACACCTACCCTCAAACAGATGGTCAGTTCAGAATATCCGGCTATTTCAAATTGCGTTTTCTAACAGTCGGTGCAGGTCAGGCGAGTTTGGCCCCTGTGTGAGCAGCAGTTGCCATTTTGAAGGTCAACAATACTCTACTGCAAAGGCCCTCAGGACAGTCATGTCATTTAGTCAGGACAGTGACCATCCAAATGCTGAGGTGTGGACACTAGATAAAGATGGTCCCAAGAACCAAATTATCAGTCTGAATTTCAACATCACATGGACACTGAGGCTACCTGCCTCCCTCTGCCTACCTGACTAACACCAGCAGCACTCGGCAGCAGCTGGAGCCACGTGTAGGTTCAGATTTTGTACAGAGCTGTGCAGTCAGAAGCATGTTTCTGGTCTGGGCTGTCTTCTGGTACAGCTGCCTTCTGGTGAATGAAATACTGGTGGGAGAGATCTAAGCCCATCAGCTTTGATTGGCAAGCAGCGTAGGGAGGCAAGGTGAGTCACAAGTGAAAAAGCCTTTGTTCTCCCTATTTCTATATCCTCTTTCTATGAAATCACTTGAGATCTGATCATCCTTGGGGCATTAAGGTTTACAAAACCTGCTTTCACATTCAGTATTTTAGCTTTTGTTTCATGACAACTTTATTTTAATGGTAGGAGATAAGAAACAAGACTGAACAACATTTATCTTGCATTTAATGAAAACTAATACATTTATATTAAAGGCAAAAGTTAGATGGCGTTTGCTTACTCAGACTCACCCTATTATGGATTCACAGCTTTGCTACCTAAGGATAGCCTAAATAGATTTTAAAGGATTGATCAGCAAATATTTTGGACACTGGCCTAAAACAAAGGTATCTTTGAAACTAAATTTAGAAGAAAAAAAGCCTATCAGGGATTTTAAAACAAAGTCCAGTTTCATGAAAAATTTGTCACTCCAGATTACAGAAATAGTCCATTGCATACTTGTTTAATATTTCTGGGTCACCCAGTTCAGATTCTTCTTCAGATAGAGATTAGCACCAAAGAATCCACATGTATAGGTTATAAAACCACTATCTGTATTGTGAAACACGTGGCAGATTGCAGTACATCTAGATGCAAAAATCTGTTTAGAAAATATATGATCTTGGTTCTTCCCTGGATCCTTTTCAGATGTACTATCCGTGATAATACTACCTGATACTACAGTATATGTCTTAATGCCAATTACAGGGCTGCGGTTTCCTTCTGAAGTATGTTTCTCATTCTTCATTAAAGCATGTTCTTATCTTCACAGGTTCAAAGGAATGCTTTTTTTTTCTTCACTTGCTCTGTTCTCCCTGCTCCAACATACAGCAGAATTTCTGATGAGATCTTATTTAGTTTTTGGAAACAGAATGGAAAGAGCATAATCCTTCCTGGCCAAGTGATGCCAGCCCAGAGGAGGCAGTCCATTCTGTGAATGGCTGAACATTTGAGCTATCTGGTATGCATCATTTTACCTGATGTTCATTACCAGGGTTGTGTGTATCTTCACGCTTGGACATAATTCCCTATACAGACTAAATCTAGAAGAAATTGCATAAGTACGTCTGCTGCCAAGGACAGATCTGCATTCCCCCCATTTCCATATTTACTGCCATGAAAAAACCACCAATATGAAAATTAGATGAGATTCTTCATCATGAAAACTCGTCTGTCTCACAATTCAAGCGAATGAGCGGCTTTTCCTAGCATATGATTAATTGCACTTCATCCTCAGTAATAACTGGGCCTTTGCTGGTTTTTTTTTTTCCTTCTTTAAAGAAGGAAGCACTGCCAAAAACCTATTCTTTTATCTGCATAGAGAGTTTTTATCTTTGTAAACAATTAGGCTGATTCATCAGAATCCTGAATTCTCTAAGCACAGCTTTAAAATGAGGCAATGAACTATTATTTTATCCATTTCAGAGACAAGCAAAGAGATTCAGAGATGCCTAATTCAGGCAGAGTCTGAGGACAAATTTACAAGTCAAGATGTACTCAAGACCCAGGAAAGGGATCTAAAAACATTTAAATGCCCACCATACTTGTTCTGGTAAAAATTAATCATGCAGGACTCAGTAGTAATTGGTTTGTGAAAGCAACTGTTCCTGGACAGAAGCAACCTCGATTTAAATGGGAAATAGCAGCCTATAGATTATCCAGTAATTATCCATCACTCTAGGGGTACTCATGGGTGAGGATGAGCTCCTCTTAGTCCCCTGGACAGAAGTAGCTGTATATGGCAGTGAGGGACAGGGACCAGAAGACCCAGGACTCATTCTGCAGGAATCCAGAAGTTTAGGTTTCAACTGTGTTCTCCACTAACTGGCTCTACTTTTTCTTACATTCATCCTATATCATACTCTTGATGCTCAAAATTCAACAGGCAACACTGAGATGCTGCAACAACAGGTAAAAACATTTACCAGTTTTAAAGGCAGAAAGGACTATTAACGTAATCTGCTACATAACACAGGGCAGATAATAATACCCTTTTATTCTGCCACAGACATAAAAGTTTCCCTTCTCCATCTGAAGGAAAACAGATTCCTTCAGCTGTATTATTGGAAAGAAAAAAAATTGCTATTTTCTCAGTTCCTGGACTTTATATGAGATAGAAATAAAATGATACCCAGGAATGGATTGTGTCTATCATCAGAGACACATAGACAACATATGCCTTCTGTTTTTATTGGCTGACCTCTGCAAAAATCACAGCTTATCCAATTTTGTGAATTATTGTTATTCTGTATATTTTTACAACTGCAGGTGAAATTTCTATGACTATAAAGGATCACAGACATCAAAAAGCATTTGTTATAACATTTCACTCTATTATACAAAGCGAGTGAAAGCACTGCATTCATAAGAATTTTTTCAGGCACTATATGCATTTAGGGCCACCAAATCCTTGTACTGGGACTACATCTTAAATTTAATCCAAATTCTTTATTTATAATCCACTATATTCAGTTCATTTTCGCTTATCAAGTCCACTAATAATGTCCAACTGCTATATCTGAAACTGATTAGTAAGTTATTTGAAACCAGTAAGTAAATTATTTCTCTGGTTGACTTAATACCCAGACGTCACTGGTTCAGGTTTTTTATTAGGCTTTTGCACAGGCCGTCAAGCATCATCTTGGGAAAGGGCTTGCAACCGCCCCCCCCC
>NW_020799121.1:8745279-8827005 GCF_003259725.1 Athene cunicularia | reverse complement strand
CCCCTCCCCCGCCATCCAATTCGTCATTCAACACTCATCAGAACCCATGAAAAGATTTTTCACTGGCCTTGGACTGGCGTTAGATCAGACCATCCATCTATCTTATCTGCTTCAACTACAAAGTCTCTACAGTATATGTACGTCTCAAAGGACACACATCTGTACTACAGATGGCCCAGGGGGCCAACAAGGCACATAGGTGGTGGCATAGTTATGCCATGAAAATAACCACCTGATGATTAGTAACAACTCTGAAAGATTTATACAAGTAACATTTCCATTGCAAATAACATAAGAATTATTACTCTATTCTTGAGTTTCTTTTAGTTACAAGATATCATCAGACAAGTCTGCCTCCTCTGACGTTTCTGATTCTAAAGAGCCATCTGGATGACCTCTTTTTCTACAACTGCCCTTACAGCAGCTTCCTAACATACAAAGCAATGCCAGTAATAAACTGCAATTGCACAGAGTTACTTCCAAAGTAAAAAAGAGAACAGTGCCACTAGTTAAACGAGCAAAACTACTAGCCAGCTATATTCCTATGCACTCCCAAATTACTTAGTAATGGGTACATTTATTGCCACGCAGCTATCTCAGAGGGGTGTGTGCAGGCAAAACATCTTGGATAGTATCAGGCAAGCTGCTGTTGTCATGCAAGAACAGCAGCAGTCTCAGGCAGGGAGCCTTCAGAAAACTGGGCACAGCCATTCTACAACCCACCATGAACCGTCCTCCACGACCACACTGATAGGAACAGAGGCATGACAGCAGAGGACTGAGTTACAGCAGAGAATATAAGGCAGAATAAAGGCTCAAAAAGGAAGGAGGAATAGAGGAGGAAAAAAAAAAATTAATCATGAGACTGAAAAGAAAGGAGAAGTGGGAAAAGAGAACACTAAATGAAGTGTTGAACTGGGGGAATGAAGGTGAAAACTGCAGAGGAAAACAGAAACAGAAAATTAATATCAGAAAAATTTTAAAAAAAGAAAATTAAAAACAGGAGAAGAAATTACTAAAAGAAAGAGAATTAAGGGGCTTAGTGTAATAGCTTTATTATTCTCTGGAAGCTCCTTTAGTACTAATAACAGGAGAGATTAAAGATATTTCTTTCAACCATCAAATTTTTAAGATATATTTCCTCCTACTGTATCTCATTCCAAATGTAATTTCTGCAAACATTAAATCAGAACCGGGGGAGACTTTCATATTGGACTAAAACTGGGATAAAAGTCTGGAATAGGCATCAAATAGCAGCATGCTCCACAAGGCATCATGGTGTGTAAGGAGATGTTTGTTTTGTTGTTTATTTGCTTTTCAATATCAACGGACTTTGAATTCTGAAAATAAAGACAGTATATTCCACCTCTGTTGCATTTTTTCCCTTTCCAACTTGCATCACGTGGCTCCCACTGAAGTCAGAAAAAACATTACTGAAGGTTTCAATAGAATCAAAATTACTGACCCTATCACAGCTAGACTAAATCTGTCTTTAAAAAGATCTTGGGCTGCAGCTGGTGTCTCACATATTTTCTGAGATTTACTTGCTCACCAGCTCTAAGCACCAGACATGGAAGGATACACAGGTGACACCCCAAGCTCACTCAGTAGCCCAGTATCTCTTGCAGAAGTTGTATCTATAGTTAGAGCTTTCATTAGAGAAACTTAACAGGATGAGGCAGGAATATTCATCAAACAGTCATTACCATGATGTGGGAAATTCTGATACAGAAAAGCATTTTCTTCAAATTGAAAAAAGAAAAAGGATCACTTTCAAGATAAACAGTGGGAAAAGTATTTTACTTTTTCAAAATCTTCAAAAAAAATCTTTCAAAATCTTCAAAATCAATCTTTGCCTTTCTGGGTCATTGCCCCGAAATGGAGCAGGAAGCCCGCAGTGCTGGTACCATACTAGTGGGACACACAATAATTTGAGCCTTACCCATTTTCTGAGAAGGCTACTCTGCTTACAGAGAATCATTTTAGAAGACAAATTCCTCTGAAGCAATAGAAAGCATATCCATGACTGAAGAACACAGGCCAGTCAATAAAATGAATGGTTTATATATGAAAACAAATTAAATGCCAGACTCTCATGCTTATCACGTGAACATGCTCAAATTCATTATTAGAAACTAGTCGATTCCCTGAAGTACATGCTGGGATAATAGAACAAATGCATTTGTACTGACAGTCATTGGTAAATGGCTAATCAATCCCTCAGTGCTTCTTAATTAGCAACTGCAGGAGAACCATTTAATTGGCATCTGATACTTGATTCAAACAGACAAATAAACTGCCACTCAGACCCTTATTGGCAGTCAACCTTTTTTTTTTTTTTTTCCCCCCTATTAACTCCTCTGTAGCTCCTAAAGAACATTTCTGAGGACCAGACCAAATTACCAGCTCCCTGCCATAGACTAGCTTGGCACCCTGAAGTATTTTATCATGATTTCAGTGCTGATGTTGCATTGAAACACTGCATATGCTCTACTGATTGCTCAATATGGTTTATATTAATACAAGTTGTAGGCTGTCACTGTTCAGAGAGTAGTTACAAGGAATGCATTGGTTACTTTATAACTGGTATAATTTATTATTGAACAAGCAAGTTCAACAAGCACTATAAAATCAATTTATAACTTTTATGCACTTCATCTGGGCTGAAAAATGGTTTTGTTCTCCACTATTTTCTGACTAGACCTCTTCAACAGAAAAAGGGAGAATAAAGCTTTTAAAATTGCATTTTGGTCAGCAATGCACTCTGGAAATCGAGATTAAAGATGACAGTTTTCAGATGCATAAGTTATGCTTACTTTGTTTTATGGACCTAAGGCCACCATGGTGTCAGGCATTCCATAGTGAAAGAAAACCATCCAAAGGTTAAAGAAAGAAATACACTTTGACAGAGTCAGCCAAAAACTTAGGTGATTTGCATTAGCTGAAAAACTACTCTGGTTTTGTTTACTCCTTCAAATCATTGATTCACAAAGGCATGTAGCTGGTGGTTATTAAAAGTTTCAAGAGGAATTGCAGTTTTGGAGGAAGCAAAACAAAGACTACTAAAATTCAGTGGCTGTGCCTGTAATTGCTATGCAAGACACAAAACACACCTTCCCAGTAGCATGAAATCCAATTAATACAGTTCTGGGAAGACTCGGTGCTCTAGTTCTGATGAAGATTTAAAAGTGCAATGACAGATTGCAAGAGTTAGCTGGGCCTAACACCCCTAAAAGCCTTGTTAATACCAGCAAGATTTACTTAGCATGTGTCCAGCTGGTAAAGTTAAAGAGATAGTTCATCATCCCTACTGACAGTACCATCTGGGCTTCACACTGTATCACCAGAACAGTAGGAAGGAGGAAGGCACAGATATCTGGCAAGATAGCCCATTCTAGTGAAGTTTAACATCCTAGAGTTATACACTGAATAGTCTCAGAAAAGTATCCCCCCATCATGCACCTAGGAGCTGTTAGGGGATTAATGCATCACTGTCACGACAACCCTGCTCAAAAACAGATCCAGATGCTCCATTCTGTGGTTCTCTTCACACTATGTTGCATTTACAAAATTAAATCACACCTGTCCCAGTGCAGAATCCAAGCTTTCTATCACCACCACAACCCACTATTTCACAACACACACATATTTATTAAATGGCACTCTGAGTTATCCTCAGCAACGATTAACAGTAGTGAAGTGCCCCCTGTTCACAATCAGCACTTTTCACGGCCTTGTTATTTCTTACTAAACCAGTTTATCATATCACAATCATCCTTTAGTACTTCACAGTCTGAACTGTTGTGCAGTTTGGCAATACAAACACTCTAATGCTATTTAATTAATTTTTATTCAGACTCTTGCAATCAACCATCCTATGAGATTGTTGCACCAGCATCACAACAGACTGTACAGTGGAGAAGGGCAAGGAACATGGTGCACAGCCAGTCACACACATGCTGTTTCCCTCTGAACACAACCTATTGCGTTATTCTCTACTGTGCAAGGTAAAAGTCCTGTGTTTGATATGTGGCTGCTTAATCCAGAGGGAAAGAGGATGAGCAGAGACTGTTTGAAAGAACATGTAGCTCCAAAAAATAAAACTTTACTTGAAGCTTATCAGGTAAAGGAAGAAGTATATGTGTTGGGGAAATTTTGACCTCAGAAGGTGGTGGCAGATAATATGCTCACACAAAAGTTTAAGTTTTGCAGGATCATTTATCACCTGTGACAGTATCTTGCAGTAAAAGTTCAAACTGTGTAAAGCATCAGCACTACTTCTGCACAGGAAGATGATACCTCTCTAGGAGTTTTATCAGTGGATTTTCCATGTCCTACCTATCAAACACAAGCACATCTGAGAGAGGCTTAAAATAGTAATCCACAAAAGATAGAGGAAGATTCCAATTTGAATAAACCAAGCATCTTCCTCCCCCATCCTACTATCCATAGGTTTCCTTTTATTCAAATCTACCATGCCCACAGACTTGTCAGTTGAGAAATATCTTAAATTCATCCTGTGCCTGTAGAAACAGTCTAACAACTTTAAGAGAAATACTGAGGTAGCCAGTCCCACTGCATGAATTTCAAAAGTACATAAGCCATCAATGTGGGAAGACAGCATCTATGGAAAGGTGAAGGAAGGTATGACGATCATAATTTAGACAATTTTTATTTCCTTGTTCACCATCAAAGCAGACAACAATTTTTTTGTCTTAGAGTGTTTAACAGAGGAAAGGAGATGGGCAATAGCAGCTGTGAGTAGGAAGCAAGAGAATTTCAGGGATATTGAACAGAAAAGTAAACAGAGTTTAAGTTAGGCGGTAGATCTGTTAGAAGAAAGGCAGTGATAGAAGGTTTTGAAGAAAAACAAGCACAACTGTATGCATCTCTATTTTCAAGTGAAAATTTCTGCTTAGAAATTCTAGTTTGGAAGTTAAAGTATTGTTGCTGAAAACAGAAAAGTTATGGTTTGGAAGTGCTGCTGCCTTGCCCTGGGAAACTGCAGTTTAGCTGCTCTGTGTTTTTACTTCCTTCTGTGGCCCAGAACCCAGGTTGACAACACCATCAATGACACCCCACAATTTCTCCTTATGAACAACCAAAAGGCCAAAAGCATTCTTATAAAAGGTGCCTCCCTGAGGAGCTTCAGCCATACCAGAGATGAGAAACACAAGTCTACTAAATAGAAATGCCTAAAAAATACTACCAAACCTATTTTGTAAAGAGTGTTGATTAGTCATGTCCCTTTAACTCACACAAAGAGACATTCCTACTGAAAGGCATTCAGCAGGGCTCCCTGCTGAACAACACAGGTTTCCCTGTATGCTCTCACCTCTGTGCTGTTCTGCTCGCTGCTTCATCATCTATATCCAAAGCAAAGGGAATCTGCATCCATTTGGCAAGATGCTGTCTCTGGGTCTGAACAGATATAAGCCTTCCAGCAGAGGTCTTGCCCTCACAGAGACATACCTGCCAGCTCCAGCCATCTTGTGGAAGACACAACTAGAGTACGGCATTATTTAATGAATCTCACTCCCAAACTTCAGCTTTGTGTAAGTCTTTTTCAAATCAACTAAAGGGTTGTCTCTACAGCTATGTCACTTAGATGACAATAGAGCAACAATACAATCAACACCTGAAGGGCGGTTTGAACAGGCTGAAAACGTAATTACTCCAAAACTGGGCAACGAATGGTACAAATGTCCTCCCCATCAGATCAGAAACAGCACTGCTTTCAGATTCAAGTGCAAAAGTCATTTTCTCAGCCTAGCTTTCCCCCAGCAACACACTGATGAAACTTCACAACTCCTAAGGGAACAACTCCAGTGCTGTTGGAAGATGCAGCTATAGGATCCACACACACGTGTCATGGCTTTAATCTATCTAGCACAGACTGGGAGCTAGGATGCTTTAACAAGGAACTTTTTAAAACAGACCACTGGAGTCCACCTGGGGCCACCAGTACTTATTCAGCACCTTGGGGACTGGGCCATTGTAAGGGCCCTCAAGATCTAAGCTGTTTTGAATAGAACCAACTGCAAGTATACAACTTATCTTCGATCTCACCTCTAAATACCACATTAAACATTGAAGAGTAATGACAGCCTAGCACTGCTCAGACACTAAGACATTTCAGTGTCATAATACACTTTGCCCTGATGGTTTGAGCCAGGGAAGGCTACAGATGGTGGAATGATACTGCATACAAAGTGGGATTTGCCTGTCACAGAATTAGGGTCTATGTAATTTAAAGTCATGAATACTTACAGTGTCTGGCATTTCTTGTTATACTTTCCAAGGGCTTTTTTAATGGCTTGAAGAAATATTTATAGGCTGAAAAATAGCCCAAGACCTGGACTCCCCAAGATATTTCAGCATTAGTGTATTACAAAATTACCAAGGGAGGGCTAGAAATCATTCCTTAAATAGTCTCAAAGGTAATAAAATAAAACCCATTGAAAGACAAATAGGAACATGAAGGCCCAAATATTACTATTTCTGCTTTAATCGGGTTCCATAAGAGACCTAAATCCACTAATGCTAATTAGCAATAAACAATAATAGCACTTACACAGACCTATTCAACTTTGAGATGTTATAGACACTCATTTATGAGTACATAGGAGACCGATGAGATAGGTACTATTCTTCAATATCACTAATAATGGCTAAAATTGGAATTTCTATTCCAGGAGAAATGCTCATGGAGTGTAGTTTCTGTTCCAAACTGTAATAATTCTTCTAGAAATGTCACTTCACAGGCATTTTTAAACACACTTTGCTTCATTTTAATTGACAAATCATGAAAATAATTGATGTCAATATCTGGTCTGTTCCAGAACTATGCAGCTCTAAAAACTGATCTTTTTCAAATATTTAAACTCCTTCCCCCCCCAATCTAGTTCCATCTAACTGACACATACTGCAAAGCTGAATTCTGATAAAGCTGCTTTTTCTAAAACAGAAATGTGCTGGTCCAAAAGAAACTGCTGCAGCAGGAAGGATGGGGACTATGGAGTTACTCATGTAGTGTTTCATTTTCCAAATAAAATACATTCCATTATTATTCAGCTCTATTACTACCAAAAATGGAAAATTCAGACAGACTTCAGGAATCAGCAAGCACGAGAAAAGCCTTAGCTGTTTAGGGAACATAGGCAGCAGAGCAACATGATAATTTGCAATAAACATAGCTGCCACAGAAGTAAGTTTAATTTCAGCTATCCAGCCAAGCTAAAGAGCATTTCCATGTAGCCCCTATCATGGGGAATTCCTCTTCTGTAAGCACTTGCCTAACATACGATTGTTTTGCAGTGATTAGGAGTAGGAACCATTCACTTCTCAGATGCTGATTCAAAAGTTATTAAACACACACAGAAAAATTATCACATCGTAATTAAGTCTTCATCAAATGCAATCATAAAGTCTTGAACTTTCAGCTCAACCACCTTGTGCATCAAAGTAAATGGTAAACATTTTGCCTAAAGGATTACAAATTGAATAACCCAGAGCAGTAGGAAACCAGTGTCACATGAAAAATTAAGACCCTTGGTGTTTCTAAAAGCATTCCAAACAGTAGGGAAAAAGCAATCAAAATGCATTAGCAGAGGACAATATTCACACCTCCCCTATACCCTTTTTTAAGCTATAAAAGCAAACGCCACATGAGCAAAGCAGATAAAGCTTGAATGGACAGGATTAATTAGAAAACAAAATAGTAATGGGAAAAGCTGCTGTGCTTTTTTTTTCCCCCTGCAATTTTCACTTCAGTAAGTGGCCACTTATAAAACCCAAACAAAACACTCAAAAAATCCTAGCATGGGATGACATCTCCTTGCCTTTCTTTGAGTAATGAACCTATTTTCTTGTTCTTTGAAGATAAGGCAACTTTTGACTATGAGAAATATAGGAGAAAGTTTTCTATTATAGGTATAGGTCAGCTAGAGAACAGCAGAAGAAAATTGCAATACAGCAGTGATACAAAGTTGTGGAAGATAAGTTTTCCAGATGCACTCCTGTACTTTCTTCTTTCTTCAGTTTCTGGAATTTCAAGGGCAAGTACCAAGAAACAAGGCGAGACTCTGATGGTCGTTCATTAATTTCATAGATAAAGGGAATGGATTGGGGTGGGGTGTGCAGATGGTGGGGGGAGAAAGAAAGAAAAAAAAAACTGAACTGAAACTTTTCTGTTTCAGTGCAGGGGTAAGTGAGAATGGGAATGGAGCAGCCTGGCCAGAAGGCACCAAGGGCCATTTGTTCAGTCTAGTCAGCATTGAACCTGAAACTTCAGATCATGGAGCTTGATGTTCCTCTGAATCCAATGCATACAGAGAAAATTCCTAAGCTTCCCACCCCCATCCTGAATTACTTTGATGTCAAAGCCAAAGAGGAACACCATTTAGTTGGAATTAGGCCAATGTTTCACCCCTCTTTTCTCCCAAGAAGAAACAAGGAAACCTAAATACCTCAAAGCTTTTGAAATGAAATTGTATTCATCTCCAGCTCCCTACATCCCCTCTTTTCTTTGGAGTACTTTGCTGGGTTGCTGGAAATGTTTATGTCTGGGACACCAGTTCACAGGCATGTCCCACCTGGAGTAGGATGTAACAGGCCCTGACATAAGTCTGCTTACACAGAGCAGTGTCTTTTGCAGCACCATTAAAGTAGCAAAAACCCTTGCTTCAAAATACATTCAGCTCTACTGCCATGGAATATTTAAAATAAAGCAGAGCAAACAAATATACGTATACCTATAGAAAAGACATAAATTCTTTTCTACATATGTGTGTGCATATACATACATAAAAACACATGGAGAGATACTCTAAACTACTGGCAAAGAGCTACTCAGGAGTGACAAAATCTCACTATCACATACCTAAAGGTCTCTATCATCTCCAGTATTGTGCCCATGTTCTTGATCTTGCCTGAAGAATTTAAAAAACAATGTGTCAAATCACCAAACTGTTTAAGCAACAGATGAATCAAGGATTTCAAAACACAGAAAACAAGACTGGGTGACACTAAAACAGAATAAGAGGTATCTTATTAGTACTGAGCTGAGGAGCTGTGCTACAGCATCTCTGTAGCACAAACATCATTCCAGTGTGACAGGGTGACACAAGAGATACGGACTCTTCAACAGTAGCAAAGAGAGGAAGAAAATTAAATTCCCTGTCACTCAGCTGTAAGTGGTCTAATGAAGTGACAAGCAGATTTCCCAAAATAAAAGAAATGCATTCCTCTGTCTAAATAAATACCATTAGACTGAAACCTGAAAGAAGGTTGTGAGCACAAATGCCAAATTGGAATAATCACCTTTCCTAGCAATAAAACCTTTTTCTAGCAAAACCCATTGCCTTCTCCAGGTGCCAGAAGGCTGTGTCTCAGCAGCAGGACTCTCCTAGCCCAAGGGCAAGCACACTGGCACAGCAGGTTCAGCAAAGGCTCATCCCACAGCCCATACTGCACTGGCTAGCTCATCTCTGCTGGAGCGTCTCTGGGGAAAGAGCACACCTTCCTGCAGAACAATGCAAAACTACAGCTATACATTTTCTCTCATCTTGAATCAAGCTCTGCTTTTCCCAACGGAGAGCTTTTTCCTGCTGGAGAAACTCCAGTAGAACCTCTCCAAATTACTTCCTGACATAGGACAATTAGCACACAAGTCCAGGACTTCACAGCACTGGATCACTTCCAGCATCCTCCAATCAAGCAAATCCAGCCCTCTACATTTAATTAAACTGCAAGTAAAAAGCTAGTAGTTTGTTTCATCACCAGAGTGCCATAGCAGCCCAGAGTTTTGCTTCAAAATGACCAAGGCAGAAACCACAGGCGTTCGAGTGATCTGTTATTAGAAGTACTTATCACTAGCCAGATATTTCAGGCACCAGTTCTCAGAAGTCTACACGATGGGAAAAGGAAATCTATAGCAACCTGTCAGGGGTTGGAGAGAGGCCTTTAAAGCAGGACTGACTCCAGCCTGCAGAAATCTAATGCAATCAACATGCTTCTGCCCCTGACCCTAAAAGACACACCTGGGTCCGTCCCCAGCCCCGCGCTTCCAGCTGTGCACACAGCAGGTACACAGAGGACATTCGCCACAGTGGTTCATGGCTCACGGCTCACTCATCCCTTTCCCTTTGGAACAGGATCATATGCTTAACCCCCAGCCTTTTATGATTACTGGGGTAGACTCAGTCTCCTTGACAGGTTATTTGTCCCACACTTTTCCCTTGATGAAAATCAGGAAGGTCATATACAAAGATATACATTATATCATGTAGAGATGTGGCTAATTAGAAAATGTTTTAACTGACATGTTTGCAACATGATTTTTCCCCGAAGAGTGCCTGACTTAAATCAAACATGTTTCTGAGCACACTCACTGACTTTTCCTATGGAGGTAACTCTGAATTCAAAAACTGCCCGTTAAAGTTTCACTTCCTCCAGTTTGTCTTAATTTCCTTTCACTTAGGTACACATCTGAATTTGCTCAGGAAGCCACACATGATTCTGGGAAGAGGCACTAAGGACAAGAAGGTTTAGGGAATTCTCTTTAAGGTCTTTTCATTAGCTGTCCTCTTGGAAGTAGTCGCACATCAGCAGCTCATGCTCTGTATAAAGAAAAACAAACTAAAGTC
Source organism: Athene cunicularia (assembly GCF_003259725.1). Lineage (NCBI taxonomy): Eukaryota > Metazoa > Chordata > Aves > Strigiformes > Strigidae > Athene > Athene cunicularia. The sequence continues at coordinate 8,816,359 of NW_020799121.1, read as the reverse complement.
TCTGCTCTGATCGCTTTACAGCATGATTCCAGATAGGCAATGAACATTTCAAATTTATTTACAGTGACAGATATTTCAAATGCTGATGGCTCTCAAAGGAACTTTTCATGACAATTCCCCTTCTGTTTTTGGTTTTGTTTTGTTGTGTTTTTTTTTTAAAGCAAAACTAACAAAGCAAAAAGTATCACTTTGGGCCACTTCTAGTGTAGCGAATTACACAAGTCTGAATTAAGCTGGTACATATTCTATAAGGTTGCATTAAATCTGCAACTCCAAATCCAGCAATGTTGAAGAGATTTATCAGGAATAGACAATTCAGATTGTAATAGAGTGATTTAAGATGATGCACCAAAGGGGCACGTATGCTCAGCCTCTCCTCAGCTGGCCAATTTTTTTCAGCTGAGCTATCACTGACTGTGTCATATTTCATTACTGTGGAAGCCCTGCTTGGAAATAGCGTCAAAGGAGAATGCCCATTCCTGTGCCTCTGCTAAAGAATCTGTTATAAACAGCACAAGAGGATTTCAAGTATTTGGGATTTTTTTTCTGTAGTCCCACCACCATGATATACACAGAAATTAAGAAACACATTTTTTCTATTTTGAGGTTGGGCAGGGAGCACCAACAAAAACCTTAGCACTATATCCACAGAACTAACGATTTTCCCGATCTTCCCTCAGAGCTCAGGTATCACCCAAAAGGCTGAAGGCCTCCAGCAAATCCAGAAACCTTCAGAAAAATCTGTTTTCTCATCTACCTAGATAGCTCCAGGGCAACACTGTTAACAAGGCTAAATGGCTCTGAGTTATTTTAACCACAAGCCCTTGCATGTGGGCAGTTTCATCATGCCCATCATCAGGGTATTGTTTACATTTAACCTTAGCATTTGCCCTTTTTCAAAACTGAGACAGGTTAGAAAGGACAGATTTGGCTTACCGTTCACAGCGTTTATCGACCTGAAGAGGTTATTATGATAGACTGCAAGTCCACAAGGTCTCTTGCACTTCAGCTCTGATTTCCATAAAGCTATAGATTTTGTGATTACAGCTGCCCTGTATAGGTGCATTTAGTTAACAGTTGCAATGAGCTATCCAGCTGAAAGCAGGGCCCAGTGAGAAATCTTACACGACTGTCTGCTGTGAGCTACTGCTTATCATTTTGCCATTGTAGAAACACAGAGCATTTGACTATGTGTACAGAGATGAGGTAACTTTACACACAGCTTCAGCTACACAGCAACATCCAGTACCAAAGCCAGCATCTGGACTTTGCCATATAGATATCGCCCAAGTATTTTTAAGTATCAGGTAACAACTCTCAAGTATTTGCATCTCACAAGAGCACTGGCAGGGTCCCCAGAAGACCTCAATTTGTAGCTGATGTTTCTGTTCCTCCTCTGATCTAGACCAGACTGGCAGCCTACTGCAAAATGAGCTTGTGCTACTCTCATGGCATTGCTGCTGTTGTCTCAGGAAAGCCCAGCCCTGCTGATATTCATCATTCCTACACACCAGAACAAGGAAGAAGCCATCTCTTTCCTGCTTCCCATTGAGAAGGCCAGGTAAGAAAGCTCAGGTATAACAACACTTCTTACAACTACACTACAACAGATGTACACCCATCAAGCTTTGGTGGCAGAGCACAAAGCTGTGCTTGGCATCCAAACCCAGTCCAGCATTTCCCAGGCCTGGCTCCCAGACAAGCCATCCCTTGTTTTGACACTTTTCCTTCAGCTTGCTTAAGATGAGCTCCTCATTACCATGCGGGCAGAACAACCCAGACATTGAATTTTGACTGAACACCTGTGGTGCTTAGTGGTGCTCAAGTCATTTTCATCAGTGCAGCTTCAAAGTACAGAAACACTTTAATCCATTGAAGTTGTAGTAAGGGAAATGTTGATTAATCTCTTCACGTGTCACACCCACAGTCGTCTTCCTTCTAATAAGGATATCTATCAGTACTACAACAGTTCAAGTTAAAGAAAAAAGGCCCTGACACAATACTATACTGATAAGAAATTGTAGCTAGGTTGGTGATCAGGGTTGTCTACCTTTAACATTTTTACATCTGTTAACCAGCCTAAAATATAGCCATGCTGGGCATTCAGCTTTCCTCTTCACATGATGGCCCATGATTACAGAACTGGTTTATATTTCAGGACCAAGGATGGGTGTGAATGCCCCAAACCATATTTTTCTTTCTCTCTTATAATGAGATCCACGGGTCTAGCAAGAGATATTAGCCCCACTTAACTCATTGCCGAGATTTTCTCACATATAATTACTTAGACAGATAAATCTTCTTCCCAAAACACTAAGGCACTGACAGGATGAAATAATAGCCTATACCATGGTTGCCTTTCACAGTATTTTAACTTGTGTCTTACATGGTATTTTTATTTGCTTGTACAAAATACTGTAAAACTAGATTGAATTTTCTTGACAAAAAAAACAGAGACCACAGTATTGCTGTGGAGCATTTTTCCTGTGCTGATCAACCTGCACTGGAAGATTTTAAGGTTTCTGGTCACAAGATTTTTTAAAAATCATCAACTATCCTCAGAGAAAAGACACAAATCTCCACTTTTATTTGCTAACTTGATTGGTGCTTTATTTTTCTTTCAAGTTTCTGCTGAGTCTGCTTGGCTCATAGCCAAGGGATGCATTTTACCACTCTATTGGTATCAAGTTAAGAATGACCATATTCAAGTTGATGGGGAACAGGCTGGTAGAGAAACAGACTATTAAATAAGCCCATTTCCTCAGCAACAATCCCTTTTTCTCCAGCACTTTTATAACTCTGGTTTTCAGTACCATTCCATTCTGACACAAATACCCTGCCTCCTGACCTTAAGCAAATCAGAGTTGTGTCAACACTAAGGGTGAAATTCAGATGGAGTAAATTGCTCTGAACCTCACCTTTCTCATAGCCTGCTCTTAACCTGCCAATGCTTTGTATAGCAGGAGAGATCACCGCCCAGAGGGACCTGTGCCATTCGATGCGGATGAACCTTGCCCTGAAGGGCACCTGGACATTTCCAGTACCACATTTGTTATTCGACCAATGACATCCTTAATTAAGGCCAAGTGAAATCTTAATCCCAAAGGTGCCTGGTTTGGGGGTATTTTTTTTAAAAAAAGACCATTATCTCCAAGTAGATAGTGTATCTGGTCAGGATACGAAAGTTTCTGTGGTTAACACAAAACCTGTGGTAGGAATGAAGACAGTATTTCTCTGTTCCTAGTTCAACTAATTAGTGCTCAGAACTGTGTTCAAGTATCTTTCTCTAATGCCACAGACCTTAGCTACTGCTTCATACTGAACTTCTCATAAGTCTAAAATCTGTAACATCTGTTCTATAACTTAACAAAGCAAAAGCTAAATCCCCTCTCACAAAGAAAAAAATAGCTGAAACACAAAGGGATTTAATCAAGAAACAAGTCTTCATTTATCAGTATTGCTATTGTGCTGGATTTGGCTGGGATAGAGTTAATTTTTTCCATAGTAGCCCGTATGGGGCTCTGTTTTGGGTTGGTGCTGAAAACAGTGCTGATAAGACAGGGATGTTCCCATTATCGCTGAGCAGTGCTCACACAGGGTCGAGGACCCTTCTGCTCCTCACCCCACCAGCGAGGAGACTGGGGGTGCCCAAGGAGTTGGGAGGGGACACAGCTGGGACAGCTGACCCCAACTGACCCAAGGGATGTCCCAGACCAAACGGTGTCATGGTCACACATGCTGCTGGGGGAAGAAGGAGGAAGGGGGGGACATTCAGAGTGATGGCGTTTGTCTTCCCAAGTCACCGTTACGTGTGATGGAGCCCTGCTGTCCTGGAGATGGCTGAGCACCTGCCTGCCCATGCAAGAGGTGAACGAATTCCTTGGTTTGCTTTGCTGGTGTGTATGGTTTTTGCTTTATCTATTAAACTGTCTTTATCTCAACACAGGAGTTTTCTCACTTTTAGCCTTCCAATTCTCTCCCCCACCCCACCAGGGGGGAGTGGGTGAGTGGCTGTGTGGGGCTTAGTTGCCAGGGGGCAACTGTAAAACCCCACAGGAAGTTCCCAATAAACAAGAGTCTCAGGAACCAGAGGATCTACCTTCTACAGATCTGAGGTTGCTCTGTTCTGAACAGAACTGAACAAGAGCTTCTCTGAGCAGCCAACACCCAGTCGTATTGGTGGAGACCAGGAGGAACCTTATGTGATTAGGCACGTTTTTAAAGAGAAGGCTTCACATGTCTATCCCTATTTAAATTTAAACCTCTTGAGGATCAGATTCAGTTTGGGGTCTGAGGTTTGCACACATTTGTCTTGAGATCCTGAGGTGCAGTTAATCCATTTACACAAGCCTGGTCAACTGTTAATTACTCCATTCCAACCAATTGGGAATAACATGTTCCAGATCCACAGTCAGCATCTTCACATTCCCTAGATAAGATAACACATGGCCCAGCATTGTCAGTCTAACAGAAAGCCATACTTCTTATGATTTCAGAGAAACGACTCACAAACTCAAACTTGCATACAAATAGTTGCAGGACAAGGCACAGAACTAGAAAAATGAACAACACCGCCACAATACAGCAAATCTTTCATTTGAATCCAGGAGCCACTCTGAAACAGGTGTTCTGCTGGGCTCCCCCACTGGATATGCAACTCACTAATTACCAGATTTGTCTCAGGACTACTGGCACTAATTAACACTGCAGTCTAATTAATCAGAAATTCAAATTCCACTGAAGAGCTTTTATGCAGCTATTTCTGCTAGGCACAATGTAGAATTTTTTGTTGTTGTTGGGTTTGGCTTTTTTGATAGTTTATTTTGCTTTGAACTAGTAGCAAGATTAATAGTGTTGCTATGAGTAGAATTGATCACTTTCTATTAAACAGCTTTTTGTCTTTTTTTAAAACTAATATTGCTCTTACCAAACTCAAACACATACCCTTCCCCCTGCCTTGTATGTTATTCTCAAAGCACAGTGTTTTTTTCATATGACAGTAATCAATACCTTAATTGTTGCTTGCTATAGATCTTTCCATCTGTAGACTATGAGCAGTTTGGGCTTAACCAAGGAGCTATCCTGCCACAAATTTTAAAGACTGAGATATCTGCAATTCCCCCAGTACCAGAACTAAACTCAGCCTGCCCACAAACTCACATTAAACTCAAATCACAATTGTACACTCCAATTTAGCTCAACTATAATTTCTTCAGGGACGTGCATGTTTCTTTCACTATGCTGACAGTGTTTCAAGGACAAACACGGTGTTTGACATGGCCCCACAAGAGGCTAGGGCCAAGCATGGCCTCCAGGTTTTTCAGGAATCTGAAATACTCACAGTAAAGTGCAGATTCACAGCTGCTCAGGCACCAGCTATGTATTATTGTCACCAGAGTACTGTTAACACTTTACATAAAATCCCTTCCCTCTCACATATTTTAAATGGACATTTAGCCTCCCAGTCACCATCATCTTCCCTTGAACATCTGAAACTCTGGCCTCCTGTGATGGTAAGCGAGAGACCATCATGGGATACTGCATGGCCTCCTGCATCTCCCAGAACCTCTACTAAAACAATTATACAAAAGTGGAAATATCTGTCCTGTCCAGAACATTTTCAAATTGTGCTCTGGACAATATTAATTTCAGCCACATGGGAGGGAAGCATCCAATTTTATTTTTACCAAAGCATTAATTCTTGGTAGATGTGAATATATATGAGTTCTTGCTGCTTTAACTAAAAAGTAAAATAACCTGTGAAATGTATAACAGACCATAAATGCTACCTGCCTTTAAATATTCCTCCTTCCATACTGTTACTCCTCCACATCTCTATGTAGGTTTGTCAGAATCCTTAGCCCTACAATATATTATTAAGGTGCTTCGTTAGCTATTTGTACTTTTCACTACTTAAATAATTCAGATGCAAGCAACTAGAATATTACACAAACCTACATTAGAGAGGCTTAACAGCAGACATGGCTTTAAGCAATTTCAGCAGTTTGGTCACCCGGTATATTTCTTCAGTCCCCATCCAGCAGGTTTTCAAGCTACTAAGAATATAGTACCCTACCTGGTTTTATGAAACAGCAGGAGTAGAAGATCATGCCATCAGGGGCTAGTACATCACATTCAGATCAGCCAAAATCCAGGTAAGCGCCAGGACAAAAAGCAGTAAAAGAAACTTTCCCACTCTGGCTGTTCTGGTTCCTGGAATGATTTAGCAGCTGAAGGCAGTGAGAACTACAGGTGCTCAGCAGTCTGAAATATCACACCTAACCTGGCAAGCATGGTAGAGAGAGCAGAGCTGCAAACTGGCACAAGCAGGACTTAATCCTGATACCAATGAGTCAAGATAAACAAAAGTTAACCCTTATCTTGCTGGCTTCTACATGGGGTAACATGCTAAGTCCTCACAGGCTGGTACACTAAGAAAACCTTTCCTGATTTAAGAGGCGAAAATCTAAATGCATCTAAATGGGCAAAAACTTGTAGAAAGCAAGCTCTGGTGCCTGGTGAGCACTAGGAGGCACAAACAGTAAACACTGCCCTTGTGTCCCCCCCCTCCCTCTCCTCCCCAACACCTGCACTGAGAAATGCCAACTCCAGATAAGCTGCGGCAGTTGAACATCAGCAGTTCGCTCACCAGATGCACATTAACCCAGATGCTTCTAAACTCATACAAGAATTATTTAATGCAGGTCTTGTACCCTTCTGAAAACCAAAGCATGTTTTCAATCTCCCATTACACATCCATGCATCACTGCATTTGTTTTCCAGAGTTTTTGTATGGAAGAAAGAGACTTTGCAATCATCCTGCTGATTATACCTACAGCTGGTGAAAATTATGGAAAGCCAGATGGTGTGTCACCAATTGTTCTGCAGCTGGCCACAACGAAGGCAGCTGGGGGAGACAAACACTCCCACCACACTCACCACAGAGAACAGTACAAAAAGAAATGCATCTCCTCCTAGAAAAACTCTAATTCGTTATTCAAGAAAATAGAGTTGAGGAAAATTGTTTCATGCAATTGCCAGGGGAGAAAAAGGGACAGGGGAAAAAAAAAAAAGCCACCAGGCTAGAAGTTCAGTTGCTCTGTCAAATCAGTGCAATAAAACCTAAACTAATGTGGTTGATTCCCAAGACATGGGAGTGAGGGATGTCCTTTGTTTGCAGTCGTGATAGCCATGTGTGTTCCTTGTGATGCTTCACACTTACATCTGGCAAGCTTGATTTCCTACCATCCTCCGAAGTGCTAAGATTTTCCCCTCCCTAGACAACACACCACTGAGAACAGATGCCACTCTAAGGCTCAGAATCTGAACTATATATTTTTGAGCAAACGTATGCTGGTTGGCAGAAAACCATTCATTAACACACAAAGTGAGATGATATCATAGGCTACAACGGAAAACTGCTCTACTGAAGTGCTTATTTGAAGCCCAGGCCTTTGATTTCATTTTACATGACATATGCAGACCTGTCTTTGAACGTTACCGACACCACATGCTTCAGTCAGCCATCCGCCAACCTGAACTAACTAAAAAAAGAATCTGTATCTAAACCTTTCCATAATTCTCAAGCACCAGCTGACTATGAGGTGGGAACTGTCATTCTGATCATTTCACAGATGATTTGGAAGGGCAGTTCCTTAAAGGGTCACTGACTTGTCTGTCTACCTTTAGCTTCACTGCATCCAAGGGCTCTTCAGTTGCTGAATCCATTCCCAGAGCACTTTCCATTACATCTCTCTGGAAAGGCACATCTTTTAGCCTTGCAACCCTAAGCCAGTAGTCCACAGCCCTAGATAAATAGTGTTTCCAGACTCTGAATCTATTTTTTCCAGAGCTGTGATGGCAGCAAGCACTCTCAGATGTCTACAATAGTTGTGCACATCTTATTATTCCGCTCCATCCCCCTCGTTTCATCAGGTTCTCTTAAACGGCTCATGAACACTCAAGAGCATTTACACACCTGCTGGACCTTCACTGTGCTCACTAGGTCAAATAATTGGTTGGGATCCATCACTAAAAGCAGCGGGGAAATAGGTCTGCAGCAGGCTAAAAGCCACCAACATTCTTCCAGCATGACAATACAACACTGAATGACACCTCTTGTCTTTGTTAGAAATTGCAAAAGATTTCAAATGAAGCTGAAATGCTTATTTTCTTGAGAAGGAAAAACAGAGCATTCTCCAGAGATGTGGTGACAAACTATCACAGTTAGTCCATCACTTCACAGGATCAGACTTTTGTTCTCTTCCGACAGTCCATTTTTTCAGTGTACTGATTTATTATTTTTTTTCATCCAAGTACCATGCAGCACTGCTACAGAACCTTAAAACAGCTTCTGCATTTCATCCCACAGGCTTTACCATCTAAATGACAAGGAAGGGGATTCTTTATGCATGCAGATTAGCCAGCTCTACCCTGTACAGCCAGCCAGCGTGAGACTGAGGGCATCATGATGACCAGAGTTCACGATGCTTCACAGATCGGCCTTTCAAGCAGAGGCAATCTCATTGCTTCTGCATCTGACCCCAGAAGGAAGGAATATACACAGTTTATTTGGGAAAGGCTAATGTGTTCATTGACACTGTAGCTTCATAAGAGGCTTTTTAGTCCATAACTTGAACAATATTACCTCCCAACTCAGTCTAGCTTGACATTAAAATCATATGTCCTGGTATGTAAGTACCTAATAAGAATAGTACGTGATGAGGAAGACTTTCTCCCAACAGCAGAAAAATTGTTAGTTTGCCCATGCTTCTCCACTGTTAGCCCTATCAGCTTCAAAGACAGATTTCCCCAGTATGTTAGGACAACAGAGGATCATACATTAGTCTCCATTTATTTAATAAGCTCAAACCTATAATGTGCTAAGTGTTTTCAGTGAATAAGTATCAATTGTACAACTATGTGGGCTTGACTACATGAAAAGAAAGAGAAATAGGTCAAACTATCACGATTACTTTTTAAAAAATTAATATTGTTGAACTATATAACGAACTTGCAAGGACAAAAATGTTGCCCCATGAACTTTTCCCTCTGTGCTTATCATATTGAATGTAGATATCAGTAATGATCAAGAAAGAAAAATGGATATATATACATATAAAAATTTCATGCACAAAACCTAAACCACTGTAAACTCATGCCTTTCTACAGATGATGATTCACTCATTAAATCTAGAAACATTTTCAGACACTGAAGTGGATAACATATCTGTGTGGGTATGGGGTAACTGGGAGACTGAAGTGATGGATAATTTGAAAGGTTAAGATACTATATTAAGAATATATTTATGACCAGAGCTGAAAAAAAGTTCCAAATTTTTTTTTAAAAAAATATTGACTATGTTTTGGCTGTATTTGATGGATTTTCCTATAAATGCAATGTTTGCTAAACTAAAAGGAGAATAAACCTGTTTTCTAACCAGCTTCCTTAGGGCTGAAGTACAGTGCCCATACTCCTTCTCCCCAGGGGTATCCCCCCCAAGGCAGCCAGTATGTCTGTGTGCAGCTGATCCCTTAACCACATGCTGCTGGCTCTTGCAGGCTTTAGCAGCCCTGCATTACTCACTGGAAAGGTGGGTACATGAATGTATTGTGTACAGATGGAAAGATTTATTTTTCTAAAATCGAGATAGATATATCTAGAGATACATAATACACAAATAAATATCAGAAAAGAACCCCTGACTAAACTGGGACTGAGACTGCATTGCTGCTTCTCTGGGCTCTGCTTTCAGCACGCAGCTACCACATCCCCAGGGCACGCTCAGCTCACATTCTATGTGCCATATCAACCAACTCCACATGGACCAGCTCCTCATCTGGTGCAAACTGGCACTGTTCCAATGACTTAATCAGAATTTTGCTAATTAGCACCAGCACACAACTGATGGCTTTCTGCCTGAGGAGATGTGAACATTTTTCCTGCCTGCTGGCCTGTGAAAGCTTTTGCTAGCATGGGACAATCTTTTCTGATGTGGTAGAAAAACAGTTGTGCGTCGTGTTTCCATTTCTGGAAAGAACTTCAGTAAATGCTTGCTGCAATGACGAGACAGGCTCTAGCAGGCTGCGGTTCTGTAAGACCCAGAGATGTCAAACAGGACACTGTGACCACACAGGTCAGCTGGAAAAGTGTGCTTCTGACACACTGCCAGAGGAAACGAGCTCTCCTCATCAACAGCACATAACTGTGCTGAGCCAAGCAGTCTCCCCACTGCAGGGAAAACACAGCATATGTGCAAAGTAATTAACAGCTACCGTTTAACTCCGGAAACCAAACGAACAGGGACAGAGCTAGAGAACATTAGAACCGGTGTACTGTTTCTTGGCACTAATGAAGGACAAAGCACAGCACTTCTCCGCTCACTCTGCACTCAGGTCTGTGTACACACATGGAGACACAGAAGAAAATACAGCAATATTTATTATTGATACTTGTGACAAAGAGCACCTGTATAGCACAACAGAGGTGGAATCCAACTCTGCTAGGCAGACTGCCTCCAAAAGCGTAACACACAAATACACCGTAATGACAGATGAAGCATTTGTTAACGATGGCATGGCCAGATTAGGCAATGTGACCAAGGTTACACAGACAGCCAAAGGACACTGAGAATCTCTGGTACAGTCCTCTTTGCATCTGGAATGCATTCCCAGATGGAGATAGACAAAAAAACCCAGAGTCAATACTGCCAGGTATCTTAGGCTTAACTGGAGTCACTCTGATTTGCATTGATACTAATGATAGCACGTAGAAAAGCTCATCAATTTTATAGAGTGAAAGTTTCATTAGCTATAAAGAAGTTGGACAATAATGGGCATGAAATTACAGAATAAAAGACATACAGGATCATATAAAATTACAGACTGATTTCTCTCCTACAAAAGATGACATTCAGAAAATGGTAAAGGCACTTCCCACTAATTAAAGGTGTTTAATCACATCATCTCTTTCAGACAGACTCAAGTTTGTAGTTGCAACTATACTGGTGTAAAGAATTAAGGCAGTGGGAAACACAGCACAGGTTTTTTAGGTGACCTGAAAATACAGTGCTCCCATTCTCATCTTCAGTTGCTATTTCTTTCAGTGCTGCCAAATGTTAAACAGACCCTAGAAGCAAAGAGCTCAGCAGTTAATATGGTACAATTTACAGCAGGAGCTTACATACAGCCTATGTAAAATACAGCTCTGTGTCACAAACCTCCATTGCATGGATTTCATAGAGAAGATGCAGAGGCTATGCTGACTTCCAAGGTTATAATTCAGCAGAAGAGCTGGAGCAACAAGCATATTTTATTATGAGAGGCTGCAGGCTTATTTATTTATCCAGCTTGTGCACCAGGCAGATGCTAGAAAGAAGATGCAACCTTTCCCCCAGGCTCGCACACATGGCAATTATGTGTCTGAAACACCTCCCTCCCAGAGAGCATGGAGCCTCGCTCGCAATTCAGCACCGCAGGAAGCCAGCACAAGCCAAGGAAGGATGCCATGGGAATACAGGATAGCACCAGGATTCTCAACCTTTTCCAAAGTCCACTCTTTCTTACTCAGCTGAGAACCAGTAGCAACCCAAGCATTACATTTAATAACTTGATAAGGCTGGCAGCAAGAAGCCCTGAGTTAACAGGATACTACACTCTCTATCTTGGAGCAAGCACAGAGTACAAGAGCAAATATGACCCAAAGGGGCATATCAAGGACTCCTTGATATATTAGCTGCTATAATTGTGCAAGCTGGTTTTATGTCAGCTCTGCAGAACAAACAGCACTTAAGGAAGACAGTTCCTTCCTTTCTGGAGCAATTGATGGAGTTGCAGCAGGACTCTATAGAGACTATGAAGGGGATAGGCAAGAGAGGTGGCCTTTTAAAGAACAGGCCACGCACTGGCCACTTACCTAACATTAATGTTGAACTGCCCGCAGTGAGCTCTTCCTTGTTGTATGCCATTTTCAAATCATTAGCATGCGTCATGATCATGTGACTTCAGCAAGGAGAAGGACTGTCGATTAATGTGTCTTTACAGCAGCCCTTTCACCTCACTAGGACATTTTGCTTGTAGAGTTAACTGTCCGTTTGTCACTTCCAAATGAAAGTTGTCAGCTGTGTAAATACTATTGGCCCCACGGGAGTTGTGTCTCCAACCCTTGTTCCAAATAGAAGAGAGGCTGGGAAATCTGACAGACAAAATGAATTCTGAAGTGTTTCTGCAAATGACAGTCCAGAGCATCCTTCCAGGCTTTACATTTTCTTTCCCTCCTGCATCTGCAGGCAGCACCTGCTCAGCAGCTGTATCCCTACCTTCCTTCTAGTGCCAGCTCCTGGCATCAGGAAATGCCAACTTCTGGAAATAAACATCTTTGAACTCCACTAAAATTGGGGCAAAATTCAATGTGATATGCAAAAATTTGAGTGCTTGGGTTTTGGTCTGGTTGCAGCTTAAACCTCAGAGCTGCAGGATCACCTGGGGGTTCTAAAATGACTTATGTACAGGTGAGAAAAAGATTCATTTAGTTTCTGGCAGTTTCTCATTGAGAGTTGGGTAGCATCTGTGAAAGGCAGCCATTTGGTTTTGATTAATGAGAAAGGTTTGCTGAGCACAGATGGAACAAAACCAAAACCACTGTGAGAACAACTGCTGGGTTTACCCGTATCCAACAGCCAAACACAAAGTGTACACGGACAGGGAACAGGCCTCACAACACGACAGGGACACATTTATGTATTCACATGAGATACAGTTCAAAAGGACTCACAGTCTGGAACCCAACTGCCATAGACCTTTTAAGACCATAAGAATAGACCCAATATCTAGAACAATTAAGTCACTGTTATGGGAGGACTTTGTCAGAGGCCTGTTTTAGTCAGGGTGCTGCTATGTCTCTGTCAAATTACGCTGTCATTAGTCCAAGCACGCTACAATGGCATGGCCCATCTGCAGAAATTCTCAACCAAAATGTCACCAAAACAGGATAAAAGAACTCACCAACACCAATTTGATGTAGATAAGCAGACACTCCTTTATTAACGGCCGGGTGCGTAGGGGAGTTGTCTCACCAACAACACACACCTAACCTGTGTAGCATGCTGATTATATAGGATACAGTAATACATATTAATCAAGTTCTCATACATAAACATGTTAATTCCCATAACTCACTTTCTTATTCCCACCTCTTTCCAGTCACGTGCACTTGAGTCCTGAAATGGGTTGGGGGGCTGCTTTTGCAACCACACAGACTACTGACCTAAGAGATAGACGCTCCAATGCCCTTGAACCAAGGATTTTGGCTCAACATTGCAATTTTAACATGCTTTGAGGCCCTTTCACAATGTAACTTTTAGAACACCTACAGGGTGCCCTATTGTCTACAGGACAATAAATTGTCCTTATCTAACAGTCTAACAATGGTACCTCATCATGAGTCTTATTCTTTGTATAGAATTCTGGTTAATGATTATCATCAGCCTACGTGGCCTTGTCCTGAGACTTTACAAGGACTTTGTATCAGCATAACTGGCTGTATGGTTACTTTAAACTAAATACAGTATCTCTGTGACTACTTAAAACATTACACCACTGTCTTTCATAAAAAATGATATTCCTGTAAAAATTCCATTTAATCGATTAGCCCTAATCATTCCTTATCAAAATCTCCAAAAATCATCAGCTCAAATTAACAACAAATCAGTAACTAACAAAAACAAACGTTGCTCTGTCATTGGTGGCTCTGGAGCTCCTTTGTCTTCACTGTGCCCTACAGATGTATGGTTACATTGGTTCCTCACCTTCCTGGTGTGCTGACACAACCCACCCTACTGAGTTCAGTGCTACTGTGGCCACCTGGGCAAGGTAGCTCCTGCTTATGGTTTTGGGTTATTAAGGAAAGTAAGATCCAGCAATTCCCCCGTGGTTGGAGATACAGGTATGTATGGGCTGTAACTTCCATATCGAGAACTGGCTTCCACTTAAGTACTGGTAACAGGCATGTATTGAAATCAGGCTGGGTTTGAGGCTCTAAAGTGACATACTAACAATGCTTCTCCCTTGGTCTCCCCGCTTTCTCAGGCTTCCCAGTTCATTCTTCTTTTGTCTAAAAATTATTTCTTGCTCTTTCTTCTAAAAACCCGCTTGATGCATTAGTTTTTCTATCTTCTTCCATCTCTGTTTCTCAGTTTCAGTTCATATGCTCTTGTCTCTAACTTGCTCCCACACAGCTTTGGCTCCATCCACCTTCCCCATTCAGAATTTTACATTTCAATCATGTCCTCTCAATCTCTTGTCTCCTAATGAATTCAAGCCTAATTTTCTTAACCTCTCCAAACAGCTCTAAACCATCGAGACCTTTTATCCTACTAGTTACTCTCTCCTGCACCTTTTCTAATTCTTCAATATGCTTTCTGTAATAAGAACAAACCACTAGAGGTAAAAGCCTCTTTTCTGGCAAGTGGAGACATTTATTAGAAAGAACAGAAGAATGCTAATAGCAGCCCCATTTCCTCTCTGTGAGGACAGACACAGACGCTCATTTGCAGCCTGGATAGATCCCTAAGAATCAATCCTGCAACAGGGGTGAAATGGGAGTAGCTGATCTGTAGGGGATTCAGTCTGCTTCCTCATCTACTGCACAGACTGCAGCTGCTTCTCATCCAAGTAACAAACCAGTAAAAATACGGTGCCCACTGCAATAAGCATTTCATTTAAAGGAGTCTCATCACTTTTGCACAGTGCAGGTACCTTACGGGCTGGGGCAGAACAAGTTCCTTTCAATAGTTTTACCAGTCTACTTCTATCTTGACCTAGAGAGATGGGGTCAAGCATTTCATTCTAAGAGCATGTCTACCAGCCTCCTCATCTATTTCCTGGCAGTACAATACCACTGCAAATTCACAAGAGAGCTCGATCTAAAGACAGAAGGGATCATCATTCTTACAACCTGGATGCCACCTGTAGAGCAGCCTCAAGGTTTACTCATCCCTAAAATAACTGCCCTGACCAAAACTGCCACAGGACTTCCTGGCATAGTTACTGCAGTGTCACCATTAATGGGTGAAAAACAAAGGAGTTCACAGAAACTTCTTAAAGATTTGTTCAGACAGCTTCAACCCACTAAATCAACAGAATATGAAGGAGACATAGAGCGTTTCCCTCATCATCTTCATTAACCCAGAGGAAACATGCTGCAGTAACATGCTGCCAGTTGTCATACTCTGCCTGTTAATCCTCAAAGTAGGAGAAGCAGCAGTGCCTCTAATGTCTAGAAACAAGTCTGAAACAAATCTCTGAATAACTCTGACTCTTCTGAATTACCAAAACACTTAAGCACCACTCCTAATTCCCCATCTAACTCGTAAAAGCCTAAAGTAGACCAGCAATGCTGAATTAGAACTCAAGAGTTAGAACTCAAACCTGGATCTGAGCTTTGCCACTTTGGTAGAAAGGTTTGCAGCAGTTTGAAGCTCCATGAAAAGCATTTGCAGCAACAGTAATGCATGTTGCAAAGCTATTCTTTTAATGTTATATGGGGATGTTATAAACAGTGAAAACAGAGTAATTACTTTTTTTCTTTCATCCTTACTTCCAACTGTTGTATGTTTGATCTCAAAACTTCAGTCAGGCCTGCCAAAGATCATGAACTCTGCCTGGCATTTCTGCATTTGCCAATTCTGCCACTGAATTCTGCCCCACTAGTAAAACACCACTTAGCATAAGGGAAAATTGGGGTGAACGGAGCTTGCCAAAAAAGATTCAAATTCATATTCCCACTTAGAGTGATATACAGCCCACTACTAAAACTGGGGCTCTAGGAATTAGAATTCTTGTTTTGTGGCTATCCAAAAAGTACAGATGATTTACATGGAGTAAAGACAGGGCCCCAGTTGTGAGAGCTGCTTTCAGAGTCTTCATCATCTTCTGCTGAGACCAAGAGAAGAATTAACCCTGAAAATACAACCCTACAGGAACATTTGGTGTGGGTTTGTGGTTTTGGTTTTTTCTTTTATTTCATCCACCCCTTTAAAAACTTTGGTGTTCCTTCTTCCAAGCAATGAGCAGTCCCAACTGCACTTTCAGCAGCTTCCTTTGGTGAAGTACATTCCCTGGTAGAAAACAAGGATAATGAAACATTAGGGATTCCTCCCAGACTAATTGAACCTATTACATTTCATGAGATTTCTACATTTCATTTAGCCTGAAATAAAACAAAGATTGTGTGTCTTTCATGAGTCTATTGAGTAAAAAGCCAAATGTACCTTTAACAGAGCTGCAAAAATTAGTCTCTTCTTATTAAATCATACTTAACAAATTATAGCAGTGACACAAGTTAATTGCAGAGTTATCTGGAGGATGGTAGAGTTATCATGAGTCACTCTGTAATTAGGAACAGAGCATGATTTCTAACAGTTACCAAAGCTATCACACTGGAAGAAATTCTTACTGTGAAACGATGAGTTGCCTGTTATGCTCTAACGCATTGCAGCCAGACCCCAATTACACTACTGCCATTAATATCTGCTCCAAACACACTAAGCAGAAGCTTCCATTTCAGAGGCATTCACTGTGCTATGAAGATGGGCCCTGTTCAAAAACTTAACAGTGTGAGGAAGCGTGGCCTGAAAGGTGACAGGCTATTGCCACTGACACAGTGAAAGGAGGAGTGAGCAGCACTTATTATCATAAATCCTATATACGTTCAGAGTGAATAATTAACCAGAGACTGCAGTACACAGTAACAGGATCCCACTGCCAACTACATACCCCTCACACACCCTGATGGGACAGGAAATACGGCACATCATGTCTTTGCTGTTGAGATGCCCATGGTTGACCATATGGGAAAAATGAGAAAAGCAGAACAGATTTAAGGTCTGAGGAAGAACTTCAACAGCAAGTTACTGGCTACAGGTAAACAGAAATGTGGTAAAGCTACAGCTGTAGAAAAGGGGAGAACTGAGGCCTGGAAGTTGTTCAGTGCATAACTGAAACCACTGATGCCTTGAGAGCAAGAGGTGAAAAACTGGTTAAGTAGGAGGCAGATGCTGCAACACTCTTAGAGGCAGGATAAAGAAGGAGAACAAAATAAAAGCCAAGATTATTTTCAGTAAAGGACTAGGACTCTGTGGAGGCTTCTCTGGACTTTCCTCCAGAGGAGGGTCAGAAGTGCACTGAAGCACTTATGCATTGAAAAGGATTTGGATGATCACAATTACTTCATACTAAAGAAGAGCAATATGTATCACCCAAGAATGCCAAGAAATTCACAGTGCCCCTTCACAGATCTCAGGTGCCAGGCTGAAATCATTAGTGTATAAACATAGAGAAAAGCAGAAATATTTCATCAGTTTTAACTGGGCAAACTTCTTGTCTCAAGTACTAGGAGTATCTAATGTCTGCTCAGCACAGACCTATAATTTCTTCAGAACCTCCTACTGCTTTCTGCCTGCAGTTTCTCTTGGGTAAGAGAGTAACTGCTGATAAGAGGCCTGCATCAGTGTGGGGGTGCTAACAGTCCCTGGAAGATTTAATGCTGCATTTCAGTAACAGCCCACAAAGCATTCGGTGAAACTTCCTCGTTAAGCTGCTTTACGATAAATCAGTGCTAAACTGTAATTGCAATTTGCTTTTCAAGAACATCCATTTCTCAGAAGTCTATAAAAATTCAGGATGAACATCAGCTAAGCCAAATTTTGCACTTCAGCCCCTTTGTTTTTCAGATTTGAACTATCCCCGATTACCTTCCTTATATACCTCTGACATTTATGAGATCTATAGGCAATGTGTTCTGTGCCTGTTGGCAGGAGCTTGGCATTATTCACACTACCAGATACCACTTTCTGTAATAACTCAGAATGAGGGGAAGGTGCAAGCAATGCAGTCCAACCTACCTGCAAAGAAAAATAATGTATTTTCCTCTGCTACACTACAAAAAAAAAGTATGTTTTGTTCCACTCACATCTAAAAAGGGAGCTTTGGGAGACAAAGGTCTCATTTTAAGCTCCGTACACTCCAAGGGGTATGGCACTCTCAGAGGCATGAAGGGGAGATTAAAAAAAAAAAAAAAGGAAAATAATGAGAGTCAGCTCTTTCTGTCCAATTCTGTCATTTGCTATCACAGCCAGACATACCTCTCCATGTTTCTGGGAACATATCTCATTAACCTGGGGTTCATGCATGCCTAAGGTAATCAGTGTTTTGCAGAGGGTCCATGGAGTACACAGCAGAGATTACCATTTTAAGAAAGGAGGCATTTGGAAGCCTATTTCTGAAACAGATGCAAAGAGTCTCCCAAGGCTCACAGTGCAATGTTCTTGCATCTCCTTTTTCAACAAAGAGATGCCCCCAGGAACAGCCTGGTGGTACTGTGGTACTGTCTGCAAAGCGGACCTGGCCAGATACATCACTGATTCAGGCTCTGCCAACGGCATCTTGCAGATTCCCTGGTAGAAATCCGGGATCATCTGCCCTTGGGACCAGTTTCATTAATGGCCAAATCTTGGTATAGCTGTGCCAGTGCAAATCTCTGGGACAGACATCTGAGCCATTTACCCAGCATGAAAACAGGGAGTGCTACCCTGGTGGAAAACTGCAGCTTACAAAAGATAAGTGCAGCTACACGGGTAGTTGAAAAATGAGAGCTGGATGGTAGGCTCCCATTTTAGAAAAGACTCTCTGGGGAACACTTCAGTGGAAAAACCATATGCCCATGTTTCGTATCAAATTCTTGCCACTCTTGAGTGTCAGAAAAGGGAGCTGCACAGGTTAGTACAATGTATAACTCTTGCATCAACAACATAGCATTTTAGAAATGTAAATATAGCCGCAGTGCATGTAAGGACAATGCGATCAAAAAGTGACACTGAAAAAAAAGGACGGTTAATTGGATCTGGATAGCATTTGCAGAGAGCAGCTAATCAACATGCCAGATAATCAACGCAAGGTAAATTTCATCACTGTCATTACTACACTCATTACTGGTGGCAATTTTCTCACTTTGGACAACGGAACTTACTTCTGCCAGTATCACCTTCCAATTCTATTGCACTTAGAGATTAGTTCTGTGAATTTCATGTTTCCAAAATACAAACCATACACTTCATCCTTTTCTGTTCATTTTTTTTCCCTTCTCCATTTGTACCTTAACCCATTTTGTAAGAAAAGTCTACTGATCCTTTAAGCTTACTCTCAGTGCACATCAGTGCACATCCATCTGCAGTCCTTTCTGCAGATATTTGTCATTTAAATATGTATCCCTCATTTTCAAAGTTTAAATGTAAGAACTTTGCAGCAATAACAATTTTCAGGATACATGCATGCAAAGAAAATGGACTGCTGCTATACTGCAAAGAAATTATAGTCAAACCAGTTAGATGTTTCTAGAAAAACTTGATTTCTATCTTTATTGGCTTCACTATCTCCTTATAAAAGGAACAAAACAATTAATTCTACTTTGGAAAAAAAAAAAAAAAAAGGGTGTGTTTCTCTTTTGACACTGACTTTCTGAACGCTAGAGAAATAAGTGTTGCAGAAATTACCCACGCCATGCTGAGTATTTTAACGTAATGGGCATCCTCTAATTTGTACTGCGGACAATTTCATCTCTCAGATGTTAAAAACTGAATTGCATCGTAAGATAGCATAAGATAGGAGATCACAGAGTTTAAGATCTGGTTTAGGTTTTTTCTACCACAATGAAGCAGAATTTTTCACTCCTGCTCAGTATTTGTCATCCATTAAATCTGCTTAGGAGGTTCGTCCAGCAGTTCACACACACTCCATCTGGTTTCACAGAATGCCACATCCCTTGGTGACTAGTAAAGTCAAGGAAATCAAATGGTGAATAGACTGTGTTGCCTCAAACAGCGCAGAAACACAAGTAATGATAAGTTACATCCATTTAAGTTTACCCTCTGCTGTGCAGTGTAAAATGGGAATGAGTGGTTTATGATGCAAGAATTGAAATGATGTATTTGTAGTTCCCCTGTAACAGCTCAGACACACTTACCTTTATTGAGGAATTATAATCCCCTCGCGTATCAATCTCAGGGCAGCTCATTGAGAATTCTCTCTTAGCATTTGGCCCTGTGTTCAGCAAGACTGCATAAGCCAAGCAGGGGAACATGCTGCCAAGGGGGTAACGAATAGGCCATACTGTATTTTAATTATGGAGAAGAGAACAAGGTATTCTGACAGATGATGGCAGTCTGCATTGATGGTTTCTTTGATGGAAGCCTGTCTTGGTGAATGAAGTGTCTTTCAGTACAGTGAAAATAATGAGCTCCCTAGTGTAGGCTCAGCTATTTTTAAGAAACCATTTTCTTTCTGCTCCACAGTTACCAGCCAAGCTACGCCAATCCTTTCAAACATGGCTCAGGGTAAAAAAAGAATAGCTGGAAATGCACAGCAGTCCAGTCTATCATTATGGATAACGAAACAAACTGTGCTGAGTAGCACTTAACACTCTGGTTTAGAAATCCCACAATTCGATCAACAAGGCCCTTCACTGACTGTGCAGCCGTGCAGTCACAGCAGCCCAGATTTCAAATGCAGACAGGATTCACCCCTGGCATCATCTTCCTTATGATTCACCCAATACTTTCCCCTGAATATTGCCACCCTGAGCCCCTGCCATGGCACATGGCTTTGTCAGGGCATCTTAGGCTGAGTCTTTACGCTTTAAATTTTTCTACTGGATTCCCGAATCCTGTCATTGCAGCTCAGCTCTCAGCCCCAGCTACAACCTTCCCACAGCTTATTTAGGACTGCCCTTCTCTCCGGGGACCATCAGGCCCTTCTGGTTCTGATTCCTTTAGAAAAACTTTACAAGAAGGCTCTCAACAGATCCTGTTTCTCTCCATCTACCTTAAACTGTGCAACAGGACAACAAGTATTTTATGTGACACACACCATCATGTATCCACAGCTACATTTCCCACAGATGCCAGTGTATATTGTGTAATTATAATTATTGATTACTTTTAGCTAAAAGGGTTGAACATTGTTATCCAAAAAATTCAGATTTCTCCATCGATAGGCCCAAGATAACCCAGGGCAAAAGTAACTGTGTTGCACCCTGGGGAAAAACAAAGTAATGCAAATTCCAGGGCAAGTGTTTCTAGACAAGTGGCAAATTTATAAGTAGATGGGAGGAAAAAATGATTAAGCATTGAAATGAATATTGACCATAATAAGACAGGCTAATAAAGTGAACATCACATTCTAATTATGAGAAGGAAATAATTTCTAGTAATAGCATAGCTTTAATTAACCACTACAAAGAAAATGCACTGGTAAATTAAAACAAAAGCAAAAATTGGAAATCACAACTTAAATATTTTCCTGGGGAAATCATGAGAGTTTACACCCCATTCCACACCCTTGAATATAATGTACTCCCTAAAATTATTCTGAGCCTAATTTTCCTCTAAAATGAAGCAGCACTGTTGCAGTAACTTCAAAAGCAGAAGTAGAAACCAGAGACCTGGTGCTGAAACTTGAAGGGGAGGGGGGGGTGGGGGCTGTATCTTCTCTACTATCATTAATCTTTCATGAGCCATCTCCAATTCCTGCAAATTTATTCATTATTTGAAAGTATTTCCCAAATAGTCGGCATGAATCACTTCCAGACTTTGGGCAGTTCACTAAAACGTCCATTTCAGCAGCATGCAATTCAAGATATGCAGTTTAGTAGCACATTTCTGCTTCTGCTTCGCCACCGGAAATGTTTCAGCAGGGATATAATGACAAAGAGACAGGCAGTGCACATCCAGCACAACCTGCTATATTTCAGGAAATGGAGAACATTCTTCAGGGAAACCAGACATAAAGATGAATTTCTTATACCCTGCAAGCATCCTCAAATATCATAAGCAAATTATTCATGAGCATAATTGAGAGGGATGTGGTGAATTCAGTTGCTTCTTTCAGTCAAAGCTGGAACCCATTTTCAAAGTCCTGGCCTTAGCACATGAATGACTGAGTAAAGCTCATTAGCCTGAATTATAATAAAAGGTAAGAGTAGATTATAAAACTACTTCTTAATTAACTATAAATCTCTCTCACAATTCTTTACCTGTAATGCACACAAAGTCTAAAGAGAAATGGCCAAATAGCAGAGTAATTCTCTCAGAGTAAGAGCCATGCCTGGACCACCAGTGACCACCTGCAGGATTGCAGCTCTGCACCCCCAGCCTGGACACCCAGCAGCAGTTCTCTCCATCCACTGCACAGCTGCTCTGGTCCAGAAACCAGGAGGCCATAAAAGTTACCAGAATGAACCATATTTCCCGTGAGTCAAAACTTGCTCATATTTTTCAAAAAAAAGAAGACAGCGTACAAGCCTGTCTTAAGCTGCCACTCTCCAAAGATGCATGCATTTGTTTATTTCAAGGAAAACCTCTTATAGCCCCGACCCTCCACAGATTATCCTATAGACTGTATCTTTGAAATTACTACTTGGCCTGAATCTTTCTAAACAAGTGCCTGAGGCATCGTTCACTGAAAATAATTAAAATCTGGAGAAAGTACTAAAAACCTCTAATAGAGGTATTATGCAGCCTTAGCTCCATGTACTGGCATGCATAACTACTGTAAATTTAAGAGAAACACAGTTCCTCTAACCACAGCCAGTGCAGCTCAGGAATCATGCTCATCCAGCCACATTTTGGAACAAGAGCTATTCCAAACCGTAGAGAAATCACCAGGATCTCTTTGCTGGTCAACATTTGGTCCAACCTCAGTTTAGATAGGAGGAAGTTGGCATTTTACTGTCTAAGTCTGTGAGGACACACTACATTACACATGTCCTGTGTTTCCTGTAAATACCCCTTTTCACTCACTTTGTGCTAAGAAGTATTTAATTGTACACAAGAGAAACGGAAACCCACGTGCAAACCCAGTGTTTACCTGAATCCTAACACGCAGTTAAGACCATTCAGCTTCCTGACAATCAAGTCACTCAAGCCTGATGGATCACCATTCCCACCGTGGACAGGATACGATTTACCTCAAGTACAACAATGGCTCGAGCGTGTCAAAGAACTGCCATAGGACGCTGAGAGGTATTGACAGCTGAAGGCTCCGTGCCTGTCATTTCTGACACTTTGCACATGCATCAGTTGGAGTTTGTAGCATCTGACAGGTAGAGAGTAACAACTGAGCGTGCACGTCCCAGCGCTGCAGGGGAGAGGCTTTGACAGATCAGCCTGGACTGTCTCGAATTAGAGTGGACAGATGCTTTCTCTATGATCCTGAGGACAACATAAGAAATTCGGGCTGTACATCCTGAAATATAATTGTAAGTAAATATGAAATGGGTTCCCAGAGGCCCGAGTAGCGTACGCACCCGGAGTTAGCACTTTTTTCCAGCTGTCACTTCCAAACAGTGCCTGGTGCTGAGTGCAGAAAAAAATTGTTTCTTCAGTATCCACAGATCCCTTGATTGCTGTTTAAGAGCCTGATCCAAAAACCTTCTCTCTGAAAGCTGGTCACTGCCATCCATTCGAGCACTTTGCATCACCTCGGTGTCAGACTCCTCGGGGTCATTTCAAGGTGTCACAGAAAGGGCTTAACAGTAAGGAGCTTCTCTTGGCACCAGTTAAGCACTTCATGGGCACTCAGGAGGCAGATCCCCAGCCTCCCTGCCACAGGGGTGGAAGGCAGCGCAGCAGCCCTGGGAGACGGCCCTCCTCTTCCCGCCTCGCCTCCTTCACCACCCGCACAGGCCCCATCCCTTCCCCGCACTAGCACCAGGGCTGCAGCGAGCCTTAGCTTCCCTTCAGTGAGCTGCCACGCTTAGTGTCTTCAGAGGACAAAACTCCAATCATAATTAACCACGAGAATGAAAAATAAATCGATAGAATTGCACTGCGTGCCCGTGGCCAGGCGCCGGGAGCTGAGGGGGCCGCAGGCGCCTCTGTGGGGAGAGGCCGGGGCTGAGCCCCCCAGCGAGGGGAAACGCCTCTGAGAAAGGGCAAAACGGTGCTTGGGGTGAGGAAAAAAGTGTGAGAACCAGCCCTGAGAGCACCCAGGTCAGAGCAGGGCGAGGAGGAGGAGCTGCAGGCCGGGGGCAGAGTCCCCTGCACCCTGAGGGACAGGCGGCGGGAGCAGGGGAAGGCGTGAGGAGGGAGGAGCAGGGGAAGGCGTGAGGAGGGAGGAGCAGGGGAAGGCGTGAGGAGGGAGGAGCAGGGGAAGGCGTGAGGAGGGAGGAGCAGGGGAAGGTGTGAGGAGGGAGGAGCAGGGGAAGGTGTGAGGAGCGAGGAGCAGGGGAAGGTGTGAGGAGGGAGGAGCAGGGGAAGGTGTGAGGGGGAAGGAGCAGGGGAAGGTGTGAGGGGGAAGGAGCGGCTGAGGAGCTGTTAGGACTGACCACAACTCCCTGTTCCCTGTCCCTCTGTGCTGCTGGGGGGCACAGAGGAGTCAGGAGTTGAGGGAGGAGAATCAGAGGAGCTGGGAGAAGACGACTGAAGGTGAACCTGAGCAAACAGAGGGGTGAGGGAAGGTGGTGTTTTAATTTATTTGCTTTCCACTATCCAAACCTCTTGTAATTGGCAATAAATTATTTTTCTCCAAGTCGAGTTTGTTTAGTCTATGACAGTAACTGCCTCTTGTGTCGACCCACGGGCTTTTTGTACCTTATTTTCTCACACACACCCCCCCTCTCCTGCTGAGGGGGAGTGAGAGAACAGCTGAGTGGGCAGCTGGCTGGCCATCAGCCAAGGTCAACCCACCACAACGATATATCAAAATCTACTGCTTATTCTCGTTTATTGCAAATAAGGAATTTTTGATTATGAAGGCTTTCTAAAATTGGGGAAAATAAGGGAGTCAGTGGTAAAGTGTGCTGGAGGAATTTCCATCTTGAGATCTCAGGATATTTTACATCAATTAAAGACCACATTATACCTAGCTTTGTGGGGTCCTCAGGGGAAATAAAGAAAAAAAATTAAAAAAAAAGAGAACAAAACAGCAGCATCCTTGACCCCATCCACTTATGTTCATTATGTTCACAACATACTTGGCTCTAGCACTGCTAACGGAGTGTTGTGGAGTGTTCACAACAGGAGTGTTGTGAACAACAGAAGTTAACACACCTGGTATCTCCTTGACAGACTTGCAGTGGGAAAATACAGTTCTAATATCTGGTTTTGGATCAGGCCTCCCTGGCATCCAGCTGTCAGGAAGCACAGTCAAAACAAACTTGTGTGGGATGAAATTGTCCCCAGTTCAGTCTTCACAAGCATTTCCAAACTTTCACTTTGTGGAAGTAAACCAGTTCTACATGCGTTTGCAGAGCTTCAGCACCATGGAATGAAAAGCAGAGAGAAGAGAAATAAAAGCCATACTGTAAACTACATTAAAGAGGGAAAAGTATGCTTTGTGAAACAGATTTTTTTTTTTTTTTTAGTGTTAGAACATAGTTTTAGGTGAAGAGCTACATTAATCTTACATAGGATGCATGATTAATAGAGTAGCCAATGCTCCTGCTGGTCAGCAGAGGGACAATGGTGTCAACAGTGTCATCACCAGATATATGTACATTTTAAGTCCTGACAAATGAAGCTTAATGTT
Source organism: Athene cunicularia (assembly GCF_003259725.1). Taxonomy (NCBI): domain Eukaryota; kingdom Metazoa; phylum Chordata; class Aves; order Strigiformes; family Strigidae; genus Athene; species Athene cunicularia. Next base: position 8,790,781 of record NW_020799121.1, on the reverse strand, counting down.
CCATAGGATATGAAAACAAATGAAGACAGAGCAACACTAAGGTCCAGAAACAAAGTGAGTTTAGAGGAAGCACAGACATTGCTGGGATACAGAAAGCAGCCTTTTAAAGGTAAACTGAAGTTTGGAGTAACAAAGTGTGGCAAGTACAGCTGTTGCTCAGTCAATTCATTAGCACAACAGACACCCAATGGCCTATCATTTATAATGTGACTGTGTCAGTCTAGATGGAGAATCTGCTGAAATCAGACTGGGATCCTAAGCACTGGAGAGCTCCACACAGTGAAAGAGAGACCCAGGTAATAAGAGGCAGTTGCCTAGTCATCCTCCACCATGTCACGCTGAGAGACAGACACACTGCTGCTGTCAACAGAAGAACCTCACTTTAAGATATACTGTCTGCCTCTGCCTGGGGATGCTCTGGTTTTGTTGTGCAGGATCCCATTCCTACTTTGATTTGTTCAGCCCTTGGCTGGGCTGAGACACAACACAATGAAAGAACTGTGGCCTGTAAGGGAGACAGGAGCACAAGGCTTCAAAGCACAGCTTCCACCTCGCTCTGCAGGAATAAGGTATTTCTGTTCAAGGTGATCAGGACTTCAGAAATGTTTTCTTTCATTTTCCAAAAGCAAAATTTTTGCTTCTTAACTAAAGTGTTTTCAGTCTTCTCTATGGAGAGGAACAGCTATCCTCAGACTTTTGCCTTTCTCTAGCCAAGGATCCCTATGACCTAGAGCTGCAGCATCAAGGAAGCCATGGAAAGCTTTTGAAAGATAATGCTGTACTTTTTAAGCCTTGCAACATGCTGAGAAGGAGGCAGGTCACCTTTGCTATATCTATCACCAGTGAGAGCTATGTTCTCTGGAAGGGAGGCAATTCTGCTGGCAATTGCAGACTCCTGTGTCTCTGTATGTATTTTAAAATAGCTACAATGCAGATGCCAGAATGACATTTATTTGGAGCAGTCACCATATTATAAAATTTGCTTTGTTGATGGGAAAGCAAGTCACACCCTAGCTGCATGCAATTTAGCTTCAAGACTTTCTCCTGTCACCACTGGCCCCTGCATGCTGTTCTTTACCATCATATAACAGTGACTACTGACAGTGTTTGTTCCTACTGCTGCATGAGTTTCAAAGCAAAAGAGAACTGAGCCCATTAACTTGATTTTTTTCTTACTTATACAAATCTGATCCTGGCTCCCACCACACCTATGGCACCATTCCCTTCAAGCTCAAACCTGCAGCTATAATTCCTATGGAGCTTTATCAGTAGCTATTAACTTCCTTCTACAAGTTTCTAAGCCTCCAATTGACTTCTAGGCAACAGGATTCATCACTATTTCTTGCCCTAATGCAAAAAAAATATTGCTCGCGTCACTTTGCAAATGCTTCAGCTGGCCCTAGCTCCACTCCTTCACTCTTCCTGAGCTGAATCCTTTAAAAGTTGTTGATTGTGCTATAGATCTCCTGGCACATGTCCAAATTTCTTCTTTACAGTGTTAAAGTCTGTCCAGCTGCCAACCCCCCTTTCCACATACACATAAATAAATGAGCTGCTGAGAGCATTTTCAGCCTGTTATCACTGTATTGGGTGTTCCACACAGAGAAAACTGGAGCAGCTACAACTCACACTATTTTATTTAATATGTATCAATGCCAACCAGTATCTAATGGGTGTAATGATTGAATACTGACAAGCGTATTTTTTCAGCCCAGTTCTGGTTTGGCAATAACGCCTGACCAAGATTGATGACTCTAATACCAAAGCAGGCAGTTTGTTTGTTTCTTCTACAGGCTTCATTTTTCAAATAGCCTCAGATTCCCCTTCCCTCCTCCAAAAGAAAAAGGGTGTGGAAAATTGTGATGACTACTGAGATACCTATATGAGTACGGTTGCTGTTTATTCGGGGCCACCAAACCACAGAGGCCAGATTGACTAACACACTAACTTGGTTTATTCTAGCATAATTCACATGGTTTTATATCAGTATAAAACTGGTCTGTCACAGTGACATATGCAGTTCCCTCAGTGAGGGATTCAGTTACTGGTGTGGAACGAAACCTGAGCAGGTCTGATCGGATCACAACAGGGACATTTCACACATACTTATCAAGTGCCCACACAAGATTCAAAGCAGTTCTCAAGAATAAGAGTGTCAGCAGCACAAACTCAAAGAACAAAACACACTCCACAAGCAAGGCATGGTTTTCCTTTTTACACTGTCTTTAGGAGTTAGCAGCAGATCCCAAGGCCATCTGAGAACAGCAAGGGAACACTGACATGCAAAGCTGAGCTAGGAGCCATTTTACAGCAGGGAGTAAGACCACAGTGTATGTGACTCAAAAATAAGACAGTTAAAAGTTTGTCTTGCCTAAGGAGAATCCACTGGGAGGCAAAGTACACTGCTGTATGCTACAGATGGCAATTACCTAGAAAAAGAACAGAGGAAATGGGAGAAAGCTCTAAAATAGGAACTCGATGGTGTATTTTGCTCTCTAAGGAGAAATCTGGCAATGTTGTATTTGTGCATCAACTCTCCTGTGTTTTTATCAAGAGTAGTCTGGACCTGGCCTACTCCTCCTAGTTTTGTTGTTGTATCACTTCAATTTTTATATGGTCTTTACAAAGGAGTCACCTGTGTTTGGGGGTACATTTCAAAAATGAAGACACAGGTCTTGCTCCTCACTGGCAGAGCAGACCCATAAAAGAGAGATGCTCAAGGGTTGGACACAGGAACATATCTGATTTTACTCAATCCTACCAGTGGCAGAAACTGCTTTCATGTCCCACTGGCATAACAACAAAGCCACTATGACCAGCATAAACTGAACAAAAAGAAGAAGAAATGAAAAAAAAAGGCAGAGGTCTGTCTTACATGAGCCTCTGAATACTGCACAGCAAACATGCACAGGCTCAGAAACCAGCTGCCTCCTTCTCAGCTCCAGTCAAGATGCAACACATACAGAGGTAGAATTTCTTGTGAGCCATAAGCAGAAATAACCTCTCTTTAAAATTTTCTGAGTTCCATTTATACAAGATCTTCGAAAGCAGTAGTACTTGTACTTCAGAGCCAAAGACAAAAAGCAATTGTAGAGATGAGTCCCCAGAGGGATCTTTGTTCATCCTTAGCCTAGAGAACTTCTTGCTAGTCTATTATACTGTTCCTAATTTGAAACAATGTGTGATATATTGGAAAGGTTAAATAGGACTGATCAGCAGTAGAAAGTACATTTTACACCGAATTAGGCAGGGTAAACAGGAGTCAGTGGCTGTGTTATACAGTAGATCTATACTACAGTGATCCCGTATGCTTCTTTCAAATCCTCTCCTGAATGAAGTACCACCACACTTTCACACCTGAAAAAGCTCACCAAATATCACTATGGCATGCCTCTTCAAAGAAAGATTCATTTTAGCTTTGAAAAGACAAGCAAGATATTTAATTCATTCTTGATGATCTTGAGCCATAATTCTCAGCCATACACCCCTGATACTATTACCAACACTTTCCATTCAACCCCCTGATTCTAACAGCCTTTCTTTGCCTCAGTTTCCCCTCACAGTTCCACCAATATTTGCTGAAAAGTTGAGCAGCTTGAGCAGCTCACAAACCTGTAATTAAAGACTACAGTTAGACAAATTACAAGGTCGGGATTGAATGCAAGGACATTAGGTAAATGTCATTTAGAAAACACAAGCCACAAAAAAAAATCCCAGACATTTACTGGTGTGAACAACTTTTCCTAATAATACCTAATACCTAAATCTTAGTAATACTAAAATCTTTAGTAATACCTAAATCTAACTCATTTACTTCTTATTTGCTTCTCACTTCATTGGAAGTTTTTCTCAGAGCAAAGGTGCCTTTGAGCAAAGGTAGATGAACCAAGAACAAAGTCTTACTTGAGCAGAATCTGAGAGATTAAATGCTTGGGAAAGTGGGCAGCAAAGTAGGCTGAAATGTAAATACGGAGAGTACCTTACACTGACTGGAAATAAAACTGAAGCAAGCTCTCACTATGTTATTTAGTACTCTAGTTGTCAGGGTGCTCTAGTTAATGGCAATAGAAACAATATGATGGACATTATTCCGTGTCCTCCACAGACACACAGGCATATATGCATACTTACTTAACCATTTGTACACGGATGAAACCTGAACTTTAAGGATTGAAACCAAATTAACAACTATATTAATAACAAGACTAAAGTATCTTTGCAACTATGAATTTAAGTATTGGGTTAAAAAAATTCCTGTCCCAGAATCCACAGCATTTGCACCTAATACTGAGGCTCAGGTACCTCTCAAAAAATGTCATAAAAGTTAACATAGTTTTCTTTACTACATTGCAGGATCATTTTGAGTGGAATCAGTCTCATGACTGCAGGTGATAAAATATAAGTGTAAATGCTGTATAACATCCTGCTGAGATGGAACACCATGCGACGCTACCACCAACATTCCATGCAAGGAAAGAACAAGTGACCACTGGATATCTTGCAGGAATATGATTTGCTGACATTTGTTTTAGAACACTATTATTACTTTCAATACTTTCAGATGCTGTTCACAGCAAAGGAGAGAAGTAACTCCTGAAAACCGAAAGAGAGGGTAGTTTCCTTGTCTTTCAGCACAGCAAAGCAAAAGTTGGTCCAAGATTTGAAAAGAAGCAGACACTGATTTGAAATTTTCTTTATTGCACCTTATTGTCATAGGTACAAGTGTGCTCATGGCTCTGGTAAATCTGAGTTTTGACTTTCTAGAGATTTCCATTACTTATTTTCACTCAACTCCCTCAGTCCTTTTAAGAGGGGGAAAAAAAAAAAATATTTCTTTTCTGCACACTAAAAATGGAATTGTCACTAGGTGCATTTTCTTTTTTTTCTTGGGGTTTTTTGTTTACTCTCTTGAGTAGAGAGATCACTTGTACCTCTGAGATTCTTATTTCCAGCTTGGGACTGAAAAATCTCATTGTGATAAAAGACATAGTCACAAAACACCACAGCTTCCAGAGAGCTTCATATACCATCAACTTTAGCTAATTCTTAATAATTCATGTGTAAAACATGCACCAAGGGCAGAAAAGGGATTAACCACTTTAACAAGTCTACTTTTAATTTGTAACCTGGATCAGACAAAACTTTGCTTGGAAGCATTCCCTCTCCAGGTGCATCTAGAAATTTGTTGCTCGCAAAATGTTTCTGCCCACGTTGTAAATAGCCCAGCCCAGTAAGAATTCAGATAATTAGCATCCACAGTATTATTTGATAAATGTAATGCTACAAGAACATACAGAGACTCCCGAGTCACTGAAGAGAGCGACTTGGATACAGTCCTGCAGTGCTCTGGTCAAAAGCAAATGCATGAAAAGAGACTGGGGGAAGAGAACTGACTTTTGTCAGCTTAGATAGAAGTAAGGAATCTAAAGGACTAGAGCACAATGCTCAGAGTTCTGGTATTCAAACAGTTTAATATTAAGCAGAGGCTAGGCCACTACTGGTATTTTTAATTAGATAAAAATTTCCAAACAAATGTAATCAAGAAATAGAGACAAAATAAAGAAATCTTGCTGCTTATCAAATGCATACACAGTCTCTTTTTTTTTTTTTTTTAAATTTATTTTGCAAATGCTTGGCTCAAATTCAAGATGTGCTTTTCTCAGAGCACTATGAAAGACTCTAGCGTTTCTAGCCCTTCAACAGTTTGGTTTGCACACACAACCCAACACAGAGCTGTACGGGTAATTCCCTAGAGTCATTTTGCATCATTGCTGCTCCCATTTGCTTCTACAGCAGTAGCACTGAGGTGGTGTTGAATAACAGAGACCCTGCAGTGTCACTTGTATGAATCCTACAAAACTACTCTTACCAAATCCTTCACAATCCAGTTAGAAGAGGTTCAAGGTAGCATAAACATAATCAAGGCTGAAAAACCTCTACGAAAGACATGTCAAGGGACATCATATGCAGGTAGGCGGTAATTATGGGCATAGATCGCTGCCCCAAAAGCATTTGAACCCTTACTTCCTTTGAAAAATAAATATCCATCAGCAAACTCTGCTCAATCCACTAAAATTACCAGGAATTGCCTTAACTCTTATAGACACCACGGAAGTGGGTCTGGAAAATACAGCTTTTATACAATAAGACTTTTTCCCTTAAAAAAAAAGTTTCATATTTAAAATTATTTGCAAAATATGGAGGATACAGTACAAATTCCAGGATCCTACATCTCCAGGTCCTGAGAGATGTCTCACTGTTAACTTGGTAAAATAACCTCCGATATATTCTAATCCATCTCCAATTTGTTTCAATATGGCAGGTGGTGATATGTCATTGGGAACCGTAACTCACAGCATAACTGGCTTCTTTGAGGTCCTTTGAAGTGATGTTACTGTTCTTGGGATATTTTCTAAAAGCCCCTGCTAAATGATCCATATCCTCTACTACAGCTAAACAATAATTGATTTTTCTGTTCTTTCTAAGCACTGTCCCATTGCCAACATATATTTCTCATTTAAGTTCCTGGAGCATTTTGTTGCCTCTCCAGCTTAATCTTGCCTTTCTATAAAGTTACTTTATGAGCCTCCCCATCTGTTTCTGCGAGATGTGTGTGCATGTTCTGTATGTGTATCTCTATATATAGCTATTACCCAGACAGGTGTATGTTTGCTGACTGCACAGCATGTACACACAGCCTGTCAGGAGCTGCCGTGACAACACTGTAAAATGAGATTCTGAATCTGCTTCACTGCTGATCCTGGTCCCTGTTTAATATCTGAGACCGTGATGAATCATGTTGGCCATCCTGGTTTCTCCTTACTGAATCTTAGCCTGCAACATCTCTTCCTGGTGTTACATAGATTGTTTTGGGATTACAAACTCTTTGTGTGCGTTAAGACTCAATTTTTGGCCCATTACTATTCTGGATTTTATGCTGACAGTAAAGCAGATTGTTAGCATCACATTCCTCTTTATCTGTTTGCCAATAACATGGAACATCAAAATACTGAGTGAGGAATCTTAGTGCACTGCCCAACCCTCCTGCTTAATATTAGTACCTTGAGGATCTGCATCTTACACAATTAAAGTTCAGTCCTGACGAGGCTTGGGGGTTTGGGTCCTGAATAAAATGGATCCTCCACCCTTTTTTTTTTTTTTTTTTTTTTTTTTTTTTTAATTTTTAATGTTCATAACATTAACAAAGTGCCTCATATTGACAGGCCCCTGTGGCTGGCTGTGCCCTGGTTGTGAGGCTCTGAAACAAGCCCTACCACATCCTGCTGTCCTGGTGTGGACATCAGCTCAGCAGTTGTAAAAAGCCTCAGGAGCAAGATCTAGATTCAAGGGATGCTTCATTACTGCAATAAGCAGAGGATGCAAAACCACAGCTTATTTTAATTTTCTTGTGATGGCTTTGTGTACTTAGGTTAGCTGAAGAAAGTAGCAGCCAGATATGCTGGTCCCAGCAGACAGTGTTATCTGCCAGTAACCTGCCACATTACGTCTTTTGTGCTTGTCACTGCTTTGGCTGGGGTTTGAAGAAAATGTACCTATATAGGCCTCTTCTTTCAGAGAAGCATTGTGCATGATCACACCAACATGAAACAGGGTGCATGCACTGCATTCCCAGCTGCTTTGTTTTGCATGGATGCTAAGTGTTAAAACATATCAACAGATTTTGTGTCTTTTTCTGCCCTTTCATGATTTTCCATAACTGAGAAAGTGTTTCTCTTAGGTCCTCAGCTGGGAATTTCACCTCACTAAGCTCCTGCTATTGCAGGGACCTTATGACCTTCAGCGTGCCTTTGGGCCCTCCTGCTCTTTTCTTACAACACAGCATAGCTGTAGCTTGTGATTTTTACTGCAGGTCTTAAATTTGTGCAGGGAAGTATTTTGTGCTTTATGACCACGTGAAACCATGAAGGATGGATTCTTACAGACACTGCATTTACCCCTACCCCAATCTCTTTCCAAACTTGTCTTTCCAGAAGTCAAAAGACTCTCAGTTGGAGTAAACACCTGAAAAGCAAAAATACTCCTTCTGGGAGTTTGCAAACCAACATATTTTTCTACTAAGTGAGCATTCCTCCCCCTGCAAATGAAACTCTGCTCAGGATCACCAGCAAATATCACATAATCATCAGGGAAACATGCATAGCAGTTCAGAGGAGTCCACATCCTTTGAGGACATGTCAGGTTCCTACTTCATCAGATCTAGTGTCAGTGAACACACTACACCTTGACACTTCCCGATGGGTACCTGTAGAAAGGTCTTCTCCAGTACCGAGACCAGATCTTTAAATACAGTACAGCATTCAAGGGTCTGAGACCCTATTTAAGTTCAAGTATTCTATGCTTCAAAACACAGAATTTACCTCCCCTAGAAAGGGCAGGATCCAGTCTGTGCCTGGTAATCAAGGCAAGTGCTCTTAAAGAGCATTTCTGGATCCACCTACACTCAATTTTTTTAAGTCAACACACTCTAAAGAAAAGTAGAGAAAAAAACTTACAGCCAAAGTGCCTTTATTTTGCTACAAGACATGTTTTCCAGACACCTTTTGCTGTTGCCACAGCTAGCCACCTCGGGTGCCACCAGCCCATGTGCCAGGCTGGCAGGGGGCCACATGTTCCTGAGAGGTGAGGGATGACAGAAAGAAATGGGGGAGCATCTCATTTACTGACATTGCCCAGACTGTAAAAAACAGGGCTCAGATGGGAAAGGGAGGGAAGGCCATTGAACTAAAAGGTTTGCTTTGTTGTTTTTTTCCCCCCTCTTAACAAATTAAACAGAAAGTCTAAAAACTACAGCTTGCATAATTTAAAATATCTGTAAACATGCACCATGCATAATTGATTATAAACAACATGCTAATCACCTCATAATGTGAAAAGAGGGGCAACCTACCCTCAGTTTATGTATAAGTAACAAGATGGAAGCTTGCTGAGCTCTGTATAATAGGTTTTTTCCCCCCTCTTACATTTGTGTCTCAGCATGAAGGTAAGCCACAGCTTAGGCAGGAAGCCTAATGTATTATTTATGCTAAGCTTTGAACTGAAATGCTTTTCTCTATTTTATATAAATATATATATTACTCCTTCAAACACAGTGATTGATTCTGTCAGGTCACTGTAAGAATAAGTTCCCTACCATAGTTAAAAAGCAGACAGCCATGCAGTGAATGTCAGTAGTGAGGCGACATGGTTGTTCTCAGTGCAGTGCAACAGACATGGTCTCAATCCTCTTCCCATTCCTGTAGCTGCTTTGGAAACTTCACAGAGTCCAAAGAATTATACAAGTGCTTACACCAGGGAGCACCGCAAGAGACGGCTGCATAGATGACCAGTGATCTTTTACCTCTGCTGACTTTAAAGACATCATCAAATCCATCAAGGAATAAAGTACTGCCAAGAGGATTCAGAGCTGTTACTACTTCTAAGACCAAAGTCCTAATTTTTCTGTTAAATAACAGTGACCTTTGCATGAAGTATGCCAAAGCAAAATGTCTCCAAAATTATCCTCTGGTGAAGACACAGACATTGATATGCAGAGATCCTGGTACACACTGCAAATATAGATGCCATCAGCAGTGAGATAAAAGTACCTTTCCTCCAAGTATTCCCACTCAGAATGAAGGAAGTAGGTCTGGCTACTCTCACAGAAACTGAGGGTTTTTATCCAGAGGAGAACAGAGGCATTATTAGGAAAATAAGGGAAAGCATCAATGAAGTAAAACCAACAGTAAAAATATATGGAGCAGTAATCGCAGAGGGAGAGCAACAGTCACGCCCTGCTCCAGCCAGGAAACAGGCATTACAGGGATGACAGGAGGTCACGAACACCAGTATGCTGAAAGCAGGGACAGAGCTCCTGTTGACTTCAGAAGGAATACGACTGAGTTTAGGAGCAAATGTAACATGAATTTTATCACACTTTCTCCTCCCAAGATGATGCAGATAGGGACTGACTTGGACTAAGAGGTATGGCACAAAAGCACAGCAATGAATCTGCAAGTAGCTTTCATCCAGCTAACACAATACACACGCCTTTTGCCTTGTCAGAGGTCTGGCTTTAATTAAAATCAATCTTAAATAATTTACATGGCATTTCATTAAATGCATGCTGAGTTAGACCAGGGCACTACCAGTGCAATTTGATGTATCCAGGATATGAGCTGAGAAGCTAAGGTCATAACAGTCCATTTCTGTTTCTTTCTCCTCTTTGGAATCCACTGTTTAAAACACCAAATAATTTTTAACCTTGCTCCAGGCAGACTTGCTTTCTCCCATGGAATATGTTAGCTAGATAATTAAAAGACCACAGATAGCCACAAACAGATGCGAGTCATTCTGTTTTAATGACAGAGCCATTGCACCAGTGGCACTTTAGAAGTTTGACATGAGTTCCAGCATGCTCAAATTGTGCTCTCAGCTGAACAAGGGGTAAATATTTAATGCTGGAGGGGAAATCGGGGGGAAAAAAAAAGGCAGAAAGAGAAACAAAAGGTTGTATGAAAAAAGAGAACTGAGTAAAAGTCCTAATGGAGACAGACAACACAGCTAGGACCAGCTATACTGAAGAAAAAGCAGCTTTTCTGTCTCTGAAGGTGTAAGCACCCCCTTAGGGTGATGATGTACTGGCTGGAAAAGTTAATTGTGCAAACTAACTCCAGGCTCATTCCCACTGCCCATTCCACTCATATTTGCCAGGATGAATCCTCTAACTTGGTTCACTTGGATTTCAACATCTTAAGACATTAAGTATTGTGTTTTTACTAATTTGACTAATTTCCAAAGCTCTTGCACAAATCCTTGCACCAGCAGCTTGGAAGTATGTGACCACAGCAGATGGCAGGCAAAGAGCCACAGAGGAATGGGGAGAAGTGTCTGCACTGAGATATGGACTGTTCGTGGCCAGGGAAGGAAGAGCACACGGGACACTTCCACTCCGAGAGGCTTGGCTCTGGAGCTGCAAAGGGTAACAGAGCCCGCTTGTCTTGCTTAGGTACCTTTGTGCACAAAATGTCTCCCCAGGAGACATGGGCTAGATGCAGTAGCTCCAAATCATCTAGAGGAAAGCATGTATCTCTGTCCATCATTTTCAGCTTCACACACCAGCCCTTTCTAGAAGTAGACGCATATGAGATACAAACCCACCTTTTCATTCCCTTCCTATCTTCTACCAAGGGCATGCCTAGATGGCAAACAGGTTTTGTTCAGTTCAAGTTAATCCTCCTGTGCAAAACATTAAATGACAAAGGAGGAAAATAATATTTAAAAAAAAAAATCAGAATCTTATTTAAGATTTGCAGTCAGGCTTCTATTAGAGAAATGTGCAAAACAAAAGGCTTTGAAAGGCAGGGAATTCTCCTTGGCTCCTTCCTCACCCCCCTGGGAAGTAGGAAATGATCCACTAGAGCAAAATCCCTGCCTTCACTCTCAGCCCATGGGAAGAAGGGAAATCGTGATCAGGGAGAACAGCAAAAGTATGGTGCTTTCTAGCTGCACAGCAAAACTTTTCTATTTACAAGTCAATGAAAGAAACAGAGTGTGTGCACATGCGAGAGAAAGATGGATTACATAGAGGGAGATTGGTGTAAGAATTACATTGCTGGGAATGAAATTCATCTCTAAGCCAGATGGAGTCAAGTTTGTTTACGAGTCTGAACTGTGATATCCACGATGTCCATCTGGCTGATGCTGAAGGGAAGTCCTTTCAGCAGATACCCTGGAAGTACCATTCTGCTCGAGCTTGCTTTTCATCATTCCATATTAATCAGAGTGTTATCTAGACTAGTGGTGAGGATATCACATAGAGAAAACACCAAGCTATGAAATTCAGCACCCTCTTCCTGATCAATACTAATAAAGTAGGAAGAAAAAAAAAAAAAAATAAAAGCTTGAGCAAACCCTGCCAGATTTCTGCAGTGGTATCTTTGCAAAATCAAGCCCTGAATCTCACTTATATAAAGGGTACTTTCCAGCCCTCTCACAACTTGCAGGTGCCTTATTGTGGCTGTAAATTGTATTAACACACTAAAAGCCCTGTACCACTGCCAGGGGATTTAGAGATCTCAAGATCAACAGGAATGTTTTTCTGGACTCTTATTTTTCCTGCAACAGTTGAGGTGCCCTGACTATAATGACACTGATGTTCAAGCGGGAAGATACAACATTGGCCATTCTGCCACAAGGCATGGAGAGCCTTTAAGAGACTGTTCTAATGAATACAGTTAACAAGTAGCCAAGAAGAAAAAAAACAACAAACCTCAACTCCTTGTCATTGGAACGAGTCACTGACATGCCATAGTAAACCGAGGTGATGCTGGTACCTTGGATTATGCTTGCCCATCAGAGATGATAGAGAGCTCACAGCTGCCGTGAAGATGGAGCTATGTATATTTAGTAAAAACATGTTGTGATACAAAGCAAAGACATCTGAGACAACTTCACTGAAATTTACATTCAACTCAGTCTGGCCACACAAACTTTTAAGCAGATTTCGTATTTGGAAGGAAACACTAGTGTGGTCAAACTCCACAAACTAGATAAGGAATAAATTTTTACACTGAAGGTGGTGAAACATTGGAATATATTGCCCAGAGAGGTGGTAGATGCCCCATCCCTGGAAACATTCAAGGCCAGGCTAGACAGGGCTCTGAGCAACCTTATCTAGTTGAAGATGTCCCTGCTTATTGCAGAAGGATTGGACTAGCTGACCTTTAAAGGTCCCTTCCAAACCCAAACTATTCTATTAATTTTATAAATTGTGCGTAATCCCACACATAGCAGAGCTCGTTGAAATCCTACAAATGCTTCTGGGACAGCTGAGCCCTTTCTGATGAATGGGGAAACAGGATCTTCCAGAATTAAAAGCCACACACCATACGACAGCTTGGTTGTATGGCTCGGACTTTGTTTGGAATACCCGCTGCAGCCCTCTGTGGTTCACTGGTGAGGGGCTTCATTTTGTCACAAACAACAAATTGGTTATACAACAAACACGTTATATTGCTACTTGCTTTCCACTGGGAAAGAGAGCATGTCCCCAATTCTGCAGCACCAAATAGGATTCTTGTTACAGGGACTAAAATCACAGCAGACTTCCAAAAAGATGCTTGAGAAATCCAAAATATTTTGATGCCATTTACCAGGGAGTGATAAGGAGTCTCAAAGGAGACAGAGTTATGACTGTAGGCCTAACATCTTGGGCTTCTGGGAAGCTCCATTTGCTTGGAAGCTTTCAGAACAGCACTTTTTTTTCAATGCAAAGCTTCCTCCCACAATATGTAAGTGAGCTTTCTTGCTATACTGGACAGCTATATATGAATTAGTAAGGATTTTTGTTGTTGCTTGTTGGGGTGTCTTTTGTTGGTTTTTTTGGTTGCGGTTGTGTGTGGTTTTGTTTTATTTTTTAATCTGTATGTAACCTAGAGGATTACTAAAATTAAGAGTTCAAGCTAGTAGTCTGTGAAGGCAGGGAAACAAGGTCTTCCATAGTCACCTTTCTCATAAGAGCATCTGGAATGTGTCACATACAAATCACAGTCTCTCCACTGACTTCAGAAGACAAACACAGAGGGAAGCAATAGCCTTTAAATAAAGCAGCAACTCATGAGCATGGTCCAGCTCTCCAATGGACCGGGTATAGTTTTTAGCTTTGTTCAGGAGGGAGAATTGCATATTATTCCAAACAAGTTTTCATGGTCTAAACACCTGGTATAATTACTAATAATAAGACTCAGTGAAGGCACCCAAAATATATCCTCAGTGCTGGTGCCACAACTTTGTTAGCCCTCATTTCTTTTAAGTGACGAAGGCTTAACATCCCAAATTAAACAGAATGAATGAAGTACCCTTCTGTTTAATATTTGCTGTGAAAATTGCCTCTCGTTTCAGAGGGGGAAATAAAAACAAAACAAGAAACTTAAGTAGGGTAAAAGTGATGATTATTGCTTTTAATTTAGCAGAGCCTGTTCTCCAAAGCGGGTGCAGCCAAATTACTCCCGAGAACACCCAGTTTCGTGCAGCAGAGTGAGTCTGTGGGACAGCACCGTCATCTAGTGGGCATCTGCAACTATAACAGTTCTCCCCCCAGGCTCCCTCTGGCTTGGGACCACACAAAGTGCTCCTCTGATTTGGCACCACACTCCCGGGAAACCAAGCTCAGGGTCCCCTCGGTGTGCCCACACGAGAAGGTTGCCCTTCGAGCTCCCTCATCGCCATCTAGCACTGAGCACGGTTCCCTCTGCACTTCCAGACAGAAGTGGCCAGATTTTAGGGACAGAGCTGCCCCTGCCATACCCTTCCCTACTATGTCTCAGACACTTCTTTCTGGCAATCAGTAGAAAGACTACTTCCCAGAAATGAGTGGAGAGTTCAGGCTGGGAAATAACGCTCTTCAAAATAAAGCTTCCTAATAAAGCCATAGCAAGGAACTTTTCTTAACGGTGACACTAATCCATCACTAAATTTGCTACTGGGAGAAAACAGTAGAACTACTAAGCCTACAAGAGTTGCAACTACTCCTGAATCGCAGCGTTTAAGTCTGCATCCAGACTGAGTCCATCAGCTATTCTCCAACACTTGTTCCTTCAACTTAATTGTCTTGCCTTCCTCCAATTCCCCTCCCTGCTCTTCACACAATATTGTCACCAGGCCCTGCCTTTAGGCTCCTAGGCATCAGACCTTTCTTCCAGAGGATGTTTAGTAGCAGGGCTGCCTCCCCTCTCTTTGGCTGAGGGAAACGAGCGGCCAAATAATGAATTCTTGCTATAGTTTTACATTTTTTCCTCCTTCTGCAATTCCTCTTGGCAGCACGTGGAGCCTGGATGAGGGCAGAGCTAGGACTAGGAGCATCATATGGAAGTTACAACACGCAGGAGACTCTGATGTGCCGCATCAAGCTCCTGTTTAAAAACTGAGTCTTTGCTGTCAAGACATCTGCCTAGTTTGGAGTTGCAGAGATTTTCCTCCATGTTCCCACTCATCTAATTTTTCTAGCAGTCCCTCTTTCCTTTCAGTTTTCTTATCATGATCAAAATTTCCCTTTATAACACAATTTGCTCCTCCTCCAAAGATATTAATGCACTTCATTTGCTGCCTGCTAAGCAAAAAGATAAAAGGGCTCCACTTGTATCAGTTTAAACTCTCTTAATAAAGGGAACCAGAGCATTTATGACAGCAACTATTTACCTCCTTATGTGGCATTATAGCCACATATGTACTCTGAGTTTAAAGCAGGTGGCTAAAATCCATTCTCTGTTTCTTTCTCTAAGAGAGGGAGCACAATTCATTGCTAATGAGACTCCAAATTCTTTGTTCCCAGCAGAGGACAGGGCTATATTTGAGGGTGGAACAGCATAAGAAAAGGTGGAGTCTTAATTCCAAAGCAGACATGTACAACATATATTAAACTTCCAAGATGAAGTGTGTCACATTGGGATCATCAGGTTTGCCATGATGTATATATTACATGATCCTCATCAGATCCTATGAGCTTTTAAGATGCAGGAAGGTCAAACACTGTCATCATCCTCAGAGCATTCCATTCTCCACTGTACATAGAAAAGACCAGAACACTCTCAAACATCATCTTGAGCTGCTTTTACAAACGACTCCTTTTGAGGGCTACAGGTACTTATAAAATGCCCCCAGGTCTGAATCAGCCAGATTTGTCAGCTGGTTGTCTCACTTTCAGAAGACCCTGTGTTATCAAATAGAGAGAAACTTCCCCATCCTCTTGAAGCAAGAAGATGCCATCACAAATACCAGTTCTCACTTTATCTACTCTCTGAGTTCTACCTCTTGCCTAATAATTGGCTCTCATTACCCAAAAAGATGCCCTGATGTCTTAAAAAAATTCTTTATCTAAAGTTTCACCTTTCTAAGTTTCAAATCACTGAATAGAGAAGGCTCACTGTGAACGTACAGAACAGGTGTTTTTCTACTCTTCCCACCATGTAAGAGTTCTGTCTCTTCTGCTCTTACCAGATAAAGCTGATGCTGGAAATCCCATAGTCATTGCCTTTACTTTCATATTGACTTAAAGAATCTAAAGAAAACATGAATATTAGTTTAGATTTATGGTGTAGATGGCATTTGTTTAGTCATAAAGAAAAAAAGTGTTTCTAAGTTTATAAGCACTTTACTGAAACTAAAATTAAGGTGTGATCACTGAAACCAGCAACAGCAAAGCAAACCTGAAGAACAGGCATTCATCTTGCAGTTTTTTAAATGGGTAGGTGGGAGGGATTCAAAATTAGGAATTGGACCACTTGCATGAAAACAGTGAAGGAGAACCCTGATGCTCCGTTTTAAAATATTCTCACACAAGATTATTCCAGAAGTCTCACTTGAAGCCACTAGATGTCATTCTTGGACTTTCAGTTGAAGCCACTGTTTGGTTTTCTTCTCTTTTTTTTTTTTTTCTCCCCCTCTCTAGCCGTTATGTCAGTTGCCACAAAGAATGAAAACCTTGCCATCACTTTACATCTTAATTTAATATGATAGTTCCACCAGAATATAGTGGGCTTAATGCTTATGTGAGAAGACACATGCCAAATTCCTCCCTTATGAGCAGACCACTTCCCATCTCATAATTCAGCTCAGTGCATGATCTTCTTAAAAGGAACACCAGCTTCAAGAACTTCTTGTTTAAATATTGACCTTATCCTCAGCATTGTTTAATCCCTCTAGAAACACTAGAAGAAAGCAGTACCTCAGCGTGTGGGGTTGGGGTATTTTTTTGGTTGGTGTTTTTTGTTGGGGCTTTATTTGTCATCTTCTATTTGCCAAAGATAGAGGTGTAAAATGAGATTGTCCCTGGAGGTCTTGTTAATTTAAGGAAACTCACTGATGGAGGCAAAGGGCACCACTAATTCCACGGCAAAATCCTTAACATTTCCCCTTGTGAAGAGGGAAGAGTATGAGGGGCGGAATAGAGAATGCAGCAGGGTCAGAGAGGAGCCGGGGTAAAGCAGAAATGCAACACAGCAAACAGACCAAGGCAGGACACCATGATCAAAGGGAATTTGAGAAACAACTTTTCAGATTGCCATACTAGGATATGACTCCTCAGGAAAAACACCCTCATATGGCCACAGTGAACAGCACAACATAACTAGGGTGTATTCAGAAACAAAAAGCACTCTTGGTGTCAGATCCAGACCATGATGCTATAAAAGCTTAAAACTCCAGACAGCATTATTCTGAGTCCAGGGCTATAGACAGCCCTTTAAACACACACGGGCTTCTATCTTCTGCCACGAAGGTTACTTAGATGCTTGAGTAAATCCATCTGACCCTTTTTCAAGTTTGATTAATCAACACACTGGATAAACATTCCCTTGCTAGCAGCAAGTGCCCTTAGCCGCAGAGCAATGCGCCCTCTGAGCTGATCCCAGCCAGGAAAGGTCACTGCTTCACAAGGCAAGGTCTCGGCTCCGTCCTGCCAGCAGCTTTGACATGACCAGATCTCAGAAAACCACAGGTTTCAATCCTTGCAGGAATAACCCAACCCCTCACCTTGCCATTTACCCGCATTCAGTTCTTTTAGGGAGGGGGCCACACCGAATTGCAGAGATATCTGACACCTTCTCCAGTTGGGGTCAGCTCCCCCAGGTCCCTTTTTCCCTTCTGCAGCCAAGCAGGAGTTTGGTGATCACAGCCCTCCTGGTTTCCCCCTGCATAACTGAAGGGAAAGCAACAATCAACATGTCTAATATACGCTGCCTCCCTCTCACTGAAGTGCAGAGGAAGGATTCCCATCACCAGAAGGACCCAAGGGTCCAACAGCAGATGCGCTCCAGTCACCTGAAACCCATCACATTTGTGCTGGACATCACAACAGCCTTTTCCTGTTCCACTTCCCGAAAGATCTCTAATGTTTAAGCACGTGGAAGTGATGATCTAAAGACCAATACTCACACTAAGGGGCAAAAAAAAAAAAGACTGAAAACATAAAAATTCTAATCTAATCAGGAAACAAACAAACAAAAGTATCTCACACAACCAAAGCAACCTAATTGTTAACACACGCAAGAGAAAGCTGCATACAATCTGTACACAAAGAGAAAACTGGAGAGTAATAAACAGATCTAAAAAAATATTTAGAAAGAGAGTAGGTTTTTTACTGAAAGAAAAACATGTGTAACATTGAATTAGAAATAATTCATTCAGCATCAGTGAAAGGTCCCATACTAGCACTTTTTCTCCTGAGGTATACTCAGAAGTGAAAAACTCTCATGCAGTGATTGTTTTATTTATTGTAAGCTACAGCCAGAGAGCCTGGTGACCACTGACCAGTAGCACCACACCACAGTTCAAGATGCAGCTGAACAACAATATTTCTCCTGGACATGACGTCACTGAAATTAAAACCAGCACATTCTGTAGCTGGAGAAGCTTCCGTGGTCCTTATGATGGACACACAGCTATAATTACAGCTAAGCAGCTGCTTGCTCTCAATCTTGACTCAAGTCTTTTTTATCATATGAAGCTGCTTCTTAAATGAGCAATCAACTTGACAAACAACCCAGATGTTTTCTCCCTCTCCTGCACCATAGCAGCTACATATACTATGAAGTTCTTCAGCTTCAGCATTCCTTCTTCTGACCAAGAAATAGGACATCTGCAGTTGGAATTTGGGACACAGCATCACATACCTCTCTCAGAGGCTGTCAGTATGGCCCAGTTCTGCTCTGGTGCAGAGCAAGGGGCAGAGCAGCCTCACTGCCTGATTAAAGCAGCCTTGATATATGCAGACAGTGGTCTGGAGCTACAGTAAATAGATTTGTAACAACAAAACACAACCATGTTACAAGGGGTAGCTGGGGATGAGTTCAGAGCAGGTGTTCTGTAGAATTTATAATCCACATCTGTATCATGAAGCAGCAGGCAGTTTATTTAAAAGGACAACAAGGCTGCGGACAGAGCCTGAACAGTTGTCCTTTTTTTTTTTTTTTTTAATGAAGGGGGGGGGAGAGAAATAAGGCCAGCATTTGCACTGAGTCTGTTGTCCCACTGTACTTCTAACATGTTTAACATAGGGGAAAACATCTTAAGGGAGTTTGAAGTGGTAATGGGCCGTGAAGCATATGGCAGTGTTGTGGCATCTCGAGAGCCATATGTACAGGCCTACAAACTGTCGGGATGTGATACACTACAGATAATATCCATGATAAATTATTCACTTAACCAAAAATTGTACATCAACCCTCAACAGCTGGTAAAAGCTGGATCCTTGCCCAGTACATTAAGGAAGTTTGCTTCCTCAAAGCTCTACTGTTCTTTGGGGGATTTGAATTATGCATGTTACCATGAAAGCTAATGCTGTACATATGCATTCAAAGTTATTATTAACCTCATCAGGCAGAGAAGGAGTAGAGAAGGCAGCTGTTTTTCTAGCTCATGTGCTTAGGATGTGGTGATGTTTTAGAGGACTTGCTGAGAGCCAGGATATAGAAGAGTTTATTTTTCCCCTCAGAGTAGCTTGACAGTAGCCAGTTCAACCTCAAGGGTTGCCTTTAGGGTGGTCACTGACAGTGCTCAGCCTCCTCTTCACTGTTTTTATACTAGAACTAACAAGTAAATTTTTGGTGACCTATGTTATAGATGTAGTGTGCCTTCCATGTAAGGATCTTAAAATGCTTCCCAAACATGTGGGGGGCAAGGCTGACCCAGCTCCCCAAGAGCAGAGCTGATACATTTAGTGACAACACCGAACTCCACTGCAACTCCTAGCAACCCTTGCTTGAAGGGTGTGCCACTGTAGGATTAAATCTGATATAGATTGACCATACTCTTTGCTGGCAACCACATTAGCAAGTAAGGAACTGGACCTTACACTTCAGTACACAAAACCTGAGATGAAGTGTTAAAGAAGTTACAGTGCATCTTTGAAAGCCAGTACTACTTTTGGGCAGATTTTTCACAACTGCAAAACTCTACAGGTGTGAGAAAAGCCCAGAAGGGTATCCCACACACATCCATGCTAGCTCTAAATTCGCTCAAGCAAAAACCCAACTGCCTAGCTCTCAATCATCTGACACAGTTAATGGGATTGACATAACAGCTCCTATGTCACCAGATCAGTACTACATTAAGGGAAAGAGCCAGGAAAAAAACTAGAAGTTACAGCTGATCAACACCTCCCTCTACCCCCAAAATTGTCCCTACTTCTCTCTCTTCTCCCTTCCTCTAAAACAAGATAAAAGTTGAAATGGAGCTGTTTTCTATTCAATTCCATACACAGACACCACCCACACCTCTATCCAGGCAAGGTCCAGAATACAGGAATATATAAGGCAGCTCCTTCTCCCCATTGCAATATACAGCATTTTTCCCAGCTACCAGTTCACCAGTCTCCTACCTTCAATTTTTACACCTCATTATACCAATTCCAAATTGAATTTATTCTTACAGATACAAAATCAACTTAAGTAGCTTCAAAAACCTCTCCTTGTCCACACCCTGAATTCATTGCAAAACCTAACTTCCCACTAAGACAACTTTGATTTTCTCTACACAACTTCAGGCTGTAACTTCAAATACTGCCTGCAGGACTGCCATTTTCCTCTTGATCCTGAACAGCAGGAGCATAGTTGTGGCACGAACTGCAGATGGAGTGCCTGGGACAGTAAAGGTAACACCATTATCTTCTGCTTGGCATACACATGCTCTTGGCATTCATTTTTCGTAGCACCCCCAGTCTCTCATTTCTCTCCCTTTCAAATATTTTGCTCTGCCAAGAGATTCAAAGCTAGGCTATCTGGATAAATGACCAGCTGGTGCTATAGCACAGAGTATCACTGGCTAGGAACAGGTTTGGACAACAGTTTGGGGGCAGTTTACATCCCTCAGCCAAATGAGACAGGGGAGGCAGACCAGACATGCTGCTGGGACCTGGAATAAGATTTTGCAGCATTAACTGGTCTATTCTAGCAGCTGCTAGATAGAGCAATAATCTTTGAACATGACTTCCTGGTCTCTTCTTCCAGAAAGACAAGCTAATTAAAAAGGGGTTACAGAGAGATTATGTAGACTAAGGGGAGATTTCTGAAAGGCATAAAGAGCTGCTCAGCAGCCAGATCTCCCTGAAAGTCAATGAGAATTAGGCAACTAACTCCCACTTGTCCTTCAGAAATCTCTGCTCACAGCTTTTAAAGCTTGTCCCCTGGTTACAAATAACTAACTCACTCCCAATTTCTTCTAGCAAAGCTATGCATCACCTAATATAAATTTCTGATCCTTTAGAGGATCAGTGTGCAATCACTGTGT
Organism: Athene cunicularia; assembly: GCF_003259725.1. Lineage (NCBI taxonomy): Eukaryota > Metazoa > Chordata > Aves > Strigiformes > Strigidae > Athene > Athene cunicularia. The sequence goes on along the minus strand of NW_020799121.1, from coordinate 8,769,502 downwards.
GTGCAATCACTGCACAGCAGGTTTGGGTAGTGCTGTTCCCTTATCCCACCTCCCAAATGATCAGTCCTTTAAACACAACCCTTCATACCATCTTTAGTGAAAGGCATTTATAAATAAGGCCAGCACATCCTCGGTCCTTTGCTGCGAGCAGCGTTCACTGTCACCGGCTGCAGAAACACGACAATTAAATCAACGCGTCCCCAGGTCTCCTAGAGACATCAAAGGAAGCAAAAAGTGCTGAAGTGAGAACTCGGCCCTGCTTGCCCGCCCTCCTCCCCAAACAGCAAACGGCTTGGGAGGCCAGAGCAGCACCTGTTGCAGAAGCAGCAGCTCTTTGCTGCAGGCTCTTCTCCTGGGAGACCCTAGGAGGAATCAGCAGGCCGCTGCAAAAGCCAACATCTCATCTTGAATGTCAGTGTCATTTACACAGTAAATGTCACTTAAAGCTAACACCAGAAGGAGCTTGTTGGTATAATTCAGCAAGAAGTGGCAACAGCAGCTTAGCAGCTCTTTTCCCACATACATGTGTATATATAAAATATATTTATCTAAAACTGCATTTAGACTCTGAAAGGTTCAGAGTGCCAAGCTTGAGTTTACAGCAGTAAAATCTCCTGGATGGTACAATCATGTGCCACAACCCAGCCCTTTTTTAGACACTGTTTCTAAAGATGCAGGCAAGTTTACAGACAGTATTGGCTAAATCTCTGGCAGCTCTGCTCAGATAAGGGGGTCAGCCCTGTCAGTGGTTCTCAGACTAGACAAACTCGTTCATCTATAACTGGACTGAGAATCGTTTGCACATTTTACACTAATCACTGAACAACAATTCAACTCAAATGACAGGCAGTCACTGCTAGTCTGGATTTTAGCTGGGAGTTGGAAACATCACTAGCAGACTTCTGCTGTCTATGCCAAGTGGCAGAGCTGCACCTCAGTTATCTTAAATCAGCTGATATCCTGATCCAAACACAGCAAATGCAATTGATCTTCTTGCAGAGATTTAAACAGACACTTGCACTAGTGTTTCTGATAAAAGGATGGAAGAGGAGGGAAACCCAGCACACAGATTTCATCCTTCCCAGCTCACAAGCAGCAGAGGAGCTGCAGAAAGCACTGCCACAGCTCATTTCCCCTCCAGTCTGAGGTAAGGGAAGCTGGCACCGTGCCTGAAGAAGCCATTTCAGATGGTTACTGGGTTGACTCTAGTCACAGACCTTCAGTCCTGGATAGAAGATAAAGGCATATACAACATTTGTTACAGAGAGAATCTGAAATTTGTAATCAGTGCATCCCTTGAACCCCTAAATCACGTGTTGGTGTTTTTGGGATATGCCCATCTCCTCTCAAACTCTCAGACAAGTTACCTGGGACCTGTAGAGCAAGCACAAGGGCAGGCTTGGGAAGCAAATACAGACCTGTTCATCAGACAAGAAGGTTTTGTGACCGCACATACATTTCGTTGCTTTAACACAACCATGTGCCTGACACGTGGCAAACGAAACGTCCACCTGTTGAATGGCATTACCTACGGGGATGTGCAGTATATTGTTATAAAGTAAAACACAGATTGGAGTCTTCATTTTCTCCTTCTTTGACATAATGCAGCTGCACAGAATTGAGACATAATGTGAGAGCCTCATGAATCCAGAGCTAAGCTGCAGGAGACCAGAAGCAAATAAATATTTCACAAAGTGTTAGCACAAGACACGACAGCATAAATAAGTGTGAGGATAACAGCTCCAAATGCAATTTGGCTTAAGTCATCTGTGCCTTCAGAAATAGAAAGATGATTTATTTCAAGCCTGAATAACCTGAGCGGGAAGCAGTGGGGTTTTCTTGGGTTATTTATTTATTTATTTTTAATCATTATCTTTGACCTTTATGCAGGCAGCAAAGGGAGCAGAAGCAGTGGGTCGCAGATATAGTACACAGGTTAGCACTGGCAACATTTCTCAGTGGTCTGCCAGATACCTGATGAAGTTAGCTGAGAAGATCAGTGCAGTCCCCAAAGACCCTTTTGCTGGAACTTGTTAACCATGTGTCTGTGCCATGAGCCCATGCTGTGGCCACAGCTGATGAAAGCTTTTATATTTAATAGCCCTCAGTGGACATTTCTTCCTTGAATTCATCCAATTGCTTTTTGAGCCACATAAAAATTCAACATCTACAACACCTTGTGGCAAGGCAGGCCACAGCTTGGCAGCATGCTGCGTGAGGAAGGATGTCCTGTTCAGTTCAGATCTGCCATCTGATAATTTCATTTGATGCCCCTGAAGTCACATCCTGGAAGAGAAAACGCATGGTCGTTCCCTATTCAGTTTTCCTGTTTCACTCGGAATTTTACAGTCCTTGGTCATATCCTCTTCAGTTCTCTCTTACCCAGGAGGAGAGTCCTGGCCCTTTTCTAGATCTACTGAACTGTGTTTGAGTTGGAGAAGGGCCCAAAACCAAACACACTTGTCCTGCAGCAGATGTCCCACGGATTCAAACAGTGGTACAACACTGCTGGGCATGTTGTAGACAAAAATGAACTGAACTGCTGGAGTGAGGAACACAACACTTCAAGCAGAGACTTGCTAAAACAATGCCCTAGATCTGATTCACTCCAAGATCCAACTCCAGGTCAGAGGGCCTGGCAATTACAGGAGTGAAAAAGCATCTTTAATGTATTCCTTATCTCAGGGCTTAACCTGTTTTCTCATATTGCTCCAGTTCATACAGAATTAGGCAATATAAAAACCAGGATAAATTTTTGGCAGTTACAAAGCCTTCATCAAGCATTATTCCCTAATCTGAAGTACTGAAACAAACATGAAACTCTGGAATACACAAAATTTAAATTGCACAAACTTAAACCTGCAAAACAGAGTCAGCTCCTGAAGCAGAGCAGGTTCAGCATTTGTTCACAGGTAAGTGTGCCGGGATTCCAAGTTACACACACAAATTCCCATGCATCAGAGGAACGAGTGTAATATATAGCTGAGTGCTAAATTTTCCACTATTTGGAGCCTGATGATGCTTTCAGGCACCAGCAGCCCGCCCGGGTTGCAAAGGAACCACTCCCATTTTCCACGGGAGTAACTGGAATTTACCCACTCCAAGAGGCATGACGGGGTGGGGGGGAGGTGGGGGGCTGGCAAGTTGCCACCCTCTTTCAGACAAAAATCTCCCGGCGCTGAGCCAGAGGCAAAGCTGCATTGGCACCTCCAGCTCTACAAGCAGCAGAAGATAAGAGCATGGGGCGAGGGGTTGGAGGGAAAAGTTAAAACTCATGTAATGCTTTAGGTAGGAGGAAAGACAAGGGTTACTCACAGGCTGGCAAGTGAGTCATTTCTATTTAGCCAGCTGGAAGATTAGTGGCAAGTCAGTCAACACAAGCACCTTATCTCCAGCCTTAATTCCCATCACAGGCTCAAGCTTGCTCTGGGAGGAAGACCCCACTGGGGAATGCTGTACTTGGCACTGCAGCTGCTCTGGCAGCTACTTTTAGATGCTCTCTAATGTTAGAGTAGGAGGCAGATTTGAGGAAGAAGCGTGCAGATAATGATTTCCTCCTCTGAAATCCCTGCTTGACTTGGCAATCCTGCAGCAAATGCCTTAGTGAGAGCCAACCAGAAGGCCATCCCTTCTTCCGCCTTCCTGCTCTGAGTGACTGGCAATAACATGTCCAAACCCTAAATATCCCTTAGCCAAAAAAAGCAAAAAAGAAACGAACCAGTACCAGCACTCCTAGAAGCCTAATATCTGGTTTGAGAGAGCGGCGCTCTCAGCCGCACAGGCAGCCTGCAGTTTTCCTTTGCCCGAACACAAAGCCAACAGTGGGTAGTTGACCATCTGCAGTAGGGCTGAAACGCTACTTAAACGCAAACAAAGGGCCAAACGGCTGCCATGTGCACACAGATCAATCCATGCATGCCCAATGGCTCCGATGGCACATGGCAAGGCCACGATGACCCCTGCCAGGTCATCAGCAAACCAGCCAGGAGGCAGTGCTTTTACTCTGTTAGCGCTGTGTTACTTGGAGAGCTATCCCAGAGGAAGCCAAACTAGAACCCAACATTTCCAGGTAGGGAAGGAAATGCACTGTTGCGGTAAAGAAGGTGACTTTTACTACTATTTTGCAAACTTCTTTTGTTAAAACAACAAGCAGGTCCAGGGCCTGATCCTCAGGCAGCTGTCAACCAGCCCAGCCCTGCTGATTTCAGTGAACTGAAGCTGATGCACTTCAGTGGAGGATTAGATCCTCAGCATTACACCAGCAGCCTAATTGAATCCAACCCATTTGACTCTGGAGCTGGATGCAGTAACATTCCTTGACTGCCGAGGGAGCGGAGTGAGGCCAAGGCTGGATGCTTCTGAAAATCCTACCCTGCAGCTATTGCAAGGGCTGGCTTTAGCTCAGGAATTTAAGAGCATAGCAAAGGTTAGAAATGTGACTCAGTAAAAATGATGGTCACATTCTCAGCTGGTATAATCTAGCATAACTCCACTGACTTCAAGTGGAACAACAGCTATTTAGACCAGCTGACAATCTAATCAAATTACCCTGCTTTGGACTGAGAGAAGGTACACAGTTCTCAACCACAGAATGCAGCCACACTGATCAGGGCCATGTACATGCAGAAAAAAAGGAAACTCTATCCAAAAGAAAATGTAAAATCTTGAGTAAGATTACTTTCTGGTGCACATTGTTTTATTCAAATAAATAAATAAAAGGTTCTGTAAAATACTCATACTTGCTAAGGATTATACTTGAAGCACTTCCCCTTCCATCTCTGTTTGTGCTCCTTTCCCCAAAACACATCATTTTATCTCCTGTAAGTATGTCCTACTTGCATATGCTTACATAGCACAAAGAGAACTCAATTATACACAGTTAAGGTTTAAGTAGAGAAAGAGCTCCACCCAGGCAAATATACCAACCAAGACTAATTAGCCCTACCTGAACTCCGTGTAAACTCAGCTCCACTGCTTTTAGTATCCAAGCTGGATCACTTCAAACTAGCTAGAACTCCCCCTGTCTGTGCTTTAAAGGCATGCCCTCAGCCCCCTTCATGAAGATGCATAGAAAGTTACCTTTGATCTAAGAGCGGCCAGCCCTTTTATAGTCTAGTGAGCTTTAGGTTGTCTCCCTTGCAGCATGTTTAGGTGGCCTGATTTTTCAAAAGAGGGTCTCTAGCACTTCTTTAATACAAGGCTTCTTCAAGCTGTCTCAGATCTTCAGCAAACACTGAAAATGTAGACTCCTATTGTCCCCAAAGGCAGGGCTAAATACTCTGCCTTCCAGCAAGAAGTTGGACAGCCCATCACTATGTTAACAGTGTGACATTTCCTCAGAGATTTTATGACCCTAAAAGGGGTAACTCCAAGTCCCACACTACCCAAGCAGTAGACGAACTGCCTAGGCATAGAACAAATATACATAATATACTTTGTCTTCCCAGGTTTCCTTCAAAAGTACCAGTGATCTAGCTTCATTATAGTTTTATTTGCATATGCTCATTCAATTTCCAAAGCAAAAAAGTAATGGTGAATTAATGGCAGATTAATTTCTTTAAAAGATATACTTTACTCACACATGTTGTCTTTGTTGCTTCTTTAGGCCCAAGGCTCAAGGAGAGATGAGAAAGATCCTTGGGAAAGGACTGATGTTTGGTTCAATGTCTGTAAAGTGCCTATGGTTGGGATCATTATAACACAGAAGAACACCGAGTTTCCATTGAAAGTTGACTATGCTCCAAGCATAGGTTGGACCAGGTCAACTCCAAAGATCTCCCTTCCAACTTAAACTACTCCGCAATTTCTTTACACTTGGGTGAAATTCAATCCATGGTAGCTAAGAGTACATAACTAGAGTAGGACTAAAAGTGTTTTTAAATGGTACAACCCACTGATCTGGTTAACAGGAAAAAAAAGAAAAAAAAAAACCAAACAACTAAAAAACAAACCGCAAAACCCACTAGATCCAATAACACTCAATACCCAAAATTAGCTGCATTACAAATATTGTTTTATTCAGTGTCATGATTTATTGGTCTCCTCCTCCTTGAGAGCTTCTATTGACCTCAGATTCACCTCAATGAATCTTGATTTTTGAATGAAAACAGCAGTCAATAATATTTACTTCCTACTGACTTCATCCTCAACAGCACAAGGAAAAGACTGAACTATTCTTGACCTCCCTGTCTCAGTTCTAATCACAGTAGTAAGATCCAAGGCACCATCTCTATAGGTCAGAGAAGTAACACTGAGCGACGACCCCACCATAAGGTGATGGACAACTCGCACATCCAGCAAGTTTATTTATGCAGGGAGGCAACGAGTTTCATGAAATCTCATGGCCAGTTCTGTGTGACAAGAACTTTAGTTTACAAATCATCCTGCTCCTATTGCTAGTGATCTCTGTTAAATCTATCATCAGGGAGCAAGCAGCTTCAAACCATGATACGGAGACTTTCTATAAGCATCTGGCTGTCCAATTTGCACTGCTGGAGTGATTCAGTTGCATTCCAAGGTTACTGCTGTTTATTTACACCTTTCCTGATGATCCAGTGATTTTAAATTGAAAAACTTCCATTTTCTACTCCTCACCCACTAATACTTCCATCACCAGTTTGACAGTCGGGTACCTTTCAGATGGCCAAAGTCACAGGTTAGGTTAACTGTGACTATAGGAAATTTAAACTCACCCCAGCACAACTAATGAAAGGACAGAAAGCATTTTTCAAGTTCTGAGTTTGTTTTCTGCCTGCAGGACCATCTGTGAACAGACTTGGTATCCCTGATTCAGACTTGATGGTTCCTAAGAAACATGTCAGAATCTTCTGCAAACTCCCCCTTTGCATTTATCAACAATTACCTTAGCTACTAGTCATGTTTTGATTCTTAAGTTTATTAGACTCGCTCCCTCAAATTCACCTTGTTCTTTCCCTGACGAATACAATCATTTGCATCTTGTGTTCAACACCCTCCTATATTCCCATAAACAGATGCTGTGTGTACAGCCATGTTTCAAGCAAGAGCTTGGTAAGTCAAGTCCAGGTGCATTCTCTACCCACCTCCTAAATCATGGCTCCTGTTCTCAGCCTCCCCAGTTGTGTTGCCACTGCATAAACCAGAGCTCTCAGACCACAGCACATCTTTTTTCAGCTTGCCTCTAAACCACCTGCCTGTGTTTCCTCTTCTGTCTCATCTGCCTCTGTACAACTTTTTGTCGAGACACATTATTAGACTTTCTTTACAACCACACACGCTAAACTAAGCTTATATCCCTCATCCTTGGTGCCACTGACTATAGGAAAAGCAAATGTCACTGTCAGGGAACATGGGCAAGTCCCATGCGTCTGTCCATCAAGGCACAGTTGTAACAACAGAAATCAAGCACTTGCGTCCAGCAGACACTAGCTAAAATAGTCCAATTGCCTACATTTTTCTCCCTTGGTACACTCAGGCTCAGGGAAGCAGTTCCAGGTTACCCCTCATTAGGCAGATGTTCTTTAAATGATTTATGCTTCTATCAAGCTTGATATCCCCACAGAAGATTGTTAGTGAAAAGCTCTGTGTAATCATTTATAGTGGGATTTATGATGTTTAACTTAGTAACTCTCTGCAGGCCCTGTAACAGGATGAAGGTGGGCTGTGGGCAGTAAAAGGTCAGTCCCAAAGGAAGCCAAATACGATGCTAAGAGGAAACTAGAATGGGGCTCTAAAGGGCTTTGTTCACATTAGAGGGGAAGCAGCAGAGACTTTAATCATCCCTGCCAAAGGCACACACATGCAAGGAACAGAGGAACCAAGAAAGATTTTGCTTCAAATTGTCAAGGCTGGTGGTAAATGTGGTTTTAGACTGTTTTTCTGGCTTAATCTTGTCCTCATTTCTTTCTGTTTATATTATTTAAGTTGCGTCAATTAGTCTTTTATTAAGCCAGCAGCTAGTCATGCAGATTTATTTATTTTTAAATGTTATTAATTTATTTTCAGGCCAAAAAGCCCATCCAAGCTAGAAAAACACAAAAAGGCGGCGTCCCCTCTTATGGCACCAGCATACTCGGGGGGAAGCACTGTTAAAGTCATTTCAGGGACATCTGCAAACCACCAGGACACTCTGGAATTAGATTTCTGGTTTTAGTCATCTTTATACTTCCCTGTTTCTTCCAGAACTGGGAGGTAAAGTGCTAGAATACACCCAAAGGGCCAAAAACACCACAAGAAAAGCTCAGTAACTCCCAAAGTGGGAATTACTGACAGGCTTCTGGGAATATTCTGAGTTTTCCTGCTCTGCGGTGCAGCCCCCTCAATGCTCAGATAATTCAGATGTTTGGATTTTACCTACCCAGGCTAACCTAAACCATCTGGAATTTCCTGCACCTGCAACCTAGGAATCTCACATTTATTATTCTGAAGTAATTTTAATCTTTCTTTCTCCATATTTCTGACCTAACAGCTACCCAGTTCTGACCCAGTGCACAGTGAGACCAGCAGCTTACCAGCAAGGATGGCATCACCGGGAACATGTACTAAAGGAAAATGAACTATAGTTCATCTAAAAAAAAGAGCATTATCCTGAAATACCTCGGGGAAGAAACAAGCAGCCCTGCATTCTCCTCCCCAATGCGCCCACAGAAATTCTGCGGTGCTCCACTGAGCTCAGTCGTCTGCTTTGTGTCTCAGTGTCTTCACCTGTAAGATGTGGTTTTGTTTAAAAACCTGTTTCCAGAGCATGCTCTGAATGCTCCTGGGGTAGTAGCTCTCACAAGACTAAGCAGTTTACAAATCGCTTACTGGTTTTATGCAAAGTAGCCAAGACACATGGGTCTTAGGGTCCATCACACAGTAAGGGATGCTTTCTACCCTAGAGAGGTTGCAGGCAAAACGGCCTGGACAGCCCCACAGTGGTGGGAGAAGGTGGCAGATAAGCAAGCAGTGGTTCCAGACAGCACGCACCCCGCTCAGCACCTTCCCTCGGCGCACACAGCACAGGCTCTGTCGTGAGGGCAGATCATTAACAGTGCTACAACTGGAAACCTGGCTTTTCCACAAAGTCTACAAATACCCTGAGAAAAGTCTTGCTGCTTCCTTCCCACCCACTTCTCCCCCAGGCCAGCTCCACTGGAAAATCCCATCCTCCCTCCTACACAGCACAGAGAAGGGTTTTGACAGTTCCTGGAAGAAAATGTTTTAACCACAGACTTGCACCTGCAGCGCCTGGCCCTGTGTGTCACCGAATTCAGAATTAAGTAGCACAGCTATTGTGAAAATGAGTTACAGCAAAAGCTCCTTCATCTCAGTCATCACAAGGGCTATATCCCGCTTCTGTTTTGGTACCAGATGGCTCAAGGTCTATTTTTCAACAAGTGCTGTCTGCTGTACTTGCTGACACAAAGCCCTTTGAGTTACAAGCCAAATCTCTTCCCTTAATATCTTTTTCATCCTTTTTTCCCCCCCTTTTTGAGCTCACAAGTATGTCTTTTCTTAAGAAAAAGAAAAAAATCTATTATTCTTCAAAGGCCCAGTTGTGTCCTTCATTTACTGAAGTAGTCAAAGAATATTATGGGTCATTTTGTCACCATGGAAACCACAAATAGACCTTCAGGGTTTTGGAGAGGTGATATTATTTTGGAGAGGCCGTGTAGGGTTCTCTGACAGAAAATAATAGGGATGGCAAATCAAGGAGACCTTTTATACGGACTGTGTGAAATGCAAAGGGTATCAAACATCATTTCTCTGCCACCGAAGACTACTCCAGGCAGCAGTTTAATATGGTATCCTCTGACAGCTGAGCCCAAATGGAAAATTAATGAGGCAGCATGATATATGAGTCTTTTTAAATCTCATAACCAGCCTCCTTTATAGAATAAAAATGGCCAAATCAGTTTAATATTAGTGGAGAGGTTCTCTGTGTGTCTTTCTTCAGAGCCTTGTCAGTGCAGTGCTGAAGAGACAGTTTTGTTTTATTGACTGTGTAAGCCTAGCTGTTTTCAAGTTTTGGATTGTCCAAATCAAAATAATTCTGAGCTTTATTGGTTTATCAGAATACAACAAAGATATGAAAGTCTAAGAAACACCTGGGATCTCAGAGGCACCGTGTCCTGCCCTTCAGGATCTGTGGCACAGAGAGCAGCCCAGGGGAGTCCTGGCTGCCATGCACCAGTGGCCTGGGACTGCAGCCCCTTCTCTGCCTCCTGCCAGCAGGGCTTTCCTAATCCCATCCACTGGAATACCAGTACTTGTCATTTCTGCCATTTTAAGGCGTGCATAAAAAGAGGGACTTCTCCACAGTGACAGTGCTAGTTGTTATGAGAAAATAGCAGTGCAGTCCAGGAAAACGCCCTGAGTTCAATGTAACCCCCACTGGGTTCAGTCCATGTCCATACAGATGCCTCGTCTCTGAGATACTAGTGCAGAAAAGAGCCAACCTCATCCACTTAAAGCACAAACCCTCAGCCTCGGTACATGATGCCTACCCCTGCTGCTCCAACTTGGACATCTTCATGCCATGGAAACTGGATCACTCTCCCCTCCACCAGCATTTCCAACACTCACAGCAGGTCTCAGACTTCTAATCTTTGTTTGTTAAAAGCCAAACCAAACCATTCAGTATCAGACACATTTTAAAAGCTCAGCCTAGCACTAGCCTATCAAAATTCTTTCAGTGTTACATTTAATAGGTCTTGCTCTTTTGCAAGCAAAACTCTTAATTGCATAAATAACTAAACCCATGTAATTCCCAGATTACAAGACTTTTTCTACAGGCATGCTAGCAAACATATTCTTGCAACCGAGGGCCAAGCTAAAGACCCACAGAGGTGAGAACAGAAGGAATTACAAATGGAGCTTACACAAAAAGATGTCATAACCTACCTGGCGTTGGATGAATTCTAAACCTACTGGGTATCCTGACGCTTCAAAAGTTGCTGCTACTCTGAATTAGAGCAAAAACTCAAAACTTCAAGTCATTCTGAAGAACAGGAATTTCAAAATGCTTCTGTTTAGAAACAAGCAACCACTTTACTAAAGCACTGAAAAAAACAGCTCAAACAAAACAAAGGAGTCAAAACAAACATTCCTTTCCAAACTTTTCTGCCAAAACATCTTAGAAATAGACACCTTCCTACAAAACATTTCAACTTCAGCAGAAAAATAGCTTCCTCTGGAAAATCACTTTATCAAAGACACTAACTCTGCAAACTTTCCCCGTGAATCTGTTATAAGCAGATCCATAACATGCAATCACCCACTGTGGTTCAGACTTTGTGGTTTCCCTGTCATCCCCCAGCTGGCACAGTATAATTATCTGGGCACCTTCAGCATCCAAGCCTCCAACGAAAAACAGTGCTCTAAAGACTAGAACTTCATGCCTTCAAGCAGAGGGATCAGCAGAAGTTAGACAAACAGCACTTTGCTAAAATTAAACACCCAAGAATTATTTTTTTTTAAAAAAGAAGCATTCAACATGTAGCAACAGAAGGAAATTGCTGTAGACTTCATTTTAGCTTCCCACCTTGTTAAGATACCCCTGACCCTTTGAAATATTACACTGGCTAAGCTTCAAAACACACCGATGGCACTTTGCCTCTCACATTACAACTTTCCCAGTCCTGGTAGTGCTGTGCATCTTTGCAAGGAACCACACTGCAAGCAGATTTAGAGGAGCAGAAGGAACTTGGGCTCTCACTGTCTCACCTTCACCCCACTCAACTCCACCATGGATGTCTGGCTGTTTTCCTGATTTCTACACCCCTGGGCTTCATAACCAGAAGAGCCCAGGTAAGCATGTGGCCAGAGCAGCAATGCAGGGCAGCAGCATCAAGCAGGTGAAAGGCAGGAGGTGTTATTACAGCTGTAATTAGCTGTTGGGCCACTGGAGGAGGAATCAGGTGAAGCTGTGTGAAAAGGGGTGGGGAACAGAACATCAGACAAGTCTCAGTGGTTGCAAAGATACCCCATTTGATATGTTTAAGAAGGATGATGAGGGGGAAACAGGGATAGCAAAATAAAAAAAAATACATCTTTTCATGATTTCCCTCTTTCTTCGGCTCTTTTTAGACAGTGAATGTTTCATCTTTCAACAATGCTAAAAGCTTATACTGAAATTCGTGTTTGATGCGAAACAGACCGAACCTAGCTCCTCCCGTGCTTTGTGGAACCTCCTGCCTGTGCAAGGCAGAGGTCATTTCCACTTTTGCATATGCAGTTTTCTGTTCTCGTTAAGGACATGGGTGCTGTAAGGTTGCCAAAGTGGACTGTGGAATTAGAAACACTCAGCAAGGTAGCAGAGAGAGATGCTAGTGAGAAGGTAGGGCGGCTGCTGCACTAGCACTCCAGGTATCAGAAACATTGGGATGCTTGGGATATGAACTCCTGCATCTTTCCTGTGAGTTTAAATGAAGACCCTGATTGGTTTCATTTCTCTAATGAACAGCATGATAGTAGCCATAAATGGATTTATTGTCTTAATAACATCTCCATTCCTATTTCATCAAGACTTCGCTCAGTGGGTGGAAGATGAGAAGGTCATTTAGTATTTCATGTGAAAATAAAGTTCATTGCCCAAAGCAAACAGTATATGTGGAATAATGTGTACTTGTTTCCATTATCATCTACTAGCGTGTCTGTGGTGGCTGTAGATGGGCTGCACTAAGATTTTGCCTGCTTTAATCATCCCCACCCAAGCAGCACCATATCCTAGGAGCAGGACCCTGCACAGCATGAAATACTGCCCAGTGTCAGCAAGAATATAGCAGCCCAGTGTTTTAAGTTCTTCCTCCACTAAGTACTTAGAGACCTTTTCTTCCCTAGACTCCCTAAATGCTTTATAAACATTTATAAACAGGCAGAGTGAAAAATCAATGCAGAGATACTGTTGGGAGGAAGAGAGAGCAGAGAAAGAAAAGACAAACTCAATGAAAAATAAAATAGTGCCCATACGTTAGCTACCGTCAGCCTTGCTCTTCTAGGGCTTTTTACTTACTCCTCCCTATCCCAGGCTTTCCATACAGGAGCAAAAAAAACATTTCGTTACAAACAACTGTAAGAAACAATGTGGTTTTGATAGCGGGAGTGTTTTTCCCCTCCCTTAGGCTAAGGTTAGGTTTCAAAACTCGAAGAGGGTTTGCGAGTTCTGCAGGTATCTCGGTTCTGGGGCCCCGACCGCTCCTGCCGGCGGTGGCCGGTGCCCATGGCCTGGCCTGGAGCCCCGGGGCTGCCCCTGGGATCCGCCGGTGCATCCCAGACGGACGCGAGCAGATCCTGGCGCATCCCGGCGCATCCCAGACGGACGCGAGCAGATCCTGGCGCATCCCGGCGCATCCCAGACGGACGCGAGCAGACCCCGGCGAGGAGGCGGTGGATGAAAATGACCCCCAGCTTGCACCGTGGGTCGGCAAGGCGCCTGAGAATAGACTCCAAAAGGGCCGTTATCCCTGTATCATCTCGGCCTCTGAAAAGCAAGACTAAGACGTGGTGAAATCAGTTGGATTGTACAGACATACAACTGAGATGGGATCAGTCAGATCCCACTGCAGCCTTGTTCTGCTGCCTGCATTTCTCAGAATTCAGAGGCTTTTTCAAAACGTTGTAAATTTAATAACTCAGCCATACTAAGCTCAGAACCTCCGCACAACCTAGGCAAGACATGCTCTTGCTCTGACTTAAGCTGCTGGGAGTTTTACTTTTGCCTTCAGCAGGATCAGGAGCAGACCCTGAAGAAACATTTGCTAGGAACATGCTCGGTGCACCTTGTCCAGGTGCTGTATTTTACGTAGCCTAATGCAAACACTGTTATCTCCCTTACCCTGGCAGACTACTAATAACAAGTTTATACAGTTCATCTTAAACAAATATTGGGAAAGTCAGTCCATACAAGGTCTGCTAAATTGCAAAGACGTCTGTGCAATTGCAATTGATGACACAGTGTTGAATTATACAAAGGAAGAGGTCAATGCCAGTAAGGCTATTTCTCTGAGCAGATTGCACGGAGGTCTCATTTAACACTGCCAACTCTGAACATGTGCACTGTATAAAGCGGAGCTTTTATTGTTCTATCACAGGTCCCTAATTTGGCTCTAGGAACCATCTGCTGATTTAATAGGGGATCTGGATTGTGAGGGGCTTTTTTTTTTCATTCTTATAAACACCTAAAGCTTAGGCATTTAATAGAGAAAAATATTGCAGTGAGATAATCCGCTGTGCAGTAAAAATGGGGGGAAATAAATGCGTTCGGCTTTGTTTAATTTTGTCTCCTAAGCAACCAACATATTGGATATTGTTGGTACCAAACCTTAAGTGTGTGAAAGTCATTAAAGCAGTTCTTCCAAGACTGCTGCAACCGTATTATTAGGAAATTTTAGATAAATTACACTGTCAAGACTGTTAAGTATCACCTTGTGCTTTTATCAGCCACTAATTAAGACTGAAACAGAATGTTAATGCCCGTCTTACTTTGGCTAAACAAACATAGATAATACACACAACGCTATCTATACTTAGATAATAGGCACAACACCCTCTATACACATGTTCTGCCTACATTTTCCCTTGCATGTCCACACCATCATTAAAAGCTCACTGTTGCCAGCATAAGAAACCTTGAAAGCGTATTTCACCTGCTAAGCACTGTAGCCAAGGCTGGCGACATTTCCATTTATCTTCCAAGGTAACAATCTTAAGACTGTGCTTCCAGATGGGCACAGTGGAAGAAGTGAGTTCTGCCGTTCACCAAGCCCCGGAGCTGGATCTCTCCACATGGATGATCTACTGCAGAGCAGTTTTTGAAAAACCTGAGCTTACACAAAGGGACACTGGTCCCAATTTGAACAGGAGTGGCAGAGCAAAACCAAGGATTGCACAGGACCGCTCCGACAGCTCAGGCTTTGCAAACGCTGGGGACCACCCCCATAAGGTGCTCCCCAAACCTGTTCTCCCTTCCTCACTGGGGTGCGAGGGCAGACACGTGCACTGTGTGGTCTGCAGCCCCAGCAGCTCTGCTCTGCGTTATTCACTGCAAGTGTTTCTGGTGAGACGAATGCCTGCAGTGCACACTGCATAGCAACTGCTCCTCGTGAACCCGGGCAGTAACTCATGAAGCAAAAGGTCCACTCCTGCCGCTCGTCCTGTGGTGTCTGGCTGTGCTCGAGAAAGGAGTCGGCCACGGAGCCCTGACCAAGAGGTCCGAAGCAAAAGGCTTTCCTATTCCCTGTGAGCTTCCCCCCATTATCACAACGTGATCACATGAGACTGTCACACCCCCACTCCCCTAATATTGGTTGCCCCCAGCTCAGTCTTTGTTGGCAACAATTTGCTGCTTTCACAGTAGCCATCTGCTTTTGCTTAAAAACTTGGGTTGTGTTCGTGTGCTGTCAGCCTGAACCATGTGTCCAGCCCCTCACAGCTGAACTTGCATTATTAATGCTTCCATGTGCAATCCGGTCCTCCTCGCTCGCACGTCAGCTAACCGGGAAAGGGGAGCAAAACCTGGTGAGAGAGGCAGGAGTCAAGCTTTCTCAGCTGTCTCATGCAGAAATAATGTCTTCAGCCACCACCCTTTCTCCTCCTTGCCTGTGTATCATCTTCGTACAAATGGTTGAAGGCA
This sequence comes from Athene cunicularia, assembly GCF_003259725.1. NCBI lineage: Eukaryota > Metazoa > Chordata > Aves > Strigiformes > Strigidae > Athene > Athene cunicularia. The sequence goes on along the minus strand of NW_020799121.1, from coordinate 8,753,910 downwards.
CCAAGCTGGCCCCTAACGAAGCTGAGACCGAGTCCCTCATTCAGTGTCTGTGCTGTAGGTGGACGCCAGCTTTCCAGCAGCAGTACAGAGTGAAGACTTCGTCTGATGCAAAATTAACACAGTGCCACTGAAATCAGCCCACCTTCACCAGGGCGCCAATTCAATCACATTCTCTCATTTATAAAGAGTCTTGAACAAACATTTTATGCAAAGGTCTCTGATTTCTCATTTCAAGGGCTGTGAATCTCACAGGCAATTCAGAGAGTACAGAAACGGGTTAGAGGTAATTAGCTGGGTTGCACCTCAATTCCCTTCCGAATTCAGGGCAAGGAATAAGCTGGCAGCTGAGTGCTTCCCCAAGACATTTTGCACAAAATCAGGGGCAGTTTCAATAGTCACATGTGTTGAAGCAAGGCAGTATGAATGACCACCGGACCTGACAGTTCACCTCACCACCAGAACCTCTCCAAGATTTTTACTTCAGGAAGCAGGCTTTACCCTTTATTCATGCAGTTGTTTGCAGGTCAGACATGTTTATCTGTGTTATTTCCTTGATTCAAGCTAATAGGTAGGAGTACAAATAAGCAAACCAAAAAAAAAAAAAAAAAAAAAAAAAAAAAAAAAGGAGACCTAAAGCTAACATGTTTCTGTTATAGCAGTAAAGATGAGAGAGAAAACAATTTACCAACCAATTTACTGCAAAGCTACGGTACATCTCCTGCTACTTGCATAATGGAAAGTGCTTTGAAAATGGGTTTCCAGATTTCTCATTTGTGGTGTGTTATGAGCACACGTGGATTTAATATCATGGGTAAAATTGTTAATTAGACAAGAAAAAGTGTGCCTTGAGTTCATAATATCTTGTGATCCGATATGATTCTTTCTCATTCTAAGTCAATGGTTCAGAGAGACCTGAAGCATTTCTGAGGACCAGGGGGGAAGAGGTTCCATCTTATCCAGCATCTGAACACATCCTAGTTTAAGGAAAAGGGGCTAAACTAGTGAGGGATTACACCCTGAATGAAAGCAAACCTTTTCAAGTTCACTCAAATTTAAAGGCTTCTAAAGAAGGAAACCTGAATTTCTCAGTAGGGCAGGTGTCTGACAAGATGGCTTGAACCTCTTGGATTGTGACTGGGAAGACGGGACTTTCCCAACAACTCTGTCTTAATGACAGATGGGTAGAGCAGAGCAGACATCTACAGCCAACTGTCCAACTTGTGAGCATTCCCATTAGAGCCCTCTCTGCTCTTGAAGCATGTCCAGTTTTCAGGGGAGGACAGTTCTCCACATGCTGGATGCAGCAGACTGTCAACAGCCAACTACCCTGATCTCAGAGAACACAGCCTCTCCGCCACGGTCAGGTGGGGCAGCCACAGATTTAATAATTTGTTAACAATCCTATAAACCATCATTCAGTGGAGCTGGTGGACCAGCAGCAGATCCCTGACTCACAGAATATGATTGAAATCTTGAGGCCTAAGAGTCATTGCTGCCTCCTTGTGAGATGAGAAAAATCACCCCCTTAGCTGTCAAGACACAGCTTCAAGACAAGTCCATGCAGAAAATCCTAGAGTGCTTTTCCTTGTGGTGGTGTGGATTACAAAGAACATGACCTGGACCCAAGAAGAAAAAAGGTGGGGGGAGGGGGGGCAAGATACTAATGCTTTACAAGGATGTAATTCCTGCAATTAGCAGACCACAAGAAGAGAGGCAGGAGAGGTGGGAAGTCAGAGGAGAATCAAGCCTTAGCCTAGGAGTTGGGTCTGTAGGTATGCAGGGATAGACCAGAGAAAGCCTGATGCAAAACCTGGCACTGCATTCTGGCACTCTGATTGACCTCTTACAGGAGATAACTGAAGAGTCTCTCTGTTTTTGTTCTTTTAAATACACATACAGTCTGCTCCAGCTGCTTGGCTCGGGCACTAGCTCATGGTGCCAAGCCAGACATATTTGGCTTTGATACAAAGTTGGCTCAGCCTTCAAATAAACCACTGCTGTATTGTCGTTACGAAACAGGAGCTCTTGAGTGATTTCGCTGGAGAGGTCTCAGAGCTGCCATACCAGTCGGTGCTGGGGTGCAGCCGTGCTCTCAGGCTGAATGTGGCTCAGGAGCAGCAGCAGACCGGCTGGAGGCAACAGACTGCTGAAGAAAAATCTTTCATTTTCAACATCTGTTGTTTATTCCTCAGCCTTGCATGATTTGTGACACACTGAAAGCAAGCAGTGTTTGGACAATCTGTATATCAGACGTGACAACCCATTAGAGTTTGGGTTCATTCTAATTTATTTCAGGGTTTTTAGGATAATACTGCCCAAACCTATGTCTGGTAACACTAAAACTGAGGTCTTTGATGTGCTTTATGCAGGAGTTCTGCTAATTCATTCATTCAGTTAAACTTGTCATCCTTCAAGGCCGAGATTAGCAGCCAGGCTTTGCAGAGTAATGGGAAGATGGTTTATCCTACTGGTACAGTTCATGTTAGGGTAGCCTGACACAGGACTTTGGAACTTGCATTGTGTTCATGAACCTCTCCCACTCTTGGTAGGATCACACCTTATGCACTGGTAGTGCAACATCTCCCCCTTCTCTTGGAATGTGCTAGATATGAAGCATGCCGTGAGCACCAGCCTATTGCAAGAAATCATCAGGCTTGGGCTCACAAGAAATTGAAGTCCCTCCTGGCCTGGCATCCCAGTGCAGCAGTTCTCCTCCACTGCACAACCCACCCCAGGGCACGCCCGCCGTGGGAGACAGGACCCTTGGGAGGTCTGACTGCAGGAGCACCGATGGGGCAGCATACACCAAGAAAGCAGAACAGGATCAGGTTAGAAATACTTGCCAGGAGCCAACGGTGATCTTGCTTTCATCTGCTGACAGAAACTCTGACAACTGTGTATAATCTGCCTGATTTTCTCTAGTCCAAATAGTCTTAAAAATAGAATTAGTTCAGTTTTTACAGGAGCTGGCCCTAGAGGACAGTTTGCTAGACAAAACAGTGACCATGGAGGAAGACTCCTCACTCTCATTCTTCCCATCTTTTTCACATAACAGATCCAGAAAAACAAACACATCCATCAGACCATTCCCCTAAAAATGGGAAATGCAAGGATGGAGGGAGAGCAGGAAAGAGCAAGAGACGTATTCTATTTTTAAACACTTGAGAATGGCTCCAGAACTACTAAGAATGGCATGGAAAACACTCAGAAAAAATCGCTCAAGTACACATCCAGTCTCCAGCTGACTCCACCATGGGCTTTGAACTCAACCAAGCTAGGCAGGGATGTTTTCTTTCCTTCTGGCTGGGCTGGCTCACGGCCCCTGCCAGCGCATAACTGGGGAAGAGACCCGAGAGGAGGCTGCTGCACTGCCCAGCCTGCCTTCTGCTCCTCCCACCATCTTGCCTCTCTGTGTGACTGTAAAAGCTGGCAGAGAACTCTCCAAGACTCATTTTGGAGTGTTAGAAAGCAGCATCCTTACTACTCACAAAGGTGAGCATGCCCCCATAAGTGGCAGCTAATATACAGTGAGATTATACACATTCGTAATTTTTCTGAGAAATGAGTTACACTGTGCTCCATACAGCAACAAACCTCTGTTTGCCCCATGTGCTTTCCCCTGCTCCTTCGTTTTGCCTCCAAGCCCTGTGAACGTGGCATTCCTGCTGCAGATTGCCAGCAAACCGCAGGGCAGAGCAATACAGGAGAGGGCCGAGGGGAAGGAGGTGTGTGACCAACAGAAGCCTAGAGAGGATGGAGTTGCACTGTGCTGAACCTCAGAGGACTTCCTTGCTGGAAATCGAAGGTAAAATCTTGAGTGATGTCAAAGAATTTGGCATTTTTATTCACTTGCCTAAACTCCCAACATCACAACAGTCTGGCAAAATTTAGGAGAAACTTATTTAAGATGTGAGAGTAGGCTTTTGAATCATATTATGGGATTTATGCAGGCCTGGGAGCTAAAAATTACAACTGAGTTATGGATTTAATCAGAGAATATTCTATTAAAATGAAAAATGAAATAACTATCCAGATGCTAATACAAAACAGGTGTTAGGCTTTAAACATGATAGCATTTACTGTTTTAGCCACATTAATATATGGTTAAGACATACTGTACTGATTACAGCTCTAATTTAATAAATGTCAGTGGTGCAGAGCATCATATCCTTTATTTACACATGGCATCCTTCCTCCACAGAAGAAAGAAACCAGAAAAAACAAAGGGACTTTTACCAAGTGAAGTTCACCTCAGATTAAAAAAAGCTCTGCAAGATTTAAGGTTTTAGCAAACAACGTGATACGCTGCTGAACTTGTGGCAACACTGTATTTATTGGGTTTTATAATTTTAAGAACTACCAGTGATCTGATCTGGTAATCCTGCATGAGCAGTGCTGCCTTGCCCCTTCCCTACCATCGCTGCTTGTTCATTTTTCCCTTTTCCTCCCAAAATTATTGTATAATTTAGTTTGGAAGGACCTTGGGACCTTTTGGTCCTGCTCAAAGCAATGCTGACTTCTGAGTTAGACTGAGCTCCTTGGGACAAGGTTTCTTTACCAGAGATAAACAGCTCAGCTCAGGGGCTTCCAGCTGAGTCGGAGTGCTGTGGGGCAGGAGGGTTGCAGTGGCTGTCAGCATCTGCACTCCCCTTCTCCATTCATTTTTTTGCTTCTATTTTGGGAGGAATAGGGCAAGAATCGTGTTCAAAGAAAAGCTTAGTGTTTGTGGAACACAGTGCACTGCCTGCTTAGGTCAAGAGGAAAAGGCAAAGACCAAAAAAATTAAACAAAAAGGAATATTCTTTCACAAAATTAGGGAAAAAGGTGTCATGAAATCCTGACATGGTGGATTAAACAAAAAAAGCCTCAAGAATCCTCAGAAGCTCTGCAAATCTTAAAACAAAAAAAAAAAACACGGGATAGAGGGAAAGAGAAAGACAACACACAAATAACTTTGAAAAGGAGTACTGCCAAGGTGTAAACTTAATCCACAGGAATTTTCTCTGTACGTAATCACCCCCTAAATAAAGCTGCCATTTGCTGACAGGCACTGGATCCCCACAGCAGACCACAGTAATGAACTCAGGCTCACGTTTGCTCCAGAGCGGCTCTGCAGGGTCAGCCAGGCAGCTACATCAGGAAGAGAGGAAAGGTTGATAGCCATTCCTAATAGCATTTTGAAAGTAATGTTTGCACAAACCGTAAGAACAATAGCAATAACATTCTATTGTCTCTAGGTTTTAGAGCCACTAAGACTAATGAGTTCATTTATAGCCCTGATGGAAGTAATTAAATCTGAAAATCAAAGCACAACATTCTTGTTTAGTGCTCTTTGAAACCAATATTCTAATGGAATGCTATCAACAGCTAATTGAAGCACTAATCTTGCCCAGGGTTGGGCCCATTGCCCAGATGGCTAATATATCATTTTCTAGTCTGGCAAGCAACATATTGCACTGGCTGGATAAAGCTGCGATTAGATATATCTATATCATACAATGGAAGCATAAGAATTGTTCCAATCAATATTTTGATAAAATTGGCATTTGATGTCAATCATTTGATAAACGTCTTGCTGAAGTACAAGGACACATCCTTGGCTTTATAAATAAAAAACCTGCTGCCTTATGCAAATAAAAGTTCCTACCGACTGGATAGTTATAGCAGTAAAGAAATGTTAGCAAGAGAAATGCCCAGTGAGTGCTATGAGGACAACTGTGAAGCTAAACAGCTTAATCTTCCTCTTATAGTTGAATCACTTAACAAATAAAAGTCACAATTTTCTGCTGTAACATGTCATTTCTGCAAGTTTTTGCATATTGCATACTGTGTCAGAGGGAGGAGTGCAGGAGAGTGAAGTCATGTGTAAGATACATCTGTCAGGGGTGTCTCAGCAGTTGTACAGAGAGGAGGATTCTCTTCACTTAATGTGCTTGGGATGCAATATTCTGCTATTCTCAGTACTGGAGGTTAAAAGTATCAGAGACCACCTCACCAAATTTTTCATCCAAGCAACAGGACTGATGTGATTTCAAATTAGCATATCAAATTGTAAACAATTTTTTTCCTGGCAGGTTGTTAATTCCTTTTTTTAACTTAATAATGGGACAGTTGTTGGCATCTGTTCTAGATATTCAGCAACTTTGGCCTCTATTATCCCTTTTCCCACTGTCTGCACATTCAGATACTTTCATTCAATTGTATAGTGTTTATTCAGCCAGGCCCTCAGCTGGTGTAAATCAGCAAAATTCTGTGAACATCAGAGGAGCGGTGCCAGCTGACACCAGCTTCAAACGAGCTTCTGAGCATCTGCTGCACTTGGAAGCAGGGAATCAATGAAGCAAGATAACAGGAAGAACATCCTTAAGGTGTCCAGTGATCTGTGTTTGCACTCTCTGAAAATGTGTTTTGAACTTCAGCCTTGAACCATGAATTAAAGACTACTCGCAGCACATGTTTTTTCTTGTCAAGCACTACATGACCCCTGGAGTTTGTGGGCAGCACGGACGCTGTTATGCTTCTCTATTTGTGCTTGCTGCTCACAAAAGAGTTTGAAATTGTACAACTGTCTGTTCAAGCACCCAGTCCTCTCTAGAGATATCTCAAGAATATCCTGGTTTACTGATATTTTTCCAGTAGGCTGGTCAGACAGAGTATTTTGAAAATTACAATTTTTTAAAAAAATACTAAATGGCTTATAGCTTAATGCCAGTAAAAGTCCAAATGCAGCACTACCTGGAGACCTGGCAGGAGGCAGTGATTGCTGCCTGTGATGATACAATGCTATCTTACTTGAGAAGACAAGAATCTGCCTTGAGAAGTGGTAAAATTAATAGAACTAAAGATCTATGTTCAACTATAACTTTTTTTTTTTTTTTTAAATGTACATCAAGTATTTGATATTTCTGGCCCTCTACCCTTAATACACAATTTGTGGCTTTACTGTCTCTAATAAAAGGTTAACACTTACTGTTAAGCATTAGTAAGTATTTTCCTGAGATCTGTCTAAAATAGAAGTGTAATCATGCAAGACTGCCTCAAGGACAGGGAAAGAGAGAGGCAGCTTCCAAGGACTGTTCAGCCCATCTAAGATCTGAATTGCCTTTCTCTCTGCCTCTCTCTCTCTCTCCCTCCACTGAGTCTAGGAGTAGCCTAGGACAAGAGTTTCCCAACTCACACATCAATGAGTAGTTGTCCAAATTCCAGGTGAACTGGAAAATAAAGGTTAAATATGATTCTTGATCCTTAAAAACTCCAGTGAGCAGGTGAAAGAGTGAAGGCATTCTCAGTGCACCAAAAGGAAGGTTTTTTTCTTTTTCAGAATATATCTCAGAATCAAGTAAACATACAGAAACCTCAGCAAATTGCAGCTTTGGCATCTTCTAATACCTCAGGCCAGATGCCCTGTAAATCTGGCATAATGGACCCAAAACAACACTGTCAGATGGCCCAAAGGGCTACTCGCTCTGCTTGTGCACTCTGTACCTGGATACTGTCCACCACATGAGGGATCATCCGAACTGAAACTGCAGGCATGGAAGAGTAGAGTTGGCATTAGATCCCCATCATGTGTTCCACTTCTTAAGCAGGGAATGAAATCCTATGCCCACACTTGACTGGGGCAAGATGATCTGGCAGGGCACAGATCTGGTATAATTGACTGTGGAACCACATTTTCAGTGTAAAGGTAATTTGAGAACTGAGTTACAGGTTTAGCAGTCAGGGATGTGATCCTGCTTCTTCAAGAGCCCTACTAAAAAGAAACAGAGATTAACAACTCCAGTGGAGTCAAGTCGCTGGGAAGCCTTCTTCAACAGGCATAAAAACGACCCCATAAAAAGTAATTTAAAATATGTGGTTTAGAATTCATTCATTTTTATAGATTTAAGAGTGGATGGAGATACAACAGGTACTCAACATTGGCACTGTTCCCCTGAAGCCTTCTGAAGATGCCAGAAATCCATTGGCTTTTAATGGCAAAGCATGTAATTGTTCCCACTCTATACTGAAATACTGTGTAACCAGGATACACTTCCTAGTACTGTCTTGTCACCATCTCAATTTAAGTTCCTAATTGAGCAGAATCATTTCGCTCATGCATGGAGAAGAAAACCCACATGCGTTACGTTTTTACCCAATAATTAAAAGGCATGGCGAGCGATCCTTCAGCACAAGCTCAATGCAAAAAATATGAAAGCGTGTCTTGAAATCTACCCAACAGTCTGAAGTGCCGGAGGAGGCGTGAGCAGGTCGCGTGTTAGGAGCCAGCACACACGTGCGCGTGTAGGGGAAGGAAGGTCAGGGAAGGTGCTGCAAAGCCTCGCTGCTGAGGTGGGCATGTTAAGCACCTCCGTGATAGCTGTTCCGAATAATGAACTTGACCTTGTCAAAGGCCGTCATTATTGATAATAACAAAGTTCAACAGCATTATTATAGGATTTCACAACTGTTAACCTTTATTGCTGGAGGGCTAATTGTGACCTTCCTTGTGTCTCCTTCACACCTAATTAGGTTTCCCTTGTAAAGAGATAAAAGAGTGTTTGTATCAGTGGGGCATCTTTTTCTGCCACTGAATGAATTCATGAAAGAGTTAGATTGTTAAGAGAGAGACAGAGAGAAGGGGGGGGGGGG
>NW_020799121.1:8674070-8745229 GCF_003259725.1 Athene cunicularia | reverse complement strand
GGGGGGGGGGGGGGGGGAAATACAGAAAAAGGCAGGAGGCATTAATAGACTTTAGAATAAAATCCTGACAGATTCAAATTGATTCTGCTGCCTGAGAAAATTGAGTGCGGAGGGAATTAGATTTATGCACTGTTAAATGTAACTGCCTGGCAGTATCCATACAGAAAGCTGTTAAAATGGTAATCTTTAGAGATGTATGAAAATTGTGTGTGAATAGACCAATGAACCATCACTCGGAGCATGCCTCTTCTAGCCAAATAACACAAGACAGTATTATTATTATTAATAATGTATTACAAACACTATGCATTATGTATGTAATTTAATCACAGTATCTAAATGTATAAACAACAGCACAGGCACTCAGTAACTTTTTTGTGCTTGCAGTTAATATATAACTTTTTCTCTTTTAGGACCCCCTGAGGAAATGCCGAGTGCTGCTGGCAACCCAGTTGTTACCAGCTGAGCCGGGGTCCCTTGCATGCCGTGTGGGGGAGCCTGGATGGGGGCGACGGGCTGGGATGGGCTCCTCATGATGGGACTCAGTGGGTGTTTGGTACGGCAGGGTACACTCAGGGCAAGAGAGCAGCAGATGGCCTGAGAAGGGTCTCCTTTCAGACAGTCAGACTGGGCAGACAAAGTATCTCTGATGGGATTTTTCTGTTGTTGTTTTAATCTTCTCAGCTAATAATACCTGGTTGATAAACCTCCCAAAGCCTAATTTCTAGCAAGAGGCATGGACAGCAAACCAAGTCAATGGGAGCTTTGAGTTACCATCAAGGAAGCCGGGAACAAGTTTCTAATAAACATATCCATGGATCAGATTGAGGGGAAAAATCAAGCTAGAAATAACTTTTTGATTCCCCCATTTGAATTCAGATCTGTGGTTCTTAAGTCAGACTTATCTCTGGCATCAAAGCAACTCACAGTGAGATGATGCTACCACTGATGATAGGGACAATCACTGATTGATCTTTCAAGATCTGATTTAGATTAGATGCTGTCAGAGGTTCTTTTTATAACTCTGATGGCTGTAACTTTGCTCTACCCATATTTGGAAGTGCACTCTCTAGTAATTGAGCTATTTCAGAACAGAGCAAGTTGCTTTTTCGTTCTTGCTTCATCCCATCAAGTGCAGAGGGCTGTGAAAAGTGGTAAATCCAGAAATATTTCCAGGTGAGCCAGATAGTGACTTCCTTTCAACCTCTATAGTGCCAAGCTTGAGCTCCTCACATACTTTCTTCTTTGAGAAAACATAATTTCTACACAGAACAATTAATTCTCTAAAGCTTTGCAAAGAAGCATAGCCATTTCCCAGGTCCAACCAATAAACCATCAGCTGGTACCTAGTGCAAGGGTCTGAACAAAGCCTCTCACATCACCAGCCAACTCTCGTATTTGCCAGCTGTGTGATTATCTTGAAAGGCGTGCTTCATGTTATTTCATGAACTTTATTCCAGTTTTGTTCCAGTGCAGATACCAACAGACTTAGTCATGTGGAACTTCTGTTTTTCAGCCACCCTGATGATGGCACTGATGCACTAGTCAACAAGTAAGACTGTGTTTAAAGCACCAGCTTGAATGCTGTGTCCCTACCCCTGCTGTGCATGTAGTAGCATGTTGCACTTAACATTCGTAAGGAGTTATACTGTCAAATGGCTTCTCCAGAGAGATCTGGTTGGAGTCAGATGGAATCTTCCTTAAATATATCTCCAGTTCACACTGCCACAGCAAAACACAGTAAACTGGCATTTGACTGAGACACTGAAGGGAATCTCAGCATTGGGCTACCACGTCCCACATGCACCACACCAGTTCCCGTTTTCCACTCTGGTGCTGCAGTATCCAAGGTTCACCTCCATCCCAACACTGTAAACAGGTACTAAGAAGTACAGTGTAAACACACATAAACAGAACATTTGATAAAACAACATAGGCCAGCTAAGGGTGGTTGACTTGCCATGACTTCCCACAACCAACTGCACACTGAAGCCACCCAGATGTACCCACCACTGAAAACCAGTAATGTGGACAAAGTTTCAGCTACCATGAGATCATTTTCCCTCCCTGGCTGATTTAATTTTCTCTAGTTCTTATCTTTGTTCTTTATGAGGCAGCACTGAAAATAACTTGCTCAACTTGTAACTGAGTCACCTAGAGCAGTTTTCTTTCTGTGTCTTTGAAAAACAGGTGTAGCCCCGTGCATTTAGCTAGGAACATAATTCATGGTTTTCTTTCCAGCTGAGCTAAAATGTGATTAATCTCTGTTGAGTTCATGCAAACTAGTAGAGTATTTAACCTCCAATAGACAGGTTTTTAATTCTACTGTGCTTTAGTAAAGGACAATCCTCTCTGGTTGCAGAGCAGTTACAATATTGGGAATTTCTTTTATGAGAGCTTTTGGAAGCTCTGAATGTAAAAATAACTAAAATCCACACATTTGTTGGATATGAGCGGAGACATATTTATTTCAAAAGAAGGTTCCTTGTTTTAAACTATTTGAAGAGTTGGAACTAGCGAAAGCACTTGCTGATTATCCAGGAGAGCAAAGCACCAAAGCTGTGCAACAACCTTCTTTTCTTGGAGAGTGTTATTCTCCTAGGCTGGCCCAGCTCCTCGTACAGGAGTTTAAAATGCAGGAAGAGCTCTTCCATATTTGAATCCCATACATAATTTATAACTTCAAGAAAATCTGGTCAACACAGGTATATGCACCTCTGCTCTTGAATTTCCCGAATTTAGGTATAAATCCCAGGAAAGCCAGCGGGATTATTATCTATGATCATTGTAAGCAAGTTCAGATTTAGTCTTAGACACAAGAATACCAGTTCTGGAGTATCAGCATTGCCAAAATTGACAATGTAGGAGGGGTCTGTGTAAATTCATGTCTCATCTCTGAAAAACACTGGTGTAAGGAACTGAACAGACGGAAGTAACAAAAATTTAAAAACTAAGCAACCCACAGAAAAAGGCCATTCCTGACCAGCTCCTACACTAACCCACAGCTGGAGTATGCGCCCTGAAGTAAGGCTGTTTATATCCTCATCTGGGAGATAAGATACGTTATCTATCCCATCTGGTTCCATTCCAGTAACTCCAGAGTCAACACACTCCATCAGGCTTCCTGAAGCTGCTAAACCAGAGAAACGGGAATAGACTATCCACACTTTGTCAGATAAGGAAAGAACTTAATAAGCAGAGGAAGAATTTTGTTTTCAAACATCTTGGAGAGAGCTACTCAATACATATTATAAACATAGTAAAATATCAAAAACTCCTACTTCAAAAGTATCCAAAACGCTTTCCTGCTATAAAAAGCTGCCTGAGCTGATAAAAGTCTGTCTTTTATGGGCTATAGACTTGACTAAAGATATATTTTCATGCATATTTGTGGAAAGACTTTCAGAAGAGTACAGAAAATTAGGGTCACAAGTACTCACAATTACCTGGATTTCTGCATAGGGGTTTTTCACTCTTGTTCTGCATGACGGTAAGGTCTTCTCCACAACTGTCCTGGTTACACCTTGGGGGAGCACTAACCAGGTGCAGTGCAGGGTTCATGATGGGCCTAGATATCCAAGTTCATTGTCTTGTATCATTTCCAAATAAAAGCAAAAAAGTCCCAAAACTAACTGCATTATCAGCTTTTCAAGCAATCAATAGCAGCAACATTTTAAATGCATTTCAGATCAGCTGGCAGAAGCAATGCAGTGAGATGCTCCACTCAGGCTAGCAGAGCAGCAGGATTTTTAAGGATAAACAGTTCGAAGCCACACCTGATAAAGATCCTGGCCACAGAGTAGGATTCAGTTTTGAAACCTAAATGCTCACTGCCAAAAAAAACCCCAAACCAGACAAAGGGAGAAGAAACTCAAATACATAAAGGCGAACTGGAAGTAGATCCCAGAACTGAGGTTAAGACCAATGCACCCACTAAAAGAAAAACTACCTCCACAAGCAGGGTGAGCGCTCGCTCAGAGGCCAGAGTGCCTTTGTTTTCAGGTTAAAATGCCACTGTTCAAAATGGCCTGGAAAAGGAAAAATGAGTTGAAACCAAAGTCAAACCATGACTACAAAGTCACAGTGCAGTGAAAGCTACCCAGTCTCTGCCTTACACCGTCCTAGTCCAGCGCGTAGGGCTGAGCATGGTACAGCGTGGCAAACCCCAGCACAAGAGCATCTGCCCTGCACACACCACGTGCCATGCCGGTGCTCTCACTGGGGGCAAGGGCAGCCTCACCAGACCTTTCTGGAGACAGGCACAGCCAGATGAAAACAAGGCACAGAGGGAGGCCACGTTGTTTAGTGTTTTAACTTTTGTTGCACAGATGTTTTCTGGGCACCACAGACTCCTGCTTTAATTTGCCTTGTTAATAACATGGAGCAGGAAACCCTGATTAACAAAATAATTAACAGGCATTTGACGTCTTTGGGTTTTTTTGGTAGCGTGTTTTGTTGTAACAGATACTGTAGGTTAACTCTTTGAACTGCAGGAAAAAATTGAGATATGGTTGAAGCAACAACATACCTTGCTCAGCAAAGCTGGTGAAGGGCAGAAATAATTTTAGTCTTTGAAGAGACTCCAAGTCATACTTCAAAATGTACCCCTAAAGGGATCTATCCCCTCCAAAAATTACTTCTGTTTCCTCTTCCCAGTCCATCCCAAAGGACCCATGCTTTTAATGCCAGCTCTGCATGGCCCACACATCCAAAACGAACCCCCAACCCATGCTCTGGCCCCAGCAGGTCTCCTACCCAACTGCACCACCACACTGCTCACCCAGCAGGGCCGTGGCCAGCGCTGCCCTCCTCCGGCACCTCCTCCAGCCAACCTGCATGACCCCCAGGCTCCGTGCTTGGTCCTCGTGCAGCATCCAGAGGAGTGCACAGCGAGACAACGCTGCAGCTGCGAGAGCTGCCTTCCACAGGAAGATCTGGTGCCAGGGGATGAGACAGAAGCAACTTCTGTCCCTGCACTGCACCGAGGCACCCAACCAAGCCTCTCCCACGGGTGGGAAGAACCTGTGCACCATCACAGCCACACCACAGCCCGAACCAGCCAGCAAACACCTCCTCAAAGCACCTGCCATGATGCAGTTCAAGGTCATGAGAACCCAAGCAAACACTTGAGGTGCCTAAGAATAAATAGGAATAAACTTCCCTTCTTTCCTGCATGTCCCTCCCAGATTTTGAGGTCAGGAATTACCCAGCGCTGCCTGCCCCTGACTTCTGTAATCCCCACCTCAAATCAATAGGAAAAGGAAGTGCTCTGGGAATGTACTCAAACTGGTTTAATGCTTAAATAGGCATATGCAATAACATGTTGACAAAAACATATGGGGAAAATATTCTTCGGTATATTGCTTTGTGGAGATAAGTATGCTAGCAAAAGCAAGCATTATGTTTTATTTACCAGGTCGGCTCATTTTCACACTAGCTTTCTATAACAAAAGAGTTTAATATAATAATATTGTTGAAGGCAAGAAAGATACCTATAAATAGGACCAAGACCTGTCTGTGGAACTTTTACATGAAACTTTAATGGCAAGAGAAATAGCCTTAATGTATCGCACTTGGCAAATTCTTTATTGCATTTCTGCCTACACTAACTTAGTGTGAAAGTAGGTAGCAAGTCAAGAAAAGATTTCTTGAAGTTCATGACTCATTTTTCTTAAGGCTTCTTTAGCCCAAAGCCTGGTACTGGCCCCTGTATTACCCCTCTTGCTCTACCCTTGGAGTTGGAGAACAGGACAGTAACAGTTTAGCTTACCAACACTGACAGTTACCTGTTGATTTATATCCCATCCTCATGGAAGCACCTCTGCCTTCCCATAGATCAGGGACAGTGGGACCCTCTGGCCAAAAAAAGAGGCAGTATTTTCTTCAAAGGAGAAAAACCAACCCCACAGCTTATTCTGGAAACCTTCCCTCCCACCAGAATGACCTACTGCAGGGCTCACCAAAGGTCAACCTCGGGATGAGGTTCCCAGCAGGTGGGGCTCAAGAAGGATGCAGCTGCCCTATAGATGCCCAAGCCATCCACTATTTCTATATTTAGTCAAACTTTGACCACACAGAGGGATTCTTGAAAATAATGACCCATTCATTTTCCTTCATGTGTTCAGGCGGCCTTCGCTGTACCTATTAACTACCAAACCTCCAGTCTATTGAAAAGGCAATCTGTCTTCCAAGTCTTTAAAGATTTTATCTATGTGTCCTCTACACATCTACTACTAAGTGAAAACAAAAGGGATTTAATTCTAGGCAGTTCAAATGTTACATATAGCCCGTTAGGATATTTCAGATGAAAAAAAATTTTTTAGTAAGAAATGCTAATTTTTACAAATAATTTCAATTTTAATAATTTTAGTTGTGTATTACATATCAATTATCAAATATTGATAACAAGTATCATTGTTTTAACTACTTATGACTAACAATTAAGTACAATACTGTAGATTTCAAAGCCCTTTGCCTCTCCTTCCTCTTCAATCCCTCCCTTTAAATCATTGCGGTGCATGTAATAAAAAAGCAGCATGCCCAGCCTGAGATTGCTCAGAAAGAATCCAGAACTGCATTTCTATTACTGGCTGCTGTGCATGTTTATATGGATGTCTGAGGAAGATTATAAATATCTCTACCTTTTAGTCATTTGGCTTCCTAGAACTATACAGGAATATTTCTGGTTGGTGCCACCACTCATCTGTGAAGCGCCTTGATATCTTTATGGTGTGTGTGTCTCTAGTCCCACAGCTCTCCTCTTCCCAAAGGTTTTATTTTTCTCTAGATGCGCCCCTAGAGAACGCAGCAAAAAAATGTCACATATTCCAAATTGCTTTTACTGCTCCACAGTCCTGTAAAAGAGTGGAATTTCCAAAGGGAATTCGACACCCAAATCCTATTGATGACAAATGGGTTTGGGAGACCAGAACTCTCAGCCTAGAGGAAGACTGGAGTGTTGCTGAATTCCCAAATATTTTAGAACAGTGAATAATATCATCAAGTCAACTAATAAGTTGCAAGGGGAAGGACTGGGAAAGCATGTTTTCAGCTGGAATTTAAAATACACTGGAAAGCCTTTTGCAGGGCTGGGGGGGGCTGTTCCATGTGGGAGCAGGAATGGGCACAAAGAAGAATCGGGGCCGGGGGGAAAGGGGGGAAGGCAGGGAGGGAGAGTATATCCACATGACCTATGGAGAAGACACTTGCAACAGCTAATGTAAATCTTGACGATGACAGCTCAGATGAGAACTTCTCCTACCTCTCCCTCATTCATGATCTTACTTCATGATCAGAATTACAGACTGTCACTACGCCCACAGTGTTTAAAAACCAGCTCATGCTTCAAGGAAAATCACTTCTACAGTAAGTACACAAACAGACACTTCGGATCTCACACAGCCTGAGAGGAGGCAGGCGATGGTGATGGCTTTCTTAGTTCAAGAGGTGTTTGAATCTTGTGGCCAGAAAAACAACCCCCTTGGGTGCCTCTTTGCAGCATCTTCTGTACAGTTTTTCCTCTCAAAGATGACTTAATTTTACAAGTGCAAAATCACCTGGTAGTTTTGATGTCTTTGGTGTCTGAGGACTATAAGCCACCAATAGCTCTTTCCCTCGGTGAGAAAAACAAATCCAGCACTCCTGCCCAGTTTAGCACACAGCTAGTGCTGACACCCACCCAGTTTTGTTTCCCCAGCTGTTCAGTCAGAGCAAAACCTCATTTGCAGCCCTGCTACTCAAACTCTCTATCAGGTCCTGAACTTCCAAATCCATCACTTCTCGCTGTCATGGTCAGTGAGTATCTCCTAAACACAGGCTTGTAGCTGTAACAGCCCTAAACCTGAGAGCATCTGCAGGCAGAGTGGGTAATCCTGCTGGCTGCTACCCCGACACCCTCCTGCCCTCCTGGCTTGACAGAAATGTCTGGCTGGAAATCATCAGCCGCTGCTGCACACCAGGGCCAGGCGGTGTTTACCTAATCTGCAGACCAGGCACATCCACTCAGGGAGAAAAAAAGAAAATCACAGGCAATTTGTCAGAGCATTAGCTGATAATTCAGACAGAAATGTTAGATCTTGAGGCACAGCTCGGGGCTGCAGGGGAAATGTTATTGACTCTGACAGATCCCTGATGACACATCCACTCCCTCTCCCAGGGGCAAGGCTACATTTAGATACACTTAGATTTTCATTCGAATTCCAGATTAACACAGCAAGTGGACAGCAGGGAAAGAAAGTGAAAGAAAGTTAGTGGAGGAAGAGGGAACTTGCATGGTTGAGGTTTGGCTTTTCATCCCACCCCTCTAATTGTGGCCTAATTTTTAGAACTCACTGACTTCACCACTGTAATTATTACTCAAGCTTAGAAATAAATACTCATTCTGCTCAGAGACAGCCATTCCTGCCTACTTAATGCTACTTATTCACTGTAATAGCTCAGAGTCCTGATTTAGTCAACACGGAACTCCTCTGAGACTCGATCCAATGTTTCACAGCTATCTTCCCATCACCTCTGGCTTCCCAGCCAGTTTCATTTATTCATTGTCTCTCAGGCAGAGATTTTAAGCACCTTCAGGTTGTTTGGGGTTTTTTTTGTGTTTTGTTTGTTTGTTTTTCTTATATGTGTTGATAGCAACCAGCACAAAGCTGTCCTGAGCCTTCAATGACAGCTGTTAAGTAGCAAATAATAGTAATAATTGGAGTGTCTCTAATTGGGTCACAGTTTTCAAATCTGGGTGCCTAAGCAGGTGCATTGCTGTTGAGCATGGCTCTGCTCCCAATTCATTTGAGTTGCCTCGAAAAGGCCACTTGCAGTCATATTTAAGCATCTAAAGAAATATCTTCCTTTTTGGAGAGGCTGAATATTCATTTTGGTAAAGCTTGGGTCTGACATCTCTGAGCATCAGGATAACTTCTACCATCTTTGAATGTATATCCTCAATTCGATGGCTTTCTTGGACATCTGCATATGAAAATATTGACTGTTTCTATCTGGAAATGATGTTCATGTGTTTCATTTCCCTTTATCCCTGTTTCCACACCATTCAGCACTAAACCTCAGTTCTGTGAGAGCATTTAGTATTTCTCAGCTTTTGCTTAACGATTTACTTCAGCCAACAACTCTGCTGCGAGTGGTGAAGTGTGATCCCAGATTCAGCTGCTCACGCATCCAGAATACTCCTCCGCTGGGCATCTCCCTCAAGATAGGGAGATGGCTGCGTAATCAGCCTTCTCGGCTCTTCCAGATTGCACTGAGAATGTCGGCATCTGAGTTCACAGGGAGTATGGCTGTATTGGTAGTCCTCACAATGGCTTTCAGGTGGCTTCTTCCTCAAAAATTCAGGGCATCAGCAATATTTTATTCAACCCTAGAAGAAATCTCTTTGTTTGTTTGTGTGGGCTTTTCAAACTGGATTTTCTTTTCTTATGATGAGTTCTCGGTTTACAAAAGTGATCTTTTTCCACCATATCTCAGTGGAAAAAAAACTCCCACATTTAATTAGATTTTTCCTCAGAATTGAGCAAAATTTTGCATACAAATTGTTTTTTAAACACATGGTTTTCCCCACAGCTTGTCAGCACTTAACCTGGTTAACATCAAAACTTTGCGTGGTTTAGCATAACCTTAACTAGATGTGCTGCACAGTGGTTCTGATGTCACTGAAAGCACCTACCTTGCCCCACCTAACATTTCATCCCTTCCATTAGACTATATTACCTTTCAGGCTGTGTATTCCTTTCTCTCCTGCCCATGTATTTCCACTGATTTTGGGAATGCTGTAAATGGATTCAGCTGAGCTGCTTGACTTTTGTCAAGCAAGACCCAGCTGCTCCAGTGGCTATTAGTGTTTAAAATGGCATAAAGACTGTGCTGAAGTGAGCCAAAGCATCATGTACCAGATGAATCAGGACCACAACAAGCAAGAGGGAAACAGGATCCCATTTAATCCTGGACATGTGCAATAATTTAAAGAAGACCCTCTTCCATCCCAGCGAGCATACAGGATGCAGCTGTTAACTTTCAACATGCAAAAGGCCAAAGACAATGAAAAATCCAGTCACCACGGAGGTTAAATCAGTGCATCATTTGACAGGGAACTGTGAGCCATTAACCTTTCCACTGGCACTTGCAACAAAGAGCTGGAAGATAAACACATTGGGTAGGAAACAAATTGGTTCATTTGAACGCTATTAATGTGCATGCCCTTGGAGGCCACATTTATGCTTTTGGAAAATTACACATTCATGCATAATGGAGTGAGATATAGCTCACCAATTGACAACAGGGTGCAAAGCCCACGATAAGGATTTATAGCAGGTGTCTAATTCTCTAAACATTTGCAAATTAAGTATTTACAAGCGTAATGCTGGCTATTTTATTGCCAGTTTAAGTTACCATCATTTGAGCTTTTTATTTTGCACTGAAACTGAGCTGAGCATTTAATATCCATGATGTGTAATTTATTCAAGTATAATTTGGTGATGTTATAGTGGGAATTAGGGCAATACCCAGAGACCCTAATTATGACACAACTATATATAAACATAGACAGAAATCCTCTGTCCTAAAGAACTTGTTCTTAGGTGACAAAAACATATGAAGATGGTAATATACACTGCTGAGTGTAGAAATGGTTTAAAAGAAATTGAATGACTTGCCCAACGCCACATGAACTGTCTATTACAGCTGGAAAATATCCAGGCCTCCTTCCCTCCACATCTGGGGCGTGAAAGTAGAGTCTTATACCTTCTCACAGATGATGGGTGAGTTTCCCAGCCTGAAAACCCTGGGCTTCGGTGTTACTGAACACAGCCACAAAGTACACCCCAGCTACTAAAATAACGGGTTTCCTCGGGAAGCTGCCACAGCTTGCAAGTGAGCAAATAAAAAATTTCAAAGAATACTGAATAGAGAGAGCATGCATAAGAGGTGAAAGGATGGCTAAATGAGAATATGCCAACTAAATATTCCTATTTCAGCTATTTCCCATGAAATATTCAAGGAAAATACCAGGATTCACTCTGCTGTGAATTCATAAGAGAGATTTTGCACAGCAGCAAAGGAACCACATTTCATGATCCAAGAGATCCCTTTCAGGATAATGTTACTCTGAAAACACATTTTATAGTCTGTGTAAATGAACACGAGCATTTCTATAAGTCATACAAGCAAATTAGACAACTTTTTTTCCCATAGAAAGACTGTTTTTCATACTGTACCATTTGTTAAGCTATTTCAATAAGGAAAAGCTCCCATGACTTCTCCTGGAAGACCACCCTTAGGTCTGAGGCATAGGATCAACCCAAGGCAACCCATAGCCCCTCCCTGCAGGTAGAACTTGGAGGCCATCAGGAGCAGCCCAAAGCCAGGGAGATGTCACAGCTACCAGTCTGGACAATGTACCTAGGACTGTCATTCATTCCCTGCTGGTCAGTGGGGTTTATCCTGTTTAACCATTCCCCGCATGCTGTACCACGCGCAGGTTGAGGAGCATACCTGGAGGAGCATCAGCTCATCCCCAAAGATGAGCTGCCAGTGCTCAAGTGAAACTCAGCTCAATGTCTGTAATATTCCCCCTCTCCTGCCGCAGCTGCTGCAGCCCGGCTGGACCACGGGAAAGGGCTGTTTGCTTTGGAAGGCACCCAACTCCCCCTGCAGCTCTGTCTACAACTGAAGGAGAGCATGGACAAGCAGTTGAGTTGCAGCCATGGAACGGCTTTAAAACTCAACATAAATGACTCCCAGGAGGAGGAAGGGATGAAATGATTCACACTGGTATTCTCCTCGCAGGTGAAGGGAGCACGTCCGTTTTTCTCGAAGGGAAGGAGCAGGATCTCTCTCCCTGCCCAAACAGCCGGTGACACATTCAACCTGTCAACCTCCTACTCTGGATCCGCTGGTCAGCCCTCCGTCTGGGAGGTGAATGATTTCCCTGCCTCTCCCCTTTGTGTTTTGAGGAGCTAACAGTTTAGAAAGGGAGGAAGAGAAAAGATTACTCATTCATTAAAAATGTGGCTTTGAACCAGGCCTGAAGTGTTATTCCAGGACTCTTGTAATGAAACACATAAAGGCTGCTGCTTTTTCACTCTGCGGAGCAGCCCTGGCGTAAGGACCTATTGCTCCTCAGGAGATGTCTGTGTGTGCAACAGACACTACTGCACGTCCAGAGAAACGTTCTCCCCCATGTCATCTAATTCAGCCCCTCTGGTATACATCTTAGCAGGAACTACATGATGTTAGGTACATGGGGAATGAAATTGCAGTGCATTTCTGGGATACTTAATTCCCCAGTTAGGTTCCTCTCCTTAGCGAGCTCTCCACATGCCCACAGGAGCTTCCCTGAAAATGATCACAGGTGTTGGGCTGAAGTGGGCTGTGTGAAGGGACTTCCTCAGGCAACATTCGGGGGACCTTACCCGATGTAAGCACTCCTCCCACCAGCTCCCATGCCAGTACCCACTGCTGCTGGATGCCAGCAGCATCCTAAGCAAATTAACTTAAGGTATATGACTTAAAGAATCAGATCGTGAGATATGAAACGTCTCTTGGCCAAGACCAAACCAATACAGTAATTACCTTTTGACATTGCCCAGACACATGTGAAAGGAGCAGACTAGTCTTTGCTGCCCATAAATACAGGTCCTGTGAATCAAGACAGAAAAATCTGACACCGTGCCCACTGTAGGGTTTTTAAAGGTGAGGATCAACTAATCCATATGAATTCATGCCATACCCTGGGAGCCAGTAAACATATTAAGTATTTCTGCTCTGCTGGAAAGTGGATAAATTTATATCATTATGGGAAAACTGTTAATGCACAGTGTTTCAAGAAAAAGGAGAGGGGGGAAGAAACCAGATAGGAATGAAACAACTACTAAGTACTTAAGCTGTTTTCCAGCCAACACTTACTGAGAATGTATTTTCAAGTGCAGCAAGGGATGCTGTTAATAACTGGTGAGTAAGCCCTGATGCTAAGTGCTGCATACAGGTTTAGAACAATTGACATTTGTAGATGTTAAAATGGAGATTCTTCATCCATAAGATGCTACTTCATTTTCTTCTGGAGATGCTGAATGAAACACATGTAGCTACAATGACAGATACTGAAGAGCTGTTAACACCAGAGAAGTATTTGAAAGCACCTATTTTCCTGTGAGAAGCTAAGTGGGGAAGCACACATAGGTCTCTAATTATTTTCCTTAAACCAATAGTGCTGCCTTTCCATTCACTCTCATGAATTCCCCTCTCCTAGGAAAGACAGAAATAGGAAGGCAGGCAGAATTTTCAACGTTTGAGTTGAATTTGTGACAAAGTGAACAGGTCAAGGCTGTGTGACTTTGAAAACCCCATCGTTTTTCTGGGGCTGAAGCAATGACAGGAAAACAAGTGGAGAGATGGAAGACAAAAAGTGCTGCTCCACTCTTCTGAGATCAAAACATATCTCCATCTACTAGGAGAAAGCTTGTGGACTAGTAACAGTCATCATGCACCTTCACATATTGATTCAATATGAAGCTTTTAATTCCCTCTCTTTAAATCCTTCTTGGTTTGAAACTGTTCTTACGTTACTTAGTGTCTGTTTTCCCTTCTGAAGGCATTATTGTCATCTTCCTGTCACTTTATACACATGTAAGCTTGGGATGGTAAAGAGCTTGTGTTTTAACTACAGTGTGCTGCTGTAAAGACACAAGGAATTATCTCCTCATTTTTCCCATTATTCATCCAGATTTTCATGGAATTTCTGTATGAATTTGTGAAATCATCTAATTAAACAACAAAACATTGACCTCAGGGTAAAATTTAAAAGTGTTAAGTGCACTAGGGGCCATGCATCAACAGAAGAGTTCTTGCAGTTCATCCAGGTCAGGTCTGGCAAAACCAAAGGATCCATACCAGAAGCACTGGTGACAGTGTTTTATCTTCATTTTCAGTATCTCTCTCTCATCCTTGTCATGTTCAAAGATCTTCACAAACTGAGAACATACTGATGTTGAAGACTTGGTTTTGGCATTATTTCAAACCACTTTTACTTTTAGGATAGATACAAGCCAAGATATAAAGCAGTACCCACCAATTCTGCCTATTTTCAGTTCTAAAAAGCCTTATTTGTCAGAGACAAGTTACTCAACACTTATGACATCTGACCCTGGTAAGACAATTGAGTTGGGCAACTGAAATCACCACTACTAAGCATTTTTGAAAAGGGAAGGAAGATCTTAAAGCCAGCACCACGCTACCAAGTGGAGGAGGACACCTCCTTCATGAAGAGCGAATACTTAGAAGTGTGGAACATATTGATGGCTGCAATCAGGCATTTTTATTAAAGCCCTCCTCCCTTCAGCTCCATGAGTGTGCGGTCATGGCTTAACACCTGTCCAAATATTATTTCTGAATGTAGTTAAGCCTATGCTTGGGCTCTCTTGAGAAATAAGCCTAGAGGTACCAGTGATTTGTCACGCATCTCCTGGATGTGTTTATGGGGAGTCTATATGTGAAACAAAAGCCACGCATAAGCACATGATTTTGCATACAGGTCTGAGAATATGTGGCCGGATACCCATAAAAACTATACAAGACTGGAGCAGACAAGCTCTGTAAAACTTCTGAGGAGGTAAGGATGTGATCTTGGAAAGACTAACAGAAAACTATCACAAAAACAACCTTTTCTCCTAAAATATGACTTTTTTGAGACTTGTAATCATTCTAGCCTCCCAGACTAAAAAGATGAGAGCTTTGAGGCTGGCAGAAAACTTGGCCTACCCTGTATTTATTTTTATTCTTTGCAATACAAACTTTTGCCCAGTAAGAAAGATACCTTTCTCAGAACCGGGAGAGATACACTTATTCCCAGTCATACTATGTACTTGGACTTTTCTTGTGACTTTGTTGAAGAAAACTGCTTTTACTTCAAATTACAAAAGCAACCTGGGTGGAGGGGAACAGTCATAAATCAGAGTGCGTGTGCATTGAGGTGATCAGACAGAAAGCATCCCAGGCTGGAAATCAGACAAATGATCTCTGGTGATCCATCCCCAGGTAGTTCTGGACCACAGCCTGTTTGTGGGCAACCTCATGAGAGAGGTTATTCCTCCCACCCATGGAGAGACACAAATCCCCGTCAATCTCAGAGGCTGAAAACAAGCTTCAGTGAGAGCAGAGAGAGAACAGATGAGTCTTTACCCAAACGCACAGCTGGGGAATGCCAACTCCTGCCACAGCCTTGTGGGATTTCTCCATTAGAAAGCAGTGTGCCTGTTCAAACCTGCTGATGGGATCCCAGCGCCAGGCTAAACGCAGAGCTGCCTGGGGGCCAGGACAGCACAGGGGCCCCGTGGAGCCTAAGTGTCTTCTCATTAGCATCATCTGAGATGAGGGCCCCATCACAACCCTCTCCAGTGGGCCTGCTGGCCTTGTTATCATCAAGTAAAAGCATTTGCTGGGATTTTCTGTTGAACTGTCAAGACCCAACATCAGGATTGGCTCACCTACCATTTAAAATCGCTTGGCCAAAGGAGCAGCCCTCCTTTGGCTGCTTTACGTTTGCCCCCAGACAGCACACTTCAGCGCAGGACAAGGGTGTTGGTTTTAATTGCCACTTTTATCCTTTAGTTTAAAAGCAGCTGAAGAAGGAAGTAAAATGCTGGTGCGTGCTTCCTCCCACGGGCGCAGGTCACCAGCCCTGCCCCAGCACACCCGCCACCCCTCATCAGAAATGCCTCAACCGCGCTGTCTACAGCGACACGCAGAATTCAAACGTGGACCCGCCAGGATACAAGACAGCACTCGGGAGCGGTGAAGTGGGGGCCCCCCTACTCTCCAGTGTGCACACTCCTTCCCCTCCAGCTGAAAAACAATGGCAAAAACCTGTAGGGGCCTGAATACAAAACAACTCTGAAACAAAGCCGGACGTGTTCCTGTGAAACAGAGACAGTTGTCAGCCCAAGCGAGGCTCACGGCGGCAGAATTACATCTCTTAATTATTACCAGCCTGGTTCCCCGAATGTTCGCATTTTTTCACAGTTACTAAATAAGTTAATCACTTCATGAACAAGGAAATCTGCAGATGCCTTTGAGGCTTTGTTAACATAGTGCCTAAGCCAGCTTTACACTCTCTTCTAATCCTCTTTAAGACAGTATGAGGCAGTGAAGTAGCCTATAATCACTTTTTAAGGTTATAGACAATATCCCCACTCAAGCTGGTTGCCTAGAGCAACAGTGCAGGAACTGAATACTAGCAATGAGATTGGATTACTTGCCTTGTTTATTCATCCATATATATTTATCCTCTGCTCTGCCTACAGCAGAAGCAGGGATTTTTGTAGCCTGTGCCTTAGACATCCGGATGCAGAGCAAAATTTATGTAAAAAAATGCAGACAGGCTTCAAGAATTAATCTCTTTCCATTTTTGATTCTCTCCTTTCCCTCTCCACCTCAATACCTGAAAGTTCAAAACACTCCCAGAATTGAGATTGCTTGCAGTGTCTCAGCAGCATTAAATGTCTTCCCACTGCTTCGCATCTAGGTGGAGGTGGAAAGCCCTCTTCCATGAGTGCTGACATCACCAGCAACATTTAGGCACCCTGAACCACCTCCCAAGCTGGGGCACACTCATCAGCAGGCAGCAGGAACTGCTATTTCACCTACACTGAGGGTCTGTCCCAGCCTGACCTACGGGAACCCCCCAGCGACCCTCGGCAAGTCCCTATTTCTCTCAGTTACAAGTGTTCTAACTTCATCCTTCCTTGAAAATCTGGATTTTCCCTCTGGCCAAAAACCACTTCCCTTTTGTACTTTAAGCTTAGGCATGGTTTTAACCAGAGTAAGAACAACTTGCCAATCTGTTGTCTGCAGTGTCTCTTCAGACTGACCTGATGTAACCGATGTTAAATCCAGGCTCCTTCTTAGAAAACAAGATGATACAAAAACCCCATTACAGGTGGAAGACTCACAGGAATGATGCTAAGACTGCAGTCAGCAACTGCTCAGTTGTTACCAACAAACTTCAGAGCTAGCAGATGGCCAACGAGTAATTCAAGCAGCATCCTGACCAGAAACAGCCTGTGGGACTCCCAACATCTACAAAAGGTACACTGCAGAGGTTTAGTGCAACCTGCAGGAAGATCAAATCAAGCTGCTGTGGATAGATTTTCAGGAAGACTGTGGATAGGTTTTCAGGTGGGATTTTTGGTATTCCATCAGACTCTTTGAAATTCCCAAAGTGCACAGAGAAAGTATATCCTAAGGCTGCCACACTTCTCCTTACTGGAGTTCACACCTTCTGTATCAAACTTAACCAGTCTCTCTTATGCATAGGAAAAAGTACATTCCTAGAGGTTTCTCTAACCTCAGTCAATATAGAAACCTCAAAATCAGTTGTTTATGGTAAATCCAAAAGGATCTTCTACACCTCTCACATTCCACACTGAACTCAGCTGTCTTCAGTGGTCAAACCAACCTACAGCACTGACCTCTGCTGTGCAGTGGACATCATCTATCAGAGTAGCCTCTCAAAATAAAAAAACAACTCCCCCGATATACTTCCACAATTGGAGCACCACATCCTCATGCAGCTATGATGACAGCTAAGTTTTATTACACATCAGTTCACTGGGCACTGGCATTTCCAGCTCTTGAGGGAAGCGGGGCTGTGGGAAGGTAGGATGGAGGACCAGGTCTCAGGGGAACAAACACACATTTTTTAATGTAATCTGGGATGTGTCACTTGCAACTCTGTTCTTTACCAGTAAAATGGTGCATTCATTCAAGAAAAGAGATTAGAGGTTTGACAGATAATAAATTTGCTGAGAAACTGAGTTTTAAAGAGATCTAACTGAATGGCACATGAACTTGGCAAATGGTTGTCATGAAGAGGGTGAGGGGCAGGAAGGTTACTGCTAGGTGTGAAACCTAAAAAAAGAGTTCAAGATATTGCGTTTCAGGACACTGTTAAAATGAAAGGCCTCATTTTTGGGAAGGATGAAGTGTATCCTTTCAATATTTTCAAAAAGAAACTCTCTGGCTTTTCAGTTTGAACTGTTTTGGTTTTTCTCACATTTAAATCACCTGAATTAAGAGGAAAGAGGAGAAGCAGGAGTTAAATAACCCAAAATCAAACCAGAATGTTTTGGCTTGGATCTAACGGGACATTTCAGGTTGACCCTGAAATGAAAGTTTTGTGGTTTTCATTTCACTGAAAAAACTGAAAACATATATATCAGTCTCAAACTGACACAAACCGTTTCCCCCACACCTCCTGCCTTGAAAACCCATTTTCAGTTTCTCAGATAGCAGAAAAGACCAGTAATTCTCACATTATTATTGTCTGACTTGTTGCACTGTTCACCCAGCTGGTGACATGCAGCCTAAGCTGTTTGGGACCCTCTACCATGTGTCTGTAAAGTGTCTCCCAAGGGGGGATCCTATGTCACGTGCTGTCTCTCTGCTTTTCCCACATCCTCAGAAAAAATAGCATCTAATGATGGCAGAGCCACTCCTGCCCCAGGGTCCCATGCCCCCATGGGCTCCCCTGCAGATGGCACTGCAGGAGCATCCGAGCCCCCCACAGCTGAGAGAAGCCTCCATGTCCTCCCCTCCCTGTGTTATCCCCTGCACTCAAATCATTTCCCTGGCCTACTTTCTACTTGGGGTTTTTTT
Source organism: Athene cunicularia (assembly GCF_003259725.1). Classification (NCBI taxonomy): domain Eukaryota; kingdom Metazoa; phylum Chordata; class Aves; order Strigiformes; family Strigidae; genus Athene; species Athene cunicularia. Next base: position 8,726,575 of record NW_020799121.1, on the reverse strand, counting down.
TTCCCTTCCAGAGAAATTATTTATCGTAGGGATTGCCAGCACTTAATAAACATCCCTCCAAGAATAAATTTGTTTATCTAAGGTATTTTATTATGCTGCCTCAGATAAAAGAGAGGGGGGGAAAAAAAATCCTTCCCAGAATATTTTTGACTGTGCAAATAGTAGAAGAGCTGTGTCCTTGAGCACAATTTTCAAAGGGGAGGTTTGTCAGAAGCCATTTCAGCTGTTAAGAAATGAGTTATCTTCCAAATGAACAAAAAGACGTGGTGGCGTAGACCCTGGCAATTGATCCAGTGTGACAGAGACAGATTTAGGAACCTCAAAGCATTTTGTTCCAGGGGCTGAGCTGGTTGTCCTCCTATTTCACCTTCTGTTGTCATCCAGACTGGGTGGTGGGGGAAGGAAGATGGAAGCATTCTAAATTCAGGTTGCACAGGTTTGAGGAGCAACACAAGACAGCAGGTCATGGAAAATCAGGACTTCTGTCACTCAATCCCACGGCAATTTCTGCCTCTGCCTCACCCCCCTCCTTTCGCTGGTGTAGGAGCCTGTGTCTCTGTGCTGATGAGCAATGCACGAGCTAGCAGATCCGCTACACCAGTCAGGCTCCCCACGCCACAAAGTCATCGAGAAACACCAGCTGGGTCCCTGGCAAGAGCAGCCCTGGGCTGTGCAAGGAGATAATGCAGTGAAAGGAATGCTTATTAGAAGCAGGAAGCCTGGCAGTAGGATTTTCATCCCAAATATGAGGTTTGCAGCAGTATAAATAATGCATGGCAATTGCTAGCATCCTGAAAATTAGTTAAAGTAGGTTAGGGAAAAAAGAAAGAAAAAAAGAAAAATCACACATCAGTGCTCTCCATACCAAAGGAGTTAGCTGCTTGTAATGGGCCAGTATGGAAAGAGGGGAGAGTGATTAAAACCTTTTTTTTTTTTTTTTTTTTACATGAGAGTGTGCTAGCAAGAGACAGAATACTTTTCAAGTTGACAGACCCAACTCTTCAGCTTCTTGCCCAAACTGCATGGCATTGCCCTGCCTGTGACATATATGGCAAATTCTGTACCTTGGGTCAAAGCAGGTCACCCAAACATGTGTCTGGCTCTCCCTCCAAGATGACACCTGGAAAAAACTTCTGCCTGCAGGTCCCAGGGCTCCAGCGCCTGCTCAGGGACAGGGCAGCACTGGCCCATTGCCCCAAGGATCCACACCACTGCCAGCAGGCAAAGCCCTGCCTCGGGTGCTCAAACCACTCACAAGTCAGTCAGAGAGTAGGAGGTGGTCTTCCAAAGCTCTGAAAAGTCTTCACTGAATTGGTGCTTGCACCTCTGGAGTTTTGAAAATTTGCCAGACTGGCCACTTTTTGCCTTGGCAACTGAAGGAGGGGAGAGTCCTCAGCTGTTCCTCTCACCCGTAGCAGCCCCACCTGGGGACTCCTGGCCCGACCTAGCACTGCACACCACAATTCTACAAAGCCAAAACCAAAGATGCCATCAGACGTTCAGGGGAACTGCCCTTGCTGGGCTGAGAAGGCCCAGCTGAAGCAAGACCTGGTCGGAGTAGTCCTGTGGGTGCAGAGGAGCACAGCTGGCAGCAGCACACCCACCACAGAAATGCAAAGAACAGGCACGAAATGCACCCAACGCTCACTATCTGTAGTGTTGCCAATCAGTTCCATCTTTGTTTTGGGTGACAGGGTTTGCCAGTCAAGTGGACAGTGAACATTGCTGTTAGGAACATACTTTACTTTCTGCATATTGTTGCTTAAGTAAAACCAACCCACGGCCTAAGTAAAAGCAACTAAGACGGAGCCTTTTGGATCCCCTATCTTCATCCAAAAGCAACCTCAGCAATGCAGATATAATCCGCCTACTGGAGGCCAGTGGCTCCCTCTGACTAGTCAAAAGCAATTTAATTACCAGCAGCAATTCAAGTAATGAGTCGACCCCTTTAGATCTATCCAAATTCCTGTTCCCACTGAAGTCCCCCCTCTCTCGTCTGCAATCTTCTCCCTAATCTAATAATAATTCCACCAGCAATAAAACACAGCGATGCTGGTAAAATGCTTCCTTGCTAAAATGCCTCTGTGCACGTCAACGATGATCTCTGTGAAACTGTTATAGCAAAATGAATATCCTAAAAAAATTTCTGATAAACCTGCATCTTTTTCCGTTTAATTTTGATCACCATGGCTGACTTTCAGCTCCTTTGTCTAAGTGCGTGGGCCTTTAGAAAACACCAGATATCACGAAAAAATGTTCCCCAAGGAAACTTAAGCACTAAGCCAGTGATTGTCTCAAATAATCACCATATGCATGAAAACATACATCTTTCTGCATGCGACACCAAACCTTTCACTCCTGCTGGACCACACATATGTCTTCACAGAAGTTTTCCAGGACCAAACGCCCATCCAAACATGCAGGATATCGCTGTCTGCTCCACCAGGCAAGAACATGTCTCCAACACAGTGGCTGGTAGATCTGTCAGCATTACAGGAATGAAAAGCTCTGACTCCATTGCAGCTGGGTTCTCCGGAGACTAAAACTCCTTATAGCATGGGAAACAATTTGACTCAGAAAATACAGAAACATCCCCATCTGGCTTCCTGTCTATCCTGACCCAAACTTTGGATGCCACTCAAAAACACATCAGGGATCCAGAAAACTGCTGGAGCTGCCTCTTTCACATTGAAACAAAGCATCCATTCAAAACATGGCACTTCCACTTTTTCCGTGTTACTTCTAAAGTTGCATGAAAAACAAATGATACCCAGGGAGCTTTTTATTTAAATGAGAAATCCATGGTTTTCCACTTCAAAAAATGAATGATTCAGCATAAGAAAGGAGAGAAGATGTGTCACACCTTGTAAGCAAGGCAAAACATTTTTCTCCCAGGTTATGACCCCTTTGCCTTTTCCCTGGGAAGGGCTGTAGGTGTTCACTAGATCCCAAACCTTTTCACAGCCAAATTAAAAATATGTTGGTTAGGAAGCTCATTTCAGCTGTGTCATAGTCTCCACGGAGTTAACCCATTCAGGCTGTACTTCACTTAAAGACCAAGGAGCTCTTAATGAAGACTGCATAAAAATGGGGCAAAACCCCTTCAGGTTTTGCTGTATGTTTCCAACCAGAGGAGAGTGAATAATTTACAGATTCATAGGATGCATTTGATGACAGGGTCAGGCAAGGGTTACAAACCACCTTTTATGTATTTTTGAAGGATAGCTAGACCCTGCTGTTAAGATAAATGTTAATGCATGATAGTTCAACAGAACTACCTAATCCATCGGGCACACCAAGCACACCAATGTAAGACATCACAGGGGCTGCTGGTACAAACCAGCAGCAAAAATATACTAACTAGAATACCAAAAAACCCCTAGGTATGTTGCTAAAGAGAAGCACCTGTTTTAGCTTTTCAGCTGAATCAAGCCCCATAGGACTAGCAAGGTAAAGACATGTTTTAGGATGTATTTACTAACTTCCCTAGATTTTTAGATTAGTCCTGAACACGCTGCACTTCATATCCTTCAAGTGAGGCTACACATAATTTCATCATGAGGCAGAAGTCCTGAACTAAAATCAAACCACACAGAGTGCTTTACAGTCTTTTCTCCCAGGGGGTTTCTGTTGGGATGAGGACTTTGCCTGTGTCTCATTTTTGGATGGCACTCAGCATAGTGAAGCCTTTTTCCAAACTGGATCTTTTCCTGGGGAGGAAAGCACCTGGATTGCATCTCAGGAGGCTGCATTCAGTTCCTGATTATGTCAAACCTCCCAAGTGGTTGTGAGTAATTGTATGTCTATGTTACTTTTCTGTTAAATAGCAATGATAACTCCTCCAGTGTCCTTTGCCCATTTCTGTTAAGACTGAGCTGTGCATGGCAAAAAGCATCTCTTGCAATGGGTAGCTACAGAATCTGGAATAATTCACCTTCCTCACTTCTGCTGAGATGCTTTTAAGATAAAGCAGAATCACAACAGTAAGTGAGCTGATTTTCCAGTTAGAAGTTTCTCATCACAATATGCTAAAGTTTTGTAATAAAAGTGCTTCCTATGCTATTTTATAAAAACACTGTACAGTGAAATTCATATCATAATAAATACACACGTTGAAATGCCTTTTATACATTACTTTGTGACAAGTTCAAGAGCAGAGATTCTAGCACTGGGATCAGACACATTTCACAGCGTAGACCATATTTAATGGAGTTGTAATCAGAAGATAATTTTGTGGGATTTGGAACAGAATACAGCTTACCTCCTACAGGTAAAGGAGAAACAAAACCAGCTTAGTTTGACTGTGCTCACCACTGCCAAACAGCCACGCTGAGCTGAGCAGGGTTTTTTTCCCTTATTTGCTTAGGGAGCCTGGTTTGAATTTTTGATTTACAGTGGTCAAGTGCAGATTTTATTTTTTTTTGCTTAAGAAGAACAAATAAAACAGTAATATGAAAATTGCTCAGTTAGTAGAGTCTCACAGTCAGCAGAGGTGTAGGATTGCTCCTCATTCACTGCAGAGCGGTTGCCTTACATGCCCCTACAGTGCTCTGTATTGAGTACAGTAATTACACCACTTCCTTCCCATCTGGGATTCAGTCCAAAGACATTTTACCAAGTAACAATGCTTTCTCTATTCGCCCTCTTCAGAACAGAATAGTATTGTTTAGTTTAAGTGGGCTTCCAGCCAGAAGAAGGTCAATCATAACAAAGCACTGACATTAAGATAAAGGCTAAAACTATGCTTTATGAAAAGTATCCAACTCCTGGCAGTTGGCACTTGAGTGACAAGTTTGCACTGGGGGCGTTTCATGTACTTAGCTTTTGTAATTTGGGTAGTGTTCGATTTCACATTTGTGTTTATTTATTGCAAACCACAGAATCACCCTCCAGGTTTTCTCAATTTTCTCTTAAGGAAAATACAATGTTCTATTGCAATTAAGTAAACAAAGTTGGTTTTAACACACACTTTAAAAAAACATTGGTTTTTGAGACTGCCAGTGGCTCGGTTTGTTTACAGTTCGCGGTCTCAGGCATTTTCCCTGTGGTTCTCTATATGGTAATTTTGCTGTAGAAAATAGCTGGCATTGTCTAGTCTCCTTTTTTGGTGATGTTTGCAAAGAAAGCTATCTCTAATAAAGCTGTAAGGGTGGGAATATCTTTCCAGCTATCACACACCTACCGATTAATACTGCTTCTTTTATTTCTATTTTTCTTAGCTAAAAGTGCCCCCTTTGACATCTGGTCTAAGCTACCCGTTGTTGTTTCCCCTCTGTGCTTTGATACGGCTTTCCTATCGGTTACATGTTTAAGACTCTAGATGAGAACTGGTGAGATAAATTTTCTCCATACTTCCTTGTTTAACCTTACGTGTGTCACTCGACAACACCATGTTTCCATTCCCATCTATAAAAGAGGACAATCCTTTTGTTTATTCCACTTTTTTTTTTTTTTTTCTTCTTGGCTATTTAGAAGGTAGGGGGTTATACAAAGCCCAGCACAGCAGAGCCCCAGGGTGATCTGGGGTTTCCAACCACTAGTGTAATAAAACTAACACAATCCACTTGCTTCTTGCATCCTTCCACTGATGTTATGTAGCAGTTATGCTTTCTGATAAACACTCTTGCAGACAGACGGAGCCTGTGTCAAGTTAAAATGTTCACGAAGAATGCCTTCACTGGTTACCACGTTGTCACTACCCTCCTATTGCCAAAAGGGATTATACTAAAAATGAGTACGTATTTTTGAAAGATGAGATTTTGTGATACACAACATACTGGCCAAATATTTAATATACGCCTCAGTCAGAAATTCCTCCATTGCCTCTCATATAACCCACATTTCAGTACTCCCTATGTGCTACATCATCTAACTAATTGTTCCCTCCACAGCCACTAAAGGAAGAATTAACACCTCAACATTACAGCTGAAGACACACTGAGACCCAGACTGCTAAAAAGTTTATGGGCAAGGTTCTATCGCTGTCAGCTGTCTTGCCCAAGAGCTGCGGCTAAGCAAGAACATGATAACAGCTCCCAGGAGTCCCCGGGACTGTCACCGCATGGACACCTCTCCTGCCCCTCGGTAGTTCTCTCTTGAAGTATTTCGGGGTCTAGTACTCAAACCAAAGGTGTTAAGGAGAGAGAGAGGTACTGCTTCTCATTATGACAAGACAGGAGAAAACAAGCAAACTTCCAGGCACCGGGTCTGTTCAGACCTGACAGAGAAAGACATTTTTTGTGAGCTTGTCAGATTTGGTAACTGCTGTCAGCTGATTTAATGCAGGACGGTATGTTTCCCCACAAACCTTACATCTCTTATATCCTTAAACCACTGTACTAGTAATTAATTTTTAATAATTTATTCCTCCCCCCTTTCGGAAATCTAGAAATATATTAAAATATTCATTTAAAGTATGTATGCTGCGGGAGGAGGGAAGGAAGAAGGATGAACACGTGTGCACTAGGGACATCAGAAAACACTGGGAACTGCAGTCTTGGGAGAATTGTACTTTTCTGTCTTGCATCCATCTCTCATCAGCCATATCATTATCATCAATAGCCACTGCACAGCCTGCTGCGCTGCCAGCATTCACTAGTCTCTCCTCACTTTCAAGCAGACACAAACCCTTGTCACAGAAGTCATCCTCATACTAACTGAAAGCCCTATTGACAGCATGTGCTATATGCAGTTTGCAGAAATTAAATCACCCTTCATCTCTGCACATGGATCCTTCCAGAGGCTGGGCAGGAGAGCGTTAATGAGGTTTTAGGCGATGCCTCGGTTAAGTGCAGCTTGTGGCACACCGTGTGTTGCCTGCTGGCTTTAGTCTCTAAGCTAGTTAAACTGGTTTCATTTGTCAGAACTAAAATTAACTCACACACATCCTCAATGTTATCTTAATTTGCTAAATTCTACAGTTCAACCTAGATTATCCAAACTTCAATTATCCAAAACTCCCTGGTACTGAAAACAGGGTCAAGTCTCTTGACATCCATTAAGTACATTGAAAATTCCCTCAGTTATCAGAGACCTCATTTATATGAACATATTCCATATCCCCAATGGTTTTTATATAATTGAGGCTGAATGTCAGTAAGGTTTAGATTTCAGGATATTTTGACTGATAATTGAAATTTCCAGAGATAGCAATTATTTAACTATATTATTATTATTTTTCACCTTTTTTTTTTTTTTTAACATCCTGAGAAATCTATTTTATTAAATGTTCAATTTCTGACTAAAAACCCTTTTTGACATCCCACCAGGCACTTCCATACCTTCAACACCACCTGACTGCAACACACTGCACTGCGGGAGCTCCCCAAGGCCTTAAGGGAGGTGTGAGCGAAGCACAGAGGAATATGGTGCCTTGAGGGGCTCCTCAAGTGCTCCCCCCCTGTGCAGCGAGATGAGAGTTGGGAGATTTACAGTCATACTCAAGCTCAGTCTAACTAACTGATTGCACCTTGAAGGACGCATAGCAACATCAGCTAAGCTTAACATAGTTAAGGTCTCAACCATAGGTTTGATAACTGAACCTCAAACCCTGGAATATTAAGCCAGTGCCTTGCCGAAGACAACTCTTCTCTGTCCTTAACTGAGATGCTACCCAGTGTAGCAGAGGGTAATGTCTGACTCCCATGTCACATTCTCTACAAGAAGAGATTCCACAGATGCCAGAACAATTTTTCTGCACCTAAACACTAGACAGAGTCCACCTCTGTGTTTTCAACCAATGAAGCAAATTTATATCTAAATGTGTCCGAAGCTAAAATCAACAGCAAAAATAAAAATCGATACGAAATTCAAATACTTATGAAATATGAGGCTTAACATAAATATTGCAAGTCAACTACTTTGTATTACAACTTATTGAAATTTACATTCCACAGTTATTTAATTAAGATCCATTGCAATCAGTATAGATAATGCAAAGTGTACATTTTGCACAAAATTCAAATGTTTCCATCTGGTATAGCATTTCCCTGTTGCAAACACTTTGCATCATGTATGAACTGGAGATACTGATGTGACGAGCACGTCCTTAGCAGGACTTATCTGTGAATGTGAATTTTGGAGCCACTAGCAATGTGCAGAGCACGTGTAATTTGCTGAACCACCCCTACTCCTCACGTGTGATGCCATCAGGCCTGGAACGGATCTGCAGAGCTATGAGTGGGCATGATGACAATGCTGGGGAAGGCTTATGTGCAGGTTTGAGGGACAGCAGCTCTTCGCCATTTCCTCACCTACATTCCCAGGAAGGAATGGGTGCTATATGGATCTTCCAGAATTAGAACGGGCGCTTCCTCTCAAACTGGCTTATGATTATGCAGCCAGATGTCTTTCTTCATAACATATCATATAGTGCTTTTAGGTTTCCAAAGCTCTAAACACACCAGCTGTACATCTCTGAGTGAACAGAAAGGCAGTTTGACTTGTATCACACAGAATAATTACTAAGATCTCACACATGGTACGACGCTGTCCTGTAACTTTTCAAGGAATTAGGCTGCATCTCAGGTCATCATGCAGAGTTTGAACAAGCTCACTGGGTACCCACCACCTACAACGAGGCTGAGGAGGATCACAACATTGCACAGGAGCTATAATGAAATATAATGAAACACTTTATAAACTATTTATACAAGGAAGCATAATCTAAATTGCTAACAGATAATTAATGGCTGCACTAATAAATTTTTAGTCAAAGTTCCCAGACAGGTCACATGGCAGAAGATTCAAGGGGCTGCTCATCAATATTCCTTTCTCCCTACCTGCAACACCTGCTCCTGATGCCTAGAGCACACATACTGCCTTATCTGTAAACGTCAATAATATTTGTTAATTGGTTATTATCCCTTCCTCACTGGAACCTTTAAGAGTGAGCTTAAGCATTTAGTGAGTGAAAGATTGCCATAATTATTGGGATGGAACTGTGCTCTGGAAACAGCTTTTTTTTATTGCATTCTGTGTGCGTGAAAAATATATTCCGCAGCAAACTGAACTATAGCTCCAAATACTAATGCACATGCTTAAATGTACACATCTGTGTACTATTTAACTAACTGCTAGCTTTAGCAGAAGCCACACAGATACAAGAGAAGGTACTAGTATCTCAGTGAAATGATCTGATGTGCAGGGCACAGATAGGAGGTGTCTGCACAATGTGACATGTCACCACCCCTCTCATCCCGATGGTCGTTATTGGTTTGTACTTTATCCAAGTTGAGAAGGGATGCAAAGAGCAGAGAAGCGATGCTGTGCAATCCATGAACAGTCTGGGTTATCTTTCAGCAATTCCAGCTGATAGGAAGTTAGCATGCAATGACAACCACAAAAATGTCCTTGTTAGCAGTGTCCTGGAAGACAGATATTCTTTTGCTTACAAAATCTTTGGTTAAAAATGGCTTCCTTGTCTAAGTAAAGAGCCTTGGGATAGCAAATTTGTTTGCACTGTGGGAGGACAGCTCATCCTTCAGTCTAAAAAAAAAAAACAAACCAAAAACCCAACAAAATGTAGAGACAAGGAAGGAAGCAATAAAAGTAGAATATTAACAGCAGCAATAAAACACAGACAAGGAAGGTTGAAAAAGGTCTCATGAGGGAGCCAGGCCCAGGAAGTTTTGGGAAGGAGAAAAAAGGGCTGAATGTGCTTTTGTAACAATCAGATCCCTTCTGAACATTGAATAATCCAGCGTCAGGAGAGACAACCCGTAATGCATCCTGCTTCTTAGGTTTAAGAAAGCAAGCTGCCTTTGGGTGTCTTCTGTAGATTTGTCTAATTACTATATTTCCTATGCTTTAAATAAAATCAAGATATATTCAGAAATTCTGGGAAGGTCCATGAAAAAGATCCCAGAGCTACACTTGCAAATTTACTTCTTCAAAAGTATTTTAGGCGAAGCTGTGTGTTTTGGTGCTATCCTGAGGAGTCAAACTTGGATTCTGGGAGGAGGAAACACCAGAAATAAATTTCTGGTGAAGTTCTAGCAGACGAGAATCCAGACATCTGCCTTCATCGTGTACCCCAAGGCAAAAATTTCCAAAAAGTAAGTAATACAGAGAAGAAAATTTTCCTAAATTTGTACATTTCAGAATACACAAGACACTTGTTACTCACAAGAGGAAAAAAAAAAGCTTTCTGGACTATTTTTAAGACATGGTGTCAGCAGGGGAATCCCGGTTTGTCCCTCTGAACTGGAAAACACCCTTGGACTCAACAGCACTTTTGTAGAGCAAGAATTAGAGAAACAGATCCTGGCAGACAGCAAATATGGTTTGGATACAAATTATACAGCAGGGTGGCCAGGGAAGAAGGGATACTTTCCTCTACCTTAGGTCAGTCTTCATCACGTTACCCTGATAAAGCTAAAATACACCTTGAATTGCCTGCTTACATAGGCTTTATCAAGTATTTTCCGCCTATCCACAGCTGCATCAGCAGGAAGTGAGCAGCTCTCCTTGCCGGCCCCATGTGCATGCCTACAGTAACCACATTAACCGCAAAGCATGTTTTTATCTTGTTAAGCCGCTAAGCTCTGAAGTGTTCCGTTTAGTATGGTAATAACAAGGCTGAGTGATAAAGCTTTTAGTGGGTAGAGAAATAGCAGCCAAGATCTCCTGTGAAGGGGACATGCAGTTTGTTTTCTTTACACAGATTCTTCTGGACATGCCAGCACAAAAATAAATCAAATTCCATACGCTAGATAACACCCTGGCTATGAGACAGACCAACAAAAGCCAGGAATTCAGCATTAAAGAGGCTGTTAAGTAATTTAGGCCAAGACGCTGACCTGTCAAACCTGGTAAGAAATATCGTCTAGATATTAACCAACCAATAAAATAAACCACGCTATTTAGATACCTGGATGTTTTTAAATAAAACCAATATATTATTTGTATCTGCAGAAAGAAGTTATTTTTTTCTTGTTTCGTTCTGCTTGAGTAGTCCCCTAATGAAAAGAGGAGCAGTAAACACATCCAATCTCATGTTTTGCTCCCACCCTGTTCTCTGCCACACACACAAATCGGCCAGTCTATCCACCCAAAATACTCCCAGCATTCAAATTAGGAGACTGGTCAAGACCTCCTCACTAATGATTTAGACCTGGAATGAGGGTCATGTGAAAGTTCAGGGCTTGAATAACCTCAGCAGAGTCACTGCCTCTCCCTGTGCTTGGGCAACCCAGGTCAATTCTCTGAACCTTGGCTGCTCCTGGATGCCAAAGATCCACCTCTGATTTTCTTTCATCTCCAACAGTGCTGGAGCAGGTTGTTCTTCGGGATTCAGATCTTTCTACTGGACCCATCAGTGTAAACTGCTTTTCATATTTTTAGCTCAGGCCTCACCGATTGAGAAGTCACATTATGGATCACAGGTGGTACTCACTGGCAACCCAGTTTAAACTAATGAAAACTTAGACAAGTATCTACAGATGAAAGAAACCGGACTTTAATCACTTAAATTGCTCTCGCACCCCTCCACTTCAACTAGCCTGCCTTCATCCCAAGGCAACTACTCTCAGACAGCTGTAGATGAGTGGTTCATTTCTCACCACCACACATTTCTGCTCTCTCTCTCCAAAAAAGTAGTTTCAAGTCTAACAATCTGTTTATTACCATGTCCTACCTCACAAAGCAGTTTCAAACAAAGTTAGAAAAGACAATTTTTGTAGTGTTTCTTTGATCACTTGCAATAGAAAATAAAGTTAACAAGAAAAAAAAAAAAAACAACAACAACCTCTCACAGGAAAGGTAGAACTCCAGTTATCAGCTCCTAATCCTTATAAACCATGTGATTAGTGCTCCCCCAGGCCGCTGCAAAACAGGATCCAAACCGGCCATGTGCATGGAAAGACTGAGCCCACCACCAGCCTGCTGTTAGTGATGCGACAGCGTGTGCAGTGCCTGCCATGCAGGGAAGATCTCACCAATATTCCACTTGGCAAAGACAGTTTTATTTTGCACAGTGGAGATCTGAGGACCACGGTGGTCCCAAGAGATGCATAGTCTTGCTTCAAATTCCTGCTGCAGACTGACTAAGGAATAAGATCTTTAAGAGTAGAGTTCTTAGCATTTGGAATCAACTCCAGGTAGTCTGCATTTTGGTTCATTATTTTAACATCTTGCTATCTTGTCAGGAACAGCAGCATCAGTTGCTAGTTTGCAGACAACAGTTCTGGTCACAGAAGCCGATGCCTTCCACCTACAGTATCACTGGCCTTTTTAAGATAAGAGAAACTATTAAATTTTTTTTTTTTAGCTTAATCACTGTGAAACAATCTTTTGGAGACATAAATTACACCACTTCTGATTTGCCAACTTTAAGCTCAATGCTGTTTTGCAACAATGCATGTTTCATCTGTATCTTTACTCCTGCAGAAAACAGAAGTTCCAATAACAAAATCTTGGAAATATCTTCAGATTTAAATTAGTCATGTTTTCCTGCAGACAGCAGAGCTCTCATCAAGTATATGGCCTGCTGCTTGCATGAACTTGCTTCCCAGAAGTTTAAGCTCTGCAGTACTGGAGAGGGAGGCTTACAAATTCATTATTCACATCCTTTGAGACCAGGAACAAAGGAATTGAGATCTAATGTCAATAATTGCACCTGTACCCACAGATAACATACACGTATCTGCAGAATATTGTTCATAGAGTGTGAGGTGCTTGGTGGGAAACTGAAGTTCACATAGTGGAGGATCTGAGTGAAGAAAAATTGGTCTCCCAGTATAGGCTTACTCATGTACATGCCTCTACCTGATGCTCTTCCAGACTCTATTAAAAAAAAAAGATGGTTTTACAGCCCCCAGCAGTCTGCCTGACAAGACAACTGCCTATTCTGCCCATGCCTAGTGCTGCCTCTGAATGACAGAGACAGGGCAGAAGGAACAAAAAGGGAAAGCAGGAGAACATCAAGAAGATCACCAAAGCCAGGTTCTTGCTGCAAACACATGCCTTAAAATTGTCATGACTCCTCAAAGACTAGCAAATCTGGGGAACGCTCTGAACCAAATGTTCCAGTGGTGGAGCAAGGCTTAGGGATGTCACCACCCTTCTGCCATTCCCGACCAAGGATTTGGCTGCTTTGCACATCAACAGGATGGAGACACTCAGAAGGGTCAAGTGCCTTCATCTTGTTTGTCAAGTACCATAGGATCTTTGGCTGAAAGGAGATGCAATGAACAAAAATAGCCGAGAATAAAGTAGGATTTTCTTTTTCTTTTTTAAGGAGAATTGGGGCCCACAACCCCCTTCAGAAACCCATCAATACTGTTGCCCCTCAGAGCTGTAGCCACTTGTCTGGGAGAGCAGCAGCTGGTGTCGAACTCAGTACTTGAATTATCACAGTCTGATTGGCAGATTAGGCTGGATAAGAGCTCAAAGCCGTATTTGACTATTAGTGCTCACAAGGGGCTGCATCTCTCTAAACAGCTCCGTATGGCATGGCTGGTACCCTAGCTGCAGACAGCCGTGGATTAAACCCTGCAGAGTCCACTCAGCTACCTAGGAGATACTTTAATCTCTAAGAAAACTGACTAAGCACTTGGAGCAACCGAAAGAGAAGCCTGCAAGCTTGGGCTCCACAAGGGGAGCTTTCAAATCATCATCCAGAGGCAGACGTGGTTTCCATGTAGCAGCAGGCAGGCTCCATCCTGCTGCAAGCCAGCTGGGTGAGGAAATGAATCTCCTCGGTCTGTAACAAGCACAGAGTCAAAGTGATTTCCAGTCTCTCCCCTTCCTAATTCCCCCTGCAAAAGTGGAACTAGAAAAATAAAGCAAGCCACTGATGAAAACACCAGCAATCCTCTGCTGCAGCAGCTCTAAGCCACTTCTTTTGCATGCAAGGAGCTCAGCAGGAACATGGCGGCCCACTGCAAACCGCCCCATGGCAACTTCTTCACCTGCATCAGAGTAGATCTGCAGGTGTCTCAGCTCCTTCTCCACACTACTGCTCCGTTCAAACACCATTTAGCAAACCATGCCAGTCTCCTGCTGACCCAACAGACTTTACAGCACCTTGGCTCCACACACATTGAGACTGGAGCAGAGGAAAACACGTGGTGATCAAGTCCCCACCATAGCCTCTTCCCTCATTCCCAGTGCCTGACTTCTCTATTAGTTATTATCAACCAGCTCTCTTTGCACATGTCTTTTTAATTTTATTCCCCACAAATGTTTTGGTTTCCATTCCTTCCCTATTCTTCTCCATCCAGTTATCTCCACATCACATATTTACTCTCTCTGACCTTGTCACCTTGCACCCTCTCTTCTCAACATTCTTCTAAGCATATGCTAACCTTTCTGAGGCCGTATTTTAAAGAGCTGTGAGTTACTAACAGTAAGCCATTAGGAAGTTGTAGAGAAGTTTATTAGCATCACCTAATGAGTAGCTGACAGCAGATGACAGACTTTAGAAGACACTCTGCAGGTCTCCAGCACGGTTCCACTCCAAGCCCTGTCCAGACCTGACACCCACCCACTGAGGCTGGGAGAGCTTGCAGAGCAAGGGTACATATTCATCAGCTTGCAGAAACAACAGCAACAGACACTCCTCTCTCACAGAGGATACCTTGAAGTTTTCTACCCACTCTATGAACAGGCGAAGGGGCTGAGCCAATGACCAGTAACAACCTCTCCATTACCTGCAGTGGGTTTGGATAAGAACTGTCCTGAAATAACAACCAGAAAGTGAGCAAACCCCCTGGGTATATTTTAAATTCTTAGACAAACAGTAACTTTACAGACAGACTATACAAGAACATTTTGGCGCCTGCAGCTTACGAGGCAGATATTCCAGTATTCTCTTTTCCATAATATTTTAACTCCCATTTAAGCTCACTGGAATGCCTATCCTGCCGACGCAAAGCACGGAAACAAAGGAAATAAGCAGCTAAGTCAGTCAAGCTCCAACTCCCATACAGTCACCAGTTCCCTAGCGTAACCTCAGTTACCTCCCTCTCACTACCCACAGCCCACATCTCCCCACACTCACGCCAAGGAGCCAGCACACACACTTCATTCCCCTCACAATCACTGCTTGGTACAGCTGCTCAGATGCAGAGGGCTTGGCGTGGCGCTCTCCGGTTTGGCTCTAGAAAATTAGGGCATCACAGAACTAGGGGTACTGCTCAGGTTTCCCCGGATGGGGATTGGATAGGGTTGGATGTGAATCTCTCCAAGACCTTCAGGAAAACCTCCAGGTTCAGTGAAGTCCACCAGGAGATTCAGCCTGAAAGTCATCTTAACCCTGTGATTTTGGCTTGGTCTTTTTGCAGTGACGGGGCTGTTGCGATCCAGTGTCAGTCTGTAGGAGTTCAGTTGCTAGCTCTCCTAAAAAACATGAGTGTCTGGTGGACATTGCTGTCATGGTTGAAGCCTTGCACAAATCAAGCAGCTGGCTAAACCTCAGGGGACTTGCACACTGCAGGGCACTGTGGATTCAGGAATGAAGACAGCAACAGAGAGTAGAGAGAAGGGAAGAGTGGAGGAGGAATTAAGATCTTGGGCATTAAGATTTGACTAACTGGGTGAGACAGGATTATTAAAAAAAGGGGGGGATGGGAAGAGGGGGAGGCAGGCAATTTTCCCTAACCTGCCCCATCCTGCCATTAACATTTAAATTAAAATGATGAATTACTGAAATAGCCATGGTCAAGGCCTCCGTATCCTCCCCCGTAGTAAGTACCATGATGCATTGTCATGTGCAAACAGCTCCTTCATGAGATACCAGAAGGCTCTTAATAATGGATATTACACTTCTGCAATGATCGCAGCAGAAAGCACCCAAAATTACCAGCTTTCTTTGCAGAGTAATTTGTTATTTTAATGCTGTCAACCTGCAGAAATTGATTTATTGTTATTAATAATAGTGATTTGCCACATTTTGCTAGTTAAATTACAGTGCTGTATAGTTAGTTCCACAATAAAGGACTGGAAGTGTGCCAGGAGATTGCTCATAGCTCAGTGTAACAGCAGTTGGCACTGTTCCCATTAAGGCATTAAAATTTGAGTCAGAAACATAACAGATGCAAAACAAAACATGAGGTCGCTCGCGGGGATTATATAAAAACAATTAAAACAAATTAATTACCAGTTATGTTAGTGTTTCTCGGTGTACACGTAGAATGATTACAAATCCATGCAGAGGTCTTTTAAAGACCATAAAAGTCAATAAGGATCCCCGAGGGACTAGGAGGGAACTTTTGGTTTCCAGCATAGCAGTGGGTTTAGGGAGATGAAACACAGGGAGGCATAGGCTGTGGGATGAACCCAGCAGAAGCAGCTCTGGAGGCTCCTAAGGAAATCCAGGAACAAAGGGCTATGAGTGGAGAGAAAGGAGAACAAGTCACAGTCCCTTGGCGCTACGGATAGTGGAGGAGCCCAGGCACATGAGGCCATGAGCAATTTGGGGCAGCCCTGCCAAAGCACCTCAACCCCAGCTCAGAAAAGCTAAACTGGAGCCAGTGAGATAAACTGGAGTCAAGGGGACACTCAAGAAGATGCAGCAAGGTAGACTTCACATAAATGAGTGTTTTGTTGAAAAAGGCCTCATGGATTTTATCCCCATCTTCCCCTAAGCAAGCCTGAAGGTTTCTGGTCCTTGCAGAAAACTTACTGAAAAGTATCTACGGGGAATCCCTAGGGAGAGTCCGCCCATGATATACTTGTTTTCCAGCTATATGTGCCTCTCTTTGCAAAAAAAAGGGAAACTGGTTTTAGTATGTTAAAACTTCTCATCACTACACTGCAGTCAGGAGCAGAAGTTGTAGTTTCTTGTAGAAGGAGGGATCAGCCACTACCAAATACTGCTGAAAGCCCTCTCCAAACCCCTCTCTGTCCTCTTTCTTCAGAAATAAAACAGTAAGGGAACCCCGAGTGCCTGAACTACTTCTTGTACCTGTAACAGCACCAGTGACCTCAGCACTGTTGCTCCCCACAGTCACTATCAATTCCCTCCCTGCATACCATCTCCCCACCTCCTACCTTACCAGCAGGCCAGTGCACCTCAACAGAAAACAAGTATCAGAGCTGTTTGGCTGTCCTTTACATCTTAAACCTGTGACATCATTGTGGTAATCCTTGCCTCCCTGAAATCAGTGGGGAAAAAAATTGCCTTTGAGTATTCCATTAATTCTTTAGTCCTTGAAGAGTATGATCTCTAATTATGTTGGCCCTCTCCATCCCAGCAGTACAGGCAGAATATGCATTTTCTCAAAATGAATTATTTATCTGGCACCACAGATTTATTTGATGGGGTCTGACCAGCAAAGACATAATCATTTTGCCAAATTTTAGCAGCTGAGTTTGAATAAATTGTTTCTTAAAACTGACGAGTATTGAACATGGTGTATACTTCTGGTTTCTCAACAGGATTCTCAAAGCATTTGTCCATCCATATGGATATGTGTTACGGTTTTTACCTATGGGATATTTTGTCTCCATCTTCTTGAGACTGTAGGGATTGCCTGCTTTTAATACACTGAAACCTAAGCTTTTCCTCTAGAATATTTACTAGTATTTTGTGAAGATATAAAATACAGCATCACACCAGAAACTCCAGGCACATACAAACCAGAGAAAGCAGTAGAGAGGTACAGATTTCCTTAAGAGAACCAGGACTTTCTGGAAACAAACTAACAGCAACTGCAGCTTTCAATTATAGCAATGTTTCCAGAACTTAAAGAAAACTCCTTGGGCAACATACAGGGTGTTACCTTTCTGTTGTTTCTAGTTTCATATTACCGGGAAAATAAAAAGTGCATTGGTATTTTAGCATCTGACTAATGATGTGAAAACATTCTCCTACTATTGCTCTCTGAGGGGTGATTTAGTTCATATTCTATCCTTCGGAAAGAAATGGGTATGGAATAATCGCACCAACTCTGCTCATTGTGCATGTATAATACCTAATATTAAAGAAATGGAATTCAGCCTCACTACAGGCCTCTCCCTCTGTCCCCCGTGTTTGCACATCCAAACCCTCATTTTTCTTATTAGCTCTTTGTTAAGCATCATTTATATGCTTGATGCAGTGCAGGAGAGTACCCGGTCCCTGCCCTCAGGAGCACAGCTATCTCTTTTTTCAAGAGACATAACAGCAGGCATCAAGTGTTCATGTAAGCAGTGATCCTGGGAGGTGGTCTAGATGCACTGCCAGGATTTAGGCCTAAAGCCACTTATAATCCCTTGAAGTGGGAAATAACCTGATTTCTTTCCAACACTCCAGGTATTTGAATTAACCCATAGAAACATCTTTTTTTCTGAATTAATTTGCACAAAGACTGGGAAGGAAAGAGGAAAAGAGATGACACATAGAGCTCCAGGTGAGGACAGACAGGTCAGCAAACATCCTCCACCACCACTTAGTGGAAATGTGCCCTTCTTCCCCAGATCACATCCCTGGGTGCAAACTAAGCAGCAAGGCAGGGACAGACCATATTTAGTAAGGAAAAAGGAAAGATGTGTAATCACCTCCCTCAGGACATTCAGGAAGGGAGAAGGGAGACCAAAAGTGGTCTTCTGCCAAGAACCAAAAGTTCTTCTGCCATTCTTCTGTCCTTCACTGCAAGGAGGCTGCGGTCAGCAGACAACCTGCCCGTGCCAGCTCCCCTGACAGTAGGACCCACAGGGAATACACTGTGGCTTTAACTACAGACCTTCCACTAACGTTTCACTATTTGACTCTGGAGCACTGACAGAGAGATCGGCAAAATATTTCTCAATGGAGAGCATTTTCCATCTTATTTGAACAGTTTTTCCCTAATAATTAGAAAGGCCGAACCAGTTTGGATAAAAATAATACCTAACCAAGACTCGAGGTCTGCAATGGGAATAATGCACTTCCAGCAGGGATTGCAGTCCCCACCCATCAGGATGCACTAACAGGAGATGTGAGAGAGCCTCCAGAGGAGTCATGGAGAGCTATGTGCCTTCTTCTCATTAGAGTAGCACAGGGCATCTTGTCATCCAACCCCACTCCACACAGAGCAGCACATCACCCTTCCCTGCTGGTGACATCACTCTGCGTCCTGTCTTTGCCCACAAAACATCAGCACACTGCAACACTGACATACCAAAACCAAACAGAGCAAGCTGGCTGCCAGGAGCAGGCCTGGCAAGTCCTGAGGCTAGCCGAAATCCTTTGTTCTAACTTCTCAAGTAACAAGGAATTTGCAGACTTTTAACTCCACCCCTTTAAAAAGCAAATGGAAACAGTAAATATTGATGGGTATCACCAGATGTCACTGTTGTACAAAGTCATCTAAGTTGCATTTCTTGGAGAGCACATGGTAGACTTGAAAAGACACCTTGGGCTTTCCCCTCACCTACCTTCTGGGCTTCTCCTTGCCCTCAGCAGTCCAAGATCTACAGAGGAAAGCAAAGTTGGCTTTCTGGCACGGACAGTCTTAAAGCCAGTGTCCAAAAGCAGAGGCATGCTAGGCTGTGGTTTGGGGAAGAAACCACAGTGTACCATGACAGCTTTTGTTTCAGGTCTGATATGTTTATATCAAGCTTTATTTTGCTAGTTTTGTTCCAATACCTTTCCTTCTGCTGGAAAGCTAAATTGCAGGGCTGCAACCACTGCTATCAGCTAACAAAGAGATAACAATAATTAATACTTGGTAATATTGAGCCTAAAATGTCTTTTGCATGATGCTGCCTTATTAGTTTCAGCAGGGATTCTCGGAGATAATCAAACCCAGGATTTGAGAGTTCATTTGCTTAAAGTCTTTTTCATCCAGATTTTGATGTACTTCTAAGATGGCTTTTGCTTTCCAATAATAAATTATTGTCCCTTATCTACAAGATATCTACTGGAAGAGCAGAGCAGTAGCTAGATAAGCTTAGGTTTGAACAAGATATGCACAGAGCAGCGTCCTTTCAAAAGCAAATCTGTTGAGGAAATAATTTCAGCTAAGAAAATAAACGTAACTGGCAATGCATCAGAAGAGCAGCACAATACTGTTGATCTGCTAAAGGAACACACTTGATGTTCTAAAACAAAACAGATCTGTGCAAGGAAGTGCTTCCTTAAAATATGTGTGTGTTTTTATTTCTCAAGACACATTTAAAAACAAAAAGAAGACAAAACACACACACACACATAAAGCCCTGCAGCCCGAGCATGCTGCTGCTGGTTTGTTATGTATCATTCGCTATTCCCAAGGTGGCAAGTGTTATCTCAATGTGGTTTGTGCGGTAATCCAGAACCAATGTGTAACAGTTCTTCAGCAAAGTACATTTGAAAAAATAAAGAAAACGTGCTGACTGACAAATACACTTCTTCAGTCAGGTCTCGTGGTGGCACAGGCTCATCAGCTCCCTGCTCTCCCCCTGCTCATCAGCAAAACCCCCAGCCACAGGCAGCTCACAGCCTGTGCTGGCAGCAGGGGCAAGGAGAGGTGGCACTGAGGGAACCCAGTGGCAATCTCCCCCAGCCCACGGAGGAACACACATGCTGATGTCTTGCTGACGAGAGGGTGATGTTAGGAGATAGGGGGATGTCTGGGTCCCCACCGGTGCCACAGAGGCACTGCCCAGAGAGACTAGTCAAGGCATTTCTAGGGCAAGCAAAAACGGCGGTTAGCCAGGCCTCTGCTTTTCACTATCAAGGCATTTAAAAGACAGCTCTTTCTGCCCTAAGTCCTGCTAGGAAACTGCTAGGAAAGTCTGACCTTTGCACTGTGTAGACCATACAGTAAGTACATTTGTGGTTAAAGGCAAATGAACCTTCAGATATTGTCAGCTCTCACTCTGGTACGTCAGCTATGCCTGGGCATGTACATCCTGCACACTTCTTGGTAACTTTTTTTTTTTTACCAGTGTAAAAACTCATCTTCCTCCCCGCAGCTGGGTGATCAGGGATGCACACACCTATTTGCCAAGGCCACACACAGGTACCCCAGCAGTGGCTGGGTCCCACGCCTTGCTCTGGCCCCAGTATGGCACCCGCTGCCCCACTGCTGCTGTCTGCTGCTGGTTCTGTGCCACCGCATCAGCGTGTAGCCAGCCATCAAGAGACTGGATGCGCTTAATCCGAAGATCACAGCATCTGAGCTGTGCTGGATTGACACTTTCAGTACTCATCAACATTAATATGAGCCATGCCCTCTCCTCACGGCTGTTTTTCACATAAGGCTGTTTTATCCCACTCCTCAGTTCACAAATGTAGAACAATTTTTTACTACTAATCAGCTTCCAATTTGGCTCAGCTACACACACCCCCATCTCTGTTCAATGCTGCCTTAAGCATAACGAACAAAGGAAAAATACGGACCAGAAATGCATCAGCCTGAAAGGAGATACTCATGGGATACTACAGGGATTTGTCCATATCTTAGTATAATTTAAATAATTTTTTTAAATCTGTTGAAAGTAGGGCACAGAACAAAAGGTACAAAAATCAAGTTCAGATCATTCCAGAATGAAGTGTTGCAAAGAGAAATAAAAGAAAACTAACAGTTCTGGGGAAGTTCACAAAATACAGGCACGAAGCAGTAAAATTATATTCCAGCCAGAAAAATGCAGAGCTAATGTGTCCTGTGGAGGCTGGAGAAATAAATCTCACGTGCAACAGTTTGAGGAGAAGGAAGATGCTTGTGAGGCCCGATAAGGGGAATGCTCTGGGCTGACAGCAGCCGCCTTTCTCCAAGGGGCCAGCACAATGCTGCTGATAAGCTCTCTCCCTTTCCCACTATCCCCTCCCCATTTTTCCAAGGGTCATACTGAGGGGCACAAAGGCTGTTCAGGCTTTTAACAAGAAAGCATAAGGCAAAGAGCTTTGGGAGGAAGACTCCTTGTTGCAGGATATAAACCAAGAGCAAACTACCCGAGGTTAGGTGGTAAGCAGCCTGCCGTCAGACTGTAATTGCCTGCTGCAGGATTTCTGACATTTTCGTCTTATACAGCTGGTAGCACAGTGGGAGACAATATATTGTACTCTGATTCAGTCCATGAGTAGACTTAATCTCTCATACTCTTCCTCCTGACATCCTTCGGTAGTATTTTCTAATAAAATGGAAGCACTTTTGCTCCAAATAAAAAAGCAGTGCTTATTTTTTGAAGCCTCAAGCCAAAGCTCAGTAATGACAGCAGCAGGGTCAGCTACAGGAGCTACCCCAAGGTCACCCAGGCAAGTCAGGGCTAAGTCAGCAAACCAACCCAGACCTCCTAAATTCCAGTCCCATCTGTCTGAACTCTTAAAACTCTGTCTCAGTCTGACTTTTTAACATCCGCCAAGGGCTTTGCGGCAGGGCAAGTTTTGCTGGGACCTTGGGTATCTGCCCCTTCCCTCCCTGGGGACCAGAACCCATATGAACCCAGCTGGCACGTGGGATGCTCAGGGCTCATAACACTGCAGAGCTGGATGCTCTTTCTCCAGAAGCGTGTCTGTCACACTCACCTTACTCTGTGTCCCTCCTGTCCCCACTTCCCTCCCTCTCTCCTCAGCTCCAACCCGCTGCTTCTTCATATAATACACCCTGCATCACCAGACCTACATGGAGTCTTTCCAGCTGCTGTCCTGGGAAATTACCATCATCACGATCCCTAAACACAGGGGTGACCTCAGAGCTGTCCTGCGGAGGCACTGAAGATTCAGAACTTCAGGAGGAACCTACCAAGCATGTCTCAGCCCAGCTGCCTCCCACTCCCACTGACTCACTGCCATCTCAGTTGCCAGCTCTTGGCAGAAATGACATCAATGAGACAGGGAAGAAAAAAATCACAGCAGAGGAACAGAGGAGAGTCTAAACCTGAAGAACAACAGCCCTTCATGTTGGGTCTTGTCTATGTTGTAATGCATCAGCCTGCAAAGGTCTGGGCTCACAAAAGCCTCCACACAAAAGGGAAAAGAGTAAGATGAGGTGTCATGCATTGATTTGTAAGCCTTTTTTGGCTACTTCTCTGACTACAGCAGCGCATGAACAGGTCTTAGATTATGAGGACCCAAAACGCAGCAAACAAAGCAGTAAAAGAGAATGTTGTGTTTTCACTCTACTCAGGCAGGAGCTTATGCAAGAGGGGTAAAGTTAACTGCAGGGCCCTAAAGACAGAGAGCTGGGTTTGCTTCCTCATATCCATATGCTCAGCTCTAGAATTGTTAGTGAAAAATACTGAGCAGAAATATGGGACATCTCACACAAAGATCATCCATAACATGAAAATCAGTTCTATAGGAATAAACAAAAAATCCTGTTGGCTTTGAGTGGATGAGAATATGTGCTAGACTGCAAAAAATCCCCTCTCCCAGCCATTATCAGTTCACAGGCAGGTATAGAAGTGACAGGATGAAGGTACCACATCTAAAAAATGTGAGACACTTTGCAGAGACTTCAAATCACTTCAACTCTCAGTAGGTGACAGGAGCCTAAAAAATCCCCCTGACTTTCCCCCAGCTCATGAATACACCTCTTCAGCAGAACCGTTTGCACACAGGTGCCCACCAGTGCTCCCACCTCCTGCTAAAGTCCCTCTGCAGCACCGAGCCCCAACACACCAGCACCTGCGGCAGGTTCAGCGCTGCGAGAGCGTGGGCCACCCCTGCCAGAGCGGCCAGGGCAGGCGGGTGTGAGGCTGTGAGCCTGCCAGATACAGCAGGGAAAGGAGCATCTGGGACAGCGGTAGGAAGGGGAAAGAGAGGGAAAGGAAATGCCCTTCCTAAACACTTGCACGCATGAGGACTGTCGCTTGAAGCTAATCTTTGAAGCAATTTCCCCCCCTGCAACTGTGCAGATTTTCTTTTGCTCTCAAAAGAGGCCACTCAATGCCAGTACAGATGAGCAGCACATGTTAGAAAAAGACTAAACCAAGATGCACAGCAGCAGTGCTGCAGTCTCCAGCTGCACTGGAGGGATCCTAGTGACAAAGGGGTATTACAGAGCCAGAGCAGCTGCTTGTCTTTGCTCCTGTGGCCTTAACCCCCACAAAAGGCTGGGAGAGCAATTGCAACCTTTCGGAGCTGGTGTTTGGACCCTCTGCTGACTGCCTGCTCCTGGCTCCTCACCCCCAATTCCCCCCCTGACATCGCACCCAAAACAGCCGCTCAAAGGAACCCCCAGCCTCGTTATTCTTAGGAGGCACTGGGGACAGTTGGGCCTCGGAGAGAAACTGCTGTTGAACGGCAGGAGCACTGACACTGGATAAACGCTGTCACCAAGCCAACAGCAGAGTCACTGGGGGCTAAAGAAAAGAGCAAATGTTTGTAATCAGAGCTGCTGCAAACTTACTGGTTCCTTGCTAAGCCCTAAGAATAACAAGGAGATGAAAAGTTGGCTTCTGCTCTTTTTAGTAGGCACTGGCAATGCCTTGGCTTGGTGCAAACCCGTGGTGTTTACACAGCCTCCCCATTGCCTCCTGCCTGCATTCACTCTGTAAGCAGCTTCTGTTTACAAGCAGCGGGGAATGGGATCTCTGTCCATGAAAATGGATGATGTCAGGGTTAATTAATCCAACCTGAGGTGGCATGGCCAGGAGCAGCCACTATATCTCCCGGTAGGGAGAAACTATATATAGTTCTGTGACATGATGAGACATATCAATCATGGAGCAAAGAAAATAAAAAGGCACTTTGATTTAACAGCAAATTCTGCTTTCCGATCCCAGGAAGGCTGGCCAGCTGAAACGGTGCATGAAAGTCGACTACAGTGCAAAATGTATTTTCAGATGTCGCATTTACTGGTAGCAGTTTGCACCTTGAAAGAAGGGACTGTTAGAAGATCTGTGCATCTTTCACAGGGAAATTTCCTTATTAGTCTGGAGGTCACAGCTGTGCTAAACACCCAGCAGCTTTTCTTCCTGAGGGTATGTGAACATCGTGCTCAGTTCAAGCTGCAGACTTTGTCTCCTCCTAATTTCTCTTGCAAATCTGTCTGAGCCCAGAATGCAAAGCAAAATTCAAATACCCAGGCAAAACACACATCCATGAATTTCATGTGGTTCTTGATGGGAAGCTATAAATCCATCTAGGGTTGCCCCCAAATGTTTCCCAAACCTTCAGGGAACTTTTCAGCTATTTATTTATGATGTTTCAAACACAGGACACAGCTGAGCTGAAGTGACTCTCTCAGGTTGCTGGGCTTGTTCCTGAGCCATTTTCAGAGCTGATGGGGAAAAGCAAAAATCCTCCTCATTCTCTCTTCCTTCTCACCAATTACCTGACCATAAATCCAGCTCACTGATCAGTGCCTTCAGGAGGGAATTTCAGGAACCAGCTGA
This sequence comes from Athene cunicularia, assembly GCF_003259725.1. Lineage (NCBI taxonomy): Eukaryota > Metazoa > Chordata > Aves > Strigiformes > Strigidae > Athene > Athene cunicularia. Next base: position 8,701,351 of record NW_020799121.1, on the reverse strand, counting down.
TGTTGTTGGACAACACAACAGCTAGAAGAGGCTGAAATGTCCCTTTAACACAACACGATTTGACTCTGTGTGTTATAGAGATACCCAAAAGCCCCAGGATGTACCATCAACAAACACCAAGAAGAGCTCTGAAAGCCTACAATCCAGCATCAAAGGACCATATTAAAAAAAAAAAAAAAACAAAAAACCCCCAAAACCCCCCAACCAATCAGAGAGAAAGGGCTGGCAGCAGCAGAAAAATAAAGTCTGGAGCAGCAGTGGCCAGAGTGTAACATGGAGTAAGTGGGCATTAGCTTTCCCTGGGTGCAGACCCCCTGCAGCACCGTTTGGCTCAGGTCTTACTGTGCTGGGCAAGAGAAGTGGGAGTTCGGATGCTGTCTCCAGCCCCAAACCAAACAGAGAGCCAATGCAAAGTGTGGGAACAAATCAAGAGGGTCCTCACAAGGCAGCAGCTTTGCTTTGCCTGCAGGTTGTTGTGGCTCCTGGGAAAAAAGTTAACAGCAGCTCAGAGCAGCATCTGATGGGTAGCTGTGGTGCTGATGTGGGATGCTCCTGTAGGGAGGCAGGTTGCCTGCATCGCCACAAATTCAGACAAATCCCACCAAGGAAACCCTTGCCCTTGTTGCTGGTTCCTTCTCCAATCAAGAAATGGATCCCCATACCCTGAATTGCAGTCGGGATCAACTGCAGGTACGATTTTGTCTGCACTGCCTACAGGCACTAGCTGTCGGGCTGGGCTGCAGATGGGCTGATGCTGTTCTGCAGCCTATGGAGGGCAGAGTGGATAATGATAAATGCTCCCTCTTGGCCTTCAAACAGATTAATCTATAAATATTGATAGCTCTGAAGATTTAAGTGCTCTGTTTACCCACAAAACAGGTGAAATCTTGGCAACAGCCAAGTATTTTCCTGGAAATGGCTCAGGTTTTATACGCTTTCCCATCCTGGGGAGAAGAAATCTGCAGGGCGGTGCATAACTAGGCTACCCAGAGATTGCCACCCAGCACTAATGCTGCTGCAGCAAATCCAAAATGAACAGCCAGTTTGTGTTACAACCAGAACAGAGCTGCAGGATGAGGGATTTTCCTTACTTAGTTGAGGTACAAGAAGGAAAATTATTTTAAAAAATCCAAAAAATTGAACAACCCTCTGTCTCTGAAGTAAGACTCAAGTGACTGAACACGGTAATGACATAGCGCAGGTGCAGCAGGGATTTGTCAATGACAAACATGTGCAAGAAAAGTGTATGTTTATCCTGTATGTACACTGTGAAAAATATAGCCCCCCATCGGTACCACGCCTGAGCGCAGCCCTGCTCAGCACAGCCCGCGGATCAGGACAGGCTGACAGCTGGGTATTATTTAAGGCAGCATTTCCAACTAGGTAGACATTTACAAATCAAAATAACTGTCATCTGTGTTGTCTGAATGCAATTTTTGGTGTGTTTTATTCCCTGCTTTCCCCCACCTACTGTATTATTAACAGCCCTCAGCCTCTCCCTGCCAATCTCTCTGTCTCCCCGTGGATGTTTTCCCAGCACTCCGTAGCCCCCGGAGCAAAGCCCCTCGCTTGGCAGATGGCACTCAGCGGCTCCCAGGAATCCCACGTGTTTCCAGAAATCCCTGCCCACCGAGCAAATGATGGGGTAATTGAGATTTTGTTCCAGCTGACACAGTCTCAGGGATGCCAAGTCCAAGAGCAGGGAAACCTGGGGTGCAGCTCCCCCTTGCCAGGAGGGCTGCTGGACTCGGGTGGGTGCTGTGCACTCACCCCAACCCCTCCGTGGAGCCCAGCCTAGGCTAGGGGATAGACACAGTGCCCACTTTTCCAAAGCACGTCAGCCTATGGCATGTGGCTGCGAGGGAGGGAGGAGTGGAGTGAATTTTGTACTGTCCTTCAGAAGCCGCTAAGGCAGCCAAGAGGGGAGGGAGGTGTTACTGCTGCTTAATTACTAGGAGGATTGCAGGCATGGTCCAGCTCATGGCCACCTGAGACTGCCTCTTCCCTCTGGGATGACAAAGCTTGGACAACCAAGCATGGGGCAGGTTGTGCTACAGACCTGAAAAACACCTGCAGGGAATGTGCCCCAGGAGCAGAATTTGGCCAGCAGCCTCTCAAGAGGGGAGACAACTTCCACCAATGCCCAGCAGTCAATGCTCAATTCACCTGCGTTCTACCCTGGGTTATATGTGCAGCCACACAGGAGTGAGACCCAGTGATAACGAAGCAAGCCCTGCCTGCAGTTCTGCTTTCCCCCACGGCAGTTTCATGATAGGAATAAAAATAAATAGGTAAATAAATAAATAAATACATCCTCCTCACCTCCACTCTCCAGAATAATAATCACCAAAAGGCTGCACAGAAAATTTATTTTTATCCCTTCACTGCAACGGGAACATACATTTGTTTCCTAAAAACTGCATCTCTCTCATCATGACCCATGACCTGCCTGTAAGTGGCACCTGCCTCAAGCGGTGCGTGGTACAGAAGTACGTAGGGCTGAGAAGCTGGTGGGGGGTTGGATTAACGAGACTTAAGGAGGCTGCAGCCCTCCCCATTAGCTCTCTATCATGTGCAATAAGAGCAGCCGTCCTACTGTGCAGCCCTTCCCATTCCCATGGAAACCACTGGTGCATCCAGCCAGGAGTATGAATAAACCTCTCATATGAACTTCATCCTGTGTGTTATTTTACAACCGTGGTGTCTAACACCCTTATTCAGGGACAAGAGCACAGTGCTCTTCGTCCTTGTACCTAAATACGAACCAACGGAAGCCACGCAGGCAGAAGCACGGAAGCCCAAGGAAGTGAGGGACCATATCAGGGAATATAACCAGACATGGTCAAACACCACATCTCACAACCATGTAGAACAAGAATAGTCCTACCACCAGTTTTTTCCTGTGTGAATTTTTAAAGTGACAAAGAACAGCATTAAAGAGACACTTAAAAGGCACATAATCTAATCTTAAGGAGCCATGCAAAAAATAGCCCTGCATCTTCCATTTCTACTGAGTTCCCCACACTTTTGGCAGGGGAGCACAGGCCCACCTCCAATATTATGACTCCAGTTAGATACTCAGAGTGATTGGAAATACCTGTTCTGAACCCATCCACAACGCAAGCCAGAGACCTTTGGGCACTGAGTCGAGCACTCAGCCAGCAGTTTTTCTTTCTTTCTTTTTAAGGGAGATTGGGATAACTTGCAGATGATTTAAAAAGGTCAAGTCCTGTGAGACATACAGAATACCCTTAACTCCAGTTGTAGTGGTCCATCTTTTATCTACATACACTATCTGCTCCAAACACACCCCCTTTCCTGTCTTTCCATAAACACTTTTTTCAGGGGAAGGGGGTCTGTCCAAACAATTTCCATGTTTGATTTACAGGAAGGATTAGACACTGCACAATATAAGATCACCTGCTGCTGCACATCAGGATGAAAACTGTAAGTGCTATCAGCTGCCATGCAGTACTTCTCATCCTGGACTCTAGCCCTCACACACAAGCAGAATGAAACATTAGAAGAAATGGTAGCAAAGGAAATGTCAAACCTTTCCAGGGTTTTCTTTAGCCAGGTCCCCAAAGCCTGCTGCCACCTCCACTTTATCTATTATTCTTATTATTATTGCTAATAATTATCAGATTAAATTCCATGCAGAGGAATTTCTCCAATTAATTACAGCCAGAAATAGTAACAATAAAAGCATTGGCAGACCTAGATCAAACTCCTCGATGACTCTGTGAACCTGTGTTATAGTGGTGAGCCTCAGACAGCAAGGGAAAAATCCCTGCTTGACTTTGTTGGAGTAATTTTATTAACTCTGGCTGGTTCTGTTAGTTGACAAAGTGACAGGATCCTGAGGAAAATTTCTCTCTGTGTTTAGTACATCTTTGGCAGGTGTCAAGGTATATTCTCTGGCTTGTCACTCACTGTGCTGCCCTTTAGATAGTTATTATTTCATGTAATTATGATTATTACATGCTGAGATGCCACCCTTATGAATAGCCTCTGGTTGCTGTCACTCACTGCAATGTGATGCAGGAGGATGAGTTGTCAGGAAGGAACTGCAGGGTATGAAATCGCCACATTTCTCTATTTTAAAACAAATAACCCCTCAGTTTTGCTGGTCATCCCATTCCACTTACCGAGTGTCATGCTCAGGACAGAAACACTTGGGCATGGACAGAAAATCATCTGCTATGAAGCAGTACCCATGCCAGAGTCACACAGTAACAGCAGCCATATCCCACCCACAAAATAACTGTGACATGAAGCCACTGGGAGAAGGAGAAAGGATAATAACCCTTGAGCTGCACACCAGTGCTGTACTGTGAATTCTCTGGGGCGCTTCTCTTCCAGAGATGCTTTCTCCTTAGCTGCTCAATTCAAAATAGCTTCTGCAGTTGCCCATGCCCAACATCTGGGTGAGATGCAGTAGGGCATCCATCCATCCCAACCTCACGTGCTTACCTGACAGCTGAGATGCCTTTTGGAGGTGACCCACACTCCATTTCCTACAAAGCAGGCAAATTACACACAATTTCATACTGTCTCCTCAAAACTCAAGCGTTCAGATAAAATCTCCAATTTTGCAAAGGTGGGGTGTCTATAGCAGACATACCAACAATTCCTGCTCTGAGACTATTTCATGCAAACCAAAGCATCTGACTTGGACTAAGTCAACTTTGAGGTTTGTTTTCCCAAACTCTGCTACAGACTCTAATTGACCTTGGGTGAGTCATTTTGTACTGCTGAGGCCCTGTTGTAAAATGGAAGTCATGGTATTTTCTGAAAACTCTTTGGTTAAAGCATTCCTTCATACAGTAACATCTGAAAAGTGCAGCACAAGAAGGCTGCAGTCTTGACTAAAGCCTTCTGGAGTAACTGCACTATTCAAAAAACGCACTTATTCTGTTGATTTCGGATACCTAAACACTTCAGACAGTACACAGCTTCCACAGGGAGTTACTCACAATTACAAATAGATCAATATTCATAAATCATCTCCCTATAACAGCTGAACAAATAATTTCTAACGATTCATTTCCTTAACATATTTTGCCTCTTTTTCAGTTTGCAAATTACGTGTGAACAGAGAGGGATTTTCCAAATTGATTCTTTCCAAGCCTTTTTCCATCCCATGTAATTTCCGAGAAGAGCTTTAAGCCTTAAAGAACTCCAGACCCAGCATCCTTGCCTGCCCAGAGCTCATGGTCAAACCTCAGCCATCATTAGCAACAACCAACTCATTACAACCACGATTACCCTCCTTTGTTTAATGGAACACATGAGCTGCTCAGCTACTTGTGTTTCTTGCCAGGATGAGTACAGCAGTCGCCATCAAGTTTCTAGTGCAAATACTTAGAATATCAAGGTTTGCAGTCCTCTTGGAGATTAATTTGAACAAATATTTCCCTTCCCCATGAACACTCCTTCCTGTAAACATGCTCACTAAAATACTCACAGCAGGCTAACGCAAAAAGGACAAAGCAAAAGTAATATTGAAGTCAGGCCTGCTGAAACATCTTTTCAACTTAATACTTGGTCTAGCTCAGACACAGTTCTCCCTGCTCAGCTCTTTTCCCGAATCTGGAGCCACGGGTGATACAGTGCGCATTCCAACTCATGGATGCTCCCCTCACTGCTCTGAGCCATCTGTGAGCATTGCTCCCTCCTCCCCAGTGAGCAGAGCCATCGCTGGCCACAGCAAACTTGGAAAGGACGAAGAGGCATCTTTCAATGCTGCAGTTAAACATTTGCATCTCATCCAAATTTATCGCTCGAGCAAGGCCTGCAACCTAAGACCCAAGGAGCAATCGACTAAAAATAACAACAGAGACTCAGCATTAGCTACAACTCCAGGCCAAAGGAGAATGGATATGTCCTCAACACAGATCCATCTGCAGGGCAGGGAAAGCTGCCATCTGCACAGACACTCAGTGGAGTCCTTTTGGCCCTGTCTGCCCAGCTGGGACCGCAGCATGGGGCACATCTCCAACGCTGGCTCCAGCCAGCCAAGATGGGGAAGAACCTCCTCAAAGGGGCAATGGTGAGGCAGACACGTTCAGCCTCTGCGAGTTGACACCATGCTGCTAATAAAACCAAGAGCGGCATTGTAGATTTGCAGGCTGCCAGCCCAGATGATAAGACCCATTTTCCTTCTAGTGCCAAGAGGCATTTCCCTCCCCCTGCTTCGCAAGACCACTTCCCTTCCTCTGGAGCATCCTCAGAGCGTGTCTTGTAAGCCCTCGCTGCCCCAGCCATGCTGCTGGGCTCCCTCCCGCGCCCTGGCCAGCTCTGCGCCTCCGCGCTTGCCTCCCGCAACCATCAGGGATCCTGGTTCCCCTCCGCTGGCACCGAGATGTGCTCTGCTCCGCAGGGGCAAGGCAGATTGATAATTAAATCTGCTATTGAGATATTCACATTCTGTTCCCTTGCCATTTAAGCAGACATAAAACATTTTATTATTCTGCTGATTTAGGAACCTGAATTTAAATATTAGAGTATTAAAGCAATACTTAATTAGTTGACTGAATGTTCTCCCTTTTATCAGTGTTGACAGATCTTAATTATAGCATGGGCTGTGAAAGCTGATAGAACAGCTGATGGCAGCAGCACCGCCAGGAATACTAAAGTGTGTCAGAATTACTTGTCTGTTTTCCCTCTTCCCTCTTGCTCTGTTCTTCAGGCATGCTCTGAAGTCCTTGGCAAATAAAGCCAGTGCTGCAGCCAAGCCTGAGCAGTTTGGCATTTACTCTCAAGGACATGAGAAACTGCTCACCCTTGAGAGAGCCAGGATAATCCACAGGCCCAGACTTTCAAAAAAAAACCCCAACACTTGAATGATGGGAAATTATATCCTGGTTAATCATTTTCCTATCCACTAATCAAGCAGACATGGGGATTACTATGGAACAAGAGTGCTGAGGTTCCTTATTTGCTTAAGTCCCACTTTAAAATGTGATTTAGACACATAGGAACAGTTGTCCTGATGAAACCTGACCTTAAGGTTTTCAGCTGCCATCATCCATGACAAGTCCCTGCTCCAGTGAGCGTGGGGGTGGCTCTGAGGACCAGCCATGCCAGGTAGATCAAGGTACACCCCTGGCTCCTGTCACCTCAGCCAAAGCCAGCCCTTGCCGTTTGGTAGCACAGAGCCAACACATTGGCACCACACTGTTTCGATGCCACCCAGAAGAGGTTGACAGTTCAGTCAACTTATTCGCAGCCAAGGGCTGTGCTCCTTCCTCTGCCATGCCGCAAGGATGGATGGCTCTGGCAGGAGGCCTCTGCTGGGGTGAATTACATCTCGCAGTAGCACATCTTTCACCTTCCTGGGATAATAACAAATGTCCCACCTTCAGGGAAGGTGGTTGCCAGAAATGTGTCTTGAAGAACATGTATTTTACCTGCCCCCTGCAGAGTCCAAGCCATTCCCTCTGAAGCAGTAGTATTTAATGTCGCTTTGCAGTGGCAATAGTGACAAAACACAGCACAGGCAAGAGGAATGAAAAAATGGTAACTTAGTTTTGGGCTATGAGCCCATGAGTTTGGGCTAGTCACTTGTTCCATATTCCCAACTCACCAGCCCACTTGCCCCAAACCTACCATCGAGACTGGCCTAGGGCAACATGTATCTGACTTTGACTTTATTTTCCTATCTCTTTTAGCATGAATTAGGAGATCTGCAGCTTTATTTAGATCCTGGCAACCCACAAAGCACTAGCAGAAAAACTTCACTTTGCCCAGAAAAGATGTTCAGCCTTGTCCAGTCCCCAAATGCTCCAAGTACAGCAAATACTGTTTCCTGACTGCTCAGACAGGGATGGGGAAGGACCACCAACTCCAGCCTCATCTCTGCAAGTCCGCTCCTTAGTAACTAGCATAATACAGTCTGCTTATATTACACTGTTTGCAGAAAAAATTGCTGTGAAACATGTGAAGTAAACGAGGTAGAAGCAATGTGTTGGAGCCAATTGTCTAATCAACTAAAGTTACAAGCCTAAAACGGTCCCTAGACACCAGAAATACAGCATGATTCTCCGAAGCGCTGAACGCTGACTACATTTTAGCTCTGCATCCCCACCCAGAATACTTAAAGATTATTAAATTACTGAGATACAATTTTATTCTGGGAAAAAAAAAAAAAAGTGGTAAAAATAGTGAATAAAATCAGTAATTTTCATCAGTTTGTGTATCCTGCCTTTAGCTCCTTCCTTTTAAGGCTGCAGAGGAAGAGAAATTTAAATCCCTATGGTACATTGATGCTTTATAAATTATTCCAACATGAGTGATCTCAATCTCAAGAATGACGTGCTCAAACGCTGCCAGAGCAGAGAAGACAGGCATGGAAGAAGAAACCCATAGTTGTCACGATTCAGGCATGTGATGAGTTGCGACACCTTTTCAGTGAGTACCATCCATCACTCACCACTGTTCACAGAGCCATGCTACCTTCTCACTGAAGGAGCATTTGCTTTCCACTCCCAGTCCCAGCTGGAAACAAGCTCTTTTCCTTCCTATTACTGAATTAGGTAAGAAATTACTTTGCAGTTAGTATGTGCATCACACTGGGCAGGCAGAGGATCTCTGCGCTGGCTAAAGACACCTCTCTGCTACTGCATGTCATGGCCACTGCTCCTGTAAGTGCAGCCGTGTCCCCATGAGGACAGCAGGACACAGCTCAGCGGGAGATGCTGCAAGCACGCCAGGCTCCAGGGGACGCACCATCAGCAGGTTCCCATCAACATCCATGTCCTTTACCAAAGTAACAGGGAACTATTTTACTCAGGTTGGCAAAGAGATGAGGCACACTTATTTTAAACAGCTACAACAATCCAGCCATTCCTAAACTGGCCACCCAGACCACATCCAGGAAAGCAGAAACTGGGAAATCTGAAAATTATCATTAGAAGGTAAAAAAAAAGGGAGCAAAGTCCTTATGATAAAACTGTTCCATTTAGTATTTGGCCCTAATAGGAACACTAGTTCTTCCATTACTTGTGCCATGAGCCCAGCAAAGCAACACACACCGATTGCTCTTTAGTAACAGCTTTACAGCAGCCTAGCCAGGTGGTCAATTTTGCAAGAGTAGATGTTCCTCAGCCATGGAAACCCAACTTCTTACCTTGCAGTATTTTAGGTATTTCTGCCGCTGGCTGGTACCCAAATAAACTAGAAAATAATGACTTAGAAGGGAAGAGGGATGTTTACTCAGCTTCTACTAATAGTCCCCAAAAGTTCAAGTGGCAGCTTTGACTTGAAGCCAAACAGTTTTTCCAGATGGGGCCTTCCTCCCTCAAGGAGGCAAAGCTGGCGTTTGCTGTTTTCCTCCCCTGTGCCCACAGCTAATTCCAACCTCAGCTGGGGCTGGGAGAGCACCACGATAGAGTAAAACACCAGGTAGAGTGACTGCCGAAGGCACGTGGTTTTGTTTCAAACACTCTTTCCCACCCTCCCTATAACCCTTGCTGCTAGTCCCTTTATAAAACTAGAGGCAGGATGGCAGCGAAAGGTTTTGTCCTTGCCAAGGCTGGTTTTCTTCTCCAGCATCGCCACATCTAATGACTCTGGCCTTTGCCTGGGCCGAAGGAGCACTAACATCAAAGCAAGTTCGTGAACTTCTGAGAGCAGGTGCTGGCTCCCTTCCGAGCTTTTCCACCCAGATGAGCTGTGCCGAGAGCCCACTGTGGAGCACAGTGTTGGTGTCAGCAGCAGCAGATGTCAACAGCAGCGTGACAACAGGATCCTGCTCCCCAGAGCACGTGCTGTGCAGAGCTGCCGTGCTCGGCCCCCCACATCCCCCTGTGCCACTGCTTGCTGCCCACCCACAGAGCCCGGACCTGGGTGCTGAGCCCGTCCTTGCGATCAGTCTCTTCTACTGAGTTTAGCAGACTTTTTAGCCGACTTAAAAAACAAAAAAAATCCTAGTAACAATTCAGTCTGCAGCACAGTCCATGCTAGAGGAAGGATTACTTTGCAAAGGCTGATCCTGTCAAAATCCAGCACCCACCTGCACCCTGCCCCCTGGGGCAGGCAGCTGCCTGTGCCATTACACAGCTCTGTACTGAGCGGGTACCACCGGGGCCATTCCTGGCCCCAGACCCATCCCTCCACCACCCCAGGGCAAAGCACATGGCCCCAGAGAGGGGACCCCCATCCACAGAGCACAACACTCGATCATCACCACACCACGTCCAGCAAGGCACACAGCCAGTCCTTGGACCAGACTCACACTGGGCATTTTTATTTTAAAAGTTAATCTGGCTGGGAGCAGAATGACCCCCGCTGCATCCCCCGGCTGCTGGCTCAGCTACAGCAGCAGGGCCGGATCAGTGGGGCCCTCCTGGCTCCCGGCCTTGCCTTTATAAACACACTTAATGATCAGCAATGATGTCTTGGCGGCTTCACCCGCTTACACTAATGCCCATGTGCTAGAAGGGCATTTTGCCTGCTCGCAAACAAGCCAATCCCATTTAACAGGGCAGAGATTTAAGAGAGGCAGCCTGCACGGCGCAGCCAAGTGCCAGGCAATCCTCTCCCCACAGCAACCCGGCTCCCTGCTGCCACAAAGCTTCTTCGCTTAATGAACCTGCCTCCCACGAGGAGGGAAAATGCATCAAGGGGAGAGAGCATTTCTGGAGGTATGCTGACGTTAGTTCACAGCAGCCTTTTTTTGACAGGTGAGGAGACACTTCACTGCCTCCCCTGCTCCCCCATGCAGTGACTGGGACACCGACTGACAGGGACAGGCAATGAGTCAATTTATCCTGGCTGAGGTTTGCAGGGCTAAACACCACGGGAGCATCCTGTGCAGACGATAAATCCACCCTCGCTTGGATTCAACACACGGCACAGACCATCCAAGGCAACAGGCAGGCAGTGAGGGAAGGGTCTCTGCCTGCCCTCCAGGTCCTCCTCCACCAGTTATTCTCCATCAGTTCCTCAGTCACCCCAAGAATGGTAAAAAGGCAGCAGGAGGCAGTCACACCTGGGCGGAGTTTGTTGGGACTGAGCTGTCAGCAGTTCGCATTGCTGGTGTGGGATTTCTGTTCCACATCGGCCACCCCCACCCCCCCCCCCCAGGCCCCCGATTTCACTCGCGTGAGAGCAGCCTCTGCCCACCTGCCTGGAGATGCTCAGTAAGCGCAGCTGCTACTCAAGGACTTCCCTTGAGCTATCCAGCCTTGTGCACTTCAAAGGATAATGTCATTTTTTCTCCAAGGTAGCCCATTACACAGTCATCCAAAGCAAATCTGGCACGCTACAGAAGCGCACGTTTCAGAGGTCCACACACCTGGGCAGCTGCCCACAGAGGGAGGGGGAGAAGGAATTGCCTCAAAATTGGAATAAATGTGTTTGACAAGCCATCTCTCATCACTGACCTCAGCAAGCTTTTCTCCCACCATCAATGCTTTTCTGCTGCTATGATTGCACTGAATGAGTTGTAGCTTCTTCCTGGTGTATATAGTCTTTCTCTGGCCACCATCCAGTGTTTGCTCCACCAGTTCCCTCTCTGTCTCCAAGAAACTGTCACAAATGGAGCCACAATAAACGGAATACACAGGCCACAGCTTTCCAAAGAGTTGGCAGGCACAGCCAGCAATGATAAAAGATCAACGAGAATTTCAAGTGTTGTTTTAAATGCCTGTTAGGCTGCAAGCTCCCTACCTTTGATCACCAGCCACACACTGGGGTTTTTTTTTCTTATTTAATTTACATGCACACAGTGGCCAAGAGCTTTAGGGTGTGTCACAGTGATGAGTGCACTAGAAACAAAAAGTGCTGCCCATGGAGTCTTTTCCTCAATGATCATAGAACCATTTAAGTTGGAAAAGACCCTTAAGATCCTTGGGTCCAACTGTGATGTACATGCTGAACTGGAAATACAGAACAGGCAGAGCCAACAAGCAGGCTGTGATCAGGAGAGATCCACAGGTGACCATACAATATTAGGAGGCAGGGACTAATCCGGCCCTTCCACAAACCCTAGGAAAGGAACATACATGGAATAAAACCTTCCACACCATCACACAAAAGAAATGCTAGCACCTAATTCCCCAGATTTCTCTGTATCTAGTAAAATATTTTTCTTTGATGCCTATCAACAAGAAGGAGCTGCACACAATATTCTCAGCACACAACCTGCAAGTTGTCGTGGTAGTGAAAAGAACTTCTCAACATACACAAAACAGGCCAGATCCTTCCACAGCAGTGCACCAGGCCTGGCGAATACTGACCGGTGTGGTGCTACTGTGGCTTACACCAGCTGAGGCTGCGACCCCTTGTTTTCAATTGCAGCTGGCATTGCGCTCGGCGAGCAGCCATGGCTTCTGCGACATTGGTGTTACCAGAGCTCTCTGTCAGAGGATATAAACCAGCTTGCAGCTGGCTCAAATATCATTTCAGCAAGCAGCACAATAAATCAGTGGCTGCAGATTAAGCATGTTGTTTACGCTCCATGCAGCAAGGCTCTTTTCACTGGATGCAAAGCCAGTATCAGAGTGCTGCCCTTGGATTTCATCATACCCAGCCTCAACCGTGCCTGGAGGAGCCGCCTGACGTGCCGAGCTGGTGAGCAAGCTGTGCCGCATGGCAAGGTATCGCGACATGGAGACACCCACCCAAGGGCCTGCTCCTGTCCCCCTTCCCCGGGGTGTCAGCTGATGGCTCATGCAAGCTGCTGTTTTCAAACTGGAAGGCTCCCAGGGACAGCGAGAGGTCTGCTGCTTCCCTGCCTCTCCAACTGCCCTTGGGAGGGGATATAAAAGCATGCAGGATCCTCATGCATGCAGCAGTGGGGCAGGTAGACAACAGAAAGGGGAGAAGCTTCTGCTATTGAGTCCCAGGCTCGCTCGCTGGTGCTGCTGGGGTTGCAACAAACAAGACTCATCACCACCATGGGACTAGTGCCCATTCCCCAAAGAAACACTTTCAGCCCCAGTTCAACCTACAGCATAATGATGCTTCCCCTTGCTCCCACCCTCCTGATGTGTGAGCAACAAGCACTTTATTGGCACTTTTTAATGATTTCCTGGTAACGTGTATATGTCTCCCTTTTGGCACTTTACTGCAGAGGTGAGACTTCAACTCCTATAAACCAACACCAAGAAGTCAAACAAGTCCCTCTCCCCACATAAACGGTGCAGAATAAGAGCGGCAGTAAATCACCCTCCCTTTCAGGGATTATTTTTTTTTCCTTTCTCCTTTTCATTTTGAGCTGCCACTGTCACCCTCCCTTTCAGTACCCAGCTCCTCTGTCCCACTTGTGCTATCTGTGGCATTCACTGGCAGGCGCTAGATAAAGGAAAAAGCATGTCAGGAGCTTTGCTGAATTGTCCATCTAACAGTCCATCTGTACACAGTTTAACTATTACAATCCCCGCTTCTGGATCAGATGTGGCTCCAGTCACGCAGGAGACAGGTTTGAAAGATCTTACACAAGTGCTTTAAGCTAGAGCTTTAATAGCACTTGGGTGCCTGGGACCTCAGAGGACCAAGGTACGACATGCTGCATTGTCGTGAACAGTTGTAACCCCAAAGATGCACTGTATAAGCACACAGGGACAAGGTGGGAGAGGAAACAGAAGCGTGAAATAAGGAAGGGAAGCAATTTACACAGCAAATTGGGGGGAAGAGCACGCCAGCCACAGCCCCAACAGCCTGGCCAAAAATCACCACCGCTCTTGTTTGGTGACTGAACACAAAAGGCCAAACCAAAGCACCAGCAATCCCGGTGGTCAGTGATACAGGCAGCGGATGAAAGACACACACACGTGTGTACAGTTGTACCTTACTGCCAGAACAGGTTGCTGCCTGGAGAAACAAACTGCTGTTACACGGGTGGCAGAAGGACCATCAGAGGCAGATGCTTTCTGCCTCACCAGAGGCAAGAGCGGCTGTGCAGCCTCCTAGTAGGGTGCTGGGACGGCGGCAGTTAGCGTGGTGAGACTAACACCACTGGCATGACTCTACCTCCTTCTCCCTCTGCAGACAGTTTTTTGGACAAGGGCCCTGCAGGGAAAAGCCCTTCTACTCCGTGGGTAACACTCGATGCTTGTGAAAATCAGGCTGCTGTAGTCCTCCCACTGAACTGCGGGCTTAGCGCTGGACAAGCAATCCTGAAAATGCCAATGTATGCAATTTGTCTTTCCCCTGCACGCTGGTCCAGGAAGCATTACTTGTATCCTTCCCCAGCTGTGGCTTGAAGGTGACTTGAGCAGAGACAAATGTTCATTTCCAAATCCCAGGCTGGGGAATCCCAGGGCTGCAGCTAATGCACGGACACATGGGGCTGAGCCAGCCGCCTAGTTCCGCTGCGCTGCCCTGGTCCCCGGGCCTGCCTTCTGCCCAGGAGAGTGAATGGTGATTGATGGCCAGTTAATGAGGTTAAGAGGTCTAATACACACCCTTGTTTCTTCTGAATGCCCACCCCTGTATCAGCTTGCAATGCGCATTAGGATGGAAAGCCTGTAAAAGGAGTTTTTTCTCCTGCTTCTGACCAAAAGCTGGTCGTTCCACCCAAGAAACAGAAAAAAAGCAGTTTGCTGGTAACTCAGCCATGCAGCTCCTTCTCTATACTCGGGAGACAGCTGCATTTTAACAGCAAAGCAATCCCTGCAGTAATTTGTAGTTAGCACAGTGGCTGCAGATCCTTTGGGACTGGGGACATTACGTATGTGAATGACAGCAATATTTCAGAGGGTGACAGTGATAGCCAATATAGACTGTTGAGCTCCCTGTGAGAAAGTATTATGAAGCCCATAAAAGCTGCAAAGGACTTTGCAATTGCCATCAATTTAATGGAGAAGATGCTGCAGTGATGGGCAACAGGCAGAAACTTGAAAAGAGATTTCCCAGCTGAGACAGGAGGGAAATGGAGCATCTCAACTAAAGACTATAGGGAAAGGGAGTGGAGCTGAGAATTGAACACTGATTCCTGCATATTGAATCATGGCCATAGGCTATAACATGATAAGATTTCCAAGGGAATTCATTCAATAACTTACTGTGAGGGTTTTGCAAAGGTTTTGTGGTGTTGGTTTGGTTTGTTCTGGGTTTTTTTCCTGGTGACTGTTGAAAATTGACTAATGTCTGAGTATTTGTGAACAGACCTTCCCAACATTTCAGCCAGCTCTGAGGAGGTGAGAAAGCTATATTTACTCTAGTTCAAGTGCTTCGACTCTCAGCAGGGCAAGTGTGGAACAAGTCCCCAAGCCTCCCAACGGGAGTGCATAGACCACACTGAACTCCTCAAGCCCTCTGCAGTGTTAGCCCTTGATTGCTCCTCGCATCTCAGCCATGGCGATACAGCTACGCTGCTTCACATGAGCTGGGAAAATAGCTGGGAGCCTCTAAGCCTTTGCTCATATCTCAGATAATGCTTTCATTTCAGAGTGAGGTGGGTACAGGTACCCTGGGATGAATTCAACTGTAAATATTCAGAGTGATTCATTGCTTGGCTTTTCTCTCCAATATAAATAGTCGGAGCTGTCAAAATTGATCTGAGTTTTTACGGTACAATACTTTAGAGAGAGAACAAACCGTGGATTAAATTTGCTGTTGTGGACCAAAATAGCTTTCAAATATCAACACAGGCAAGATACACATAAAAGAGACTATTTCCTTGTGAAGCAAGGCAAGTCCTCACATCTCCATTTAACTGTCTTTCTCCCTGGGGGTGCACAGCAGAAAATGGAATGTCTGAGTTGCTTGCCTCTCCCCTTCCCCATCACTGGATGGACTGGAAGCCATGTAAAAATCTCTTCTGCTCATGAAAAGTACCTGCTTGGGCTCAGTAAGCTGTCCAAGGTGGGAGCAGAGCTGAAAACAATAAGCAGGGGCCCTCGCTTTCTTATTATATCATTAATGTAGTACTTATTAGAATAAAATATTATTTTTGTTCAGTGTGTGTGTAAATGCTCAGACTTCTACTTCTGTATGCTATACCTTCTGTGCTCCCCAGTAAAGAATAATAAGGAGTATGGATCATCCAGCTCTCAGGTTCAGGAATTCTCACAGGTTTGCACACCCCTGTGCAAGCACCACAGGCCTCCTTATGGTGTCAATGAGCCTCTTTTCCTCTTCCAGTAAAAAGAGTCTGACTCTGCTTTCCCCTCCATCACAGGGAAGCTGCAGAGACTGATGGCAGATTGGAGACGAGTATCCATAACAAGGAAAAAATGAGCTCCTTACAAAATATAAGAACGGAAAAAAATCTCATCTGATAATTCCCAGATCCTCAGGATCTGAAGTGGTGAGTAGCCTCTGAATTATTTTCTGCTGTGGTTGCCACTACACCTCCAATAGGTGTATGCTTGGCCTAACTCATATTCTGCTGGGACATGTCACTCATCTTGGGGTTTAATCCTGAGACACTGCAGATGACAAAATGCTGCCCCACTGAGTGTGTCAGGGTGGCATCGATAACTTGTTTTCCCCCACCTTTCTTTGGAGTAACCCTTTCTCCATGGGTATCCGCTCCCAACAGATCCCCCTCTGGCTACTGTTCTGCTACAGGTGGCAGGCAGGCAGGATATGTTTTGTCACTTCGTGGTGAGAAAGGAGCACAATGATGAAAGAAAAGCCCTGTCCAGAGGGAAAATGCACTAAAGTTAAAAAGACAGAAGAAGAAAACAATTTTTTTCAGCTGGAAAAAATCCATGGGTGCTTGTCACTAAAGCTTTTTAAATGTGAGCTACTGCTTAGGTGAGAAGCAGTCAGAAATACTGGTGGGTACTAGTTGTAATTCAAGGCAGTCCACATCCCACTATGAGCACAGAAACATTCCAATTACAAGAAGTGCTAGAGGAAAAGATAACATTTTCTTTTGTTGGTTTCGCTTAAAAAAACAGAACTAGGCAGTTTCTTGAAAGAAGGCCAGCTTTCACAGGAGGCACCTTCCAGTGTTTCATGCAAAAATTATCAAGCAAGCCACTGTGAGGCGATATTATTTTGAAAAAGTAACCAAAAAAAAAAAAAAAAAAAAAAAAAAAAAAAAAAAGCAACATTGGCAGGTGAAACTTTGTGGAAAGGAAATTAAGAATTCCTCACACAAATATAACACCATCATCAGCTCAGAGGTTGTGGGAAAGCAAAAAAGAACACCAGAAAAGAAGCAGCCAAAGAATGCTCTCAGTTTTTACAACTATTTTTCACTGTTCTGTTTGGACATCTCCTAGTAAAGCTTCTTCTTTGTTTGAGGATGTAATGAGATAGTCACCACATGCGCATTTTGACCTTTTAATTCAAAGATTAAACTCAGTGTTGGAGTCGGAGACTCCACTGTGTGACTTATGTTCTTGGTCAAAACAACCAAGCTTTTAAATCAGGTGAGCAGGCAGTGTTCCTACAAAGGTTGGGGGCAGACTCCAAGGCACACTCCTTGGTTGAAAGATCAGCAATTATTATTTCAAGATAAACAGATACAGCAATTAATGTTCATTACAGGTTGGAGATTGAAATAAATTGGTCTTCACCCAAGACACAACCAAGAATTATCTGTGCAGCCAATGTGATCTACCAAATATTGGGCACGGGAGCAAGAGATGGAGCAGAAAACCTAGATGACGATGGGAAAAACAATGGCCAAAGAAAGAGCTCTTCAGGCCACCCATTGGCTGAAGGCCTGGAGTCATGAGCAGGGAAACACTTTCCAGTTTGAAACTGTGGTGAAAGAAACAGGATTTGGCGCATCTCTGCTGAAGAAGCATCTGTGACAGTGACCCACCTCCATCTTCAGACTTCCTCCCAATGACCAGGATAAGCTCTAACAGAAAGAATACTATGAGAAGAAGCTTGCTGCACTCCCATGGCCTTTGTATCCATGTAACAGTAACTCTGTGCCTCAGTTTCCCCCGCACAAGATAAGACTACAGCCCTTTCTTTGTCTGATTGCCCTCCGAGGCAGAGTGCCTTTTACTGTGGGGTTTTGCAGCATGAGGCGCAAAATAGGAGCTGCCACAGTGACACAGTAAATCAAGAACACCGAGCAATCTCCCTGCCTTGAGGCTACACGGACACCATACTATGAGGAGGCGTTTCCAAGGGAGAGACGTATTTATAAACGAAACTTGGAGGCAGGAGGAAGAGGCTGCTTCCCACAGCACTCGGCTGCTCTCCAGAAGCCACGTTGCGTCCCGCTGGACTCCCAGCAGCAGAGAATTAATAATGTAGTGGCTGGCTGCTCCTGCGAGGGACTCAGGGGAGGCAGGCCAGCAGCTGCCTACTGCTCCATTATTGAACAGATCTGAGAACAAATGTAATCTGTTCTTCCATTTACTTTCCAGGGATTACTGCATGTTGTCTTTGTTTAGAAGCTGTCCCCACTTTGCAGGCCTCCTTCCATCCATTTGCATATCCCTGCTCAGTCTCTGGCTTCTGCGGCACTCCCAACTTTATGGCGCATCACTAGATCTGATCTCAAACCTTAATTAAACAATAAAATTAAAAAATTAAACCATGAATGTCCAAGAACTGGCAGTGGACGGCCTAGTTCCACAGGGCTCCTCTGCAGAGCAGGTGGAGAGGAGCTGTAGGTGTAACAGTCTGGGGAAGGCTTGGAGATACAATCTTACATTCTTTAAAATCAAACAACCCAAAAGACACCGATTTGGATTTATCGCTGGACCACAGATGCCTCTCCTCACTATCAGTATCAAATGACAGGGGATGTTCCCACAGGACACAGATATGGCTCCAGTCAGACAGGGGCAGATCTATCACTTTACTCCCTCCTGCTTTGTTTGCCTTACAGTAGCAATACCTGAGTCACCAAGGAAAGAGGAACATTTACCTTTTGATTTACCCAAGACTATGTGCTGTTGCAGAGGTTCTCTAAGAACTCTCAGATCAACACTGCAAAGTAAACCCTGTCTCTACATGTATTCAAGAAGGGCAGGTGGCAGAAGACAGAATCTAACAGGATCCCTCTGAAGTGGCTCAGACCATATCCCTAACACCAAGAGCAAACATCTTCAGCTGGATCCTTATGGCTGTCCCACCTGCAGATCTACACAGTGGTGCCACTCCTACAGTTTGTAAACAAGGTTGGTCAGAGCAAGGCTCAGATTTGTTATTACACTAAGGACAGATGGATGATAAGGGTGACTAATCCCTGATCGCCATCCAAGAGGCTTTTCTGCAAGATCTGGAGCAGAAACATGCAATTACCATTCCCCAGGCTATTTCTACACAGTTCCCATTTGCGTCTGTCAGCAGGTTGCACAGGCAAGAGAACCTCATCTCTGCTGCCGGAGGCAAGGAGACCATGGACAACTGTTATGGATACAAGATTTTCTGAAAGCAATCTGTAACTTTTTGGTTCACTGTTTTTGACTCAGTCCCTCCAGCACTCAGTATACCTTTTCTACATGAAGAAACAGCTTAAAGTGTTGTCATGAGCTAATAGACAAGTCTTAATGGGTCTGCATATCACTGACCAACCTGCAGGAAAATGTGCCTCTGCATTAGAGCAGGGCTATTAGAGGAAGAGACACCCTTTGGAGTATCAGCTGGCACTTCCAGCACCAGATAATGCCTTCCCTGCAGAGAGATGAAAACTTAAGAGGAGAGAATGAAGAAAAACAAGCTGAGAAGAAAGAAAAATAAAAGGAGTCTGCCAGTGTTGCAAGATGTGCTAGTGAGTGGGAAGTCAACTTCTCTCCGCTCAAGAAAGAACACTGATACAAGTTCAGGCCTCAAGAACTTGGCCATTGCATCTGGTAAGTACACATTCACTTTCCTAAAGTTATGTGGCTTCTCTGTAATTGCTGGTGGCTGCCAGTATTTCACTACGATTAAGTCTCCATCTAAGGACGTGCTGCCCCGTAACAGGACCCTGGCTTTACGGCAAGGTGCCACTTTCAGGTCTAACCTCAGAACTGAAGGAGTCAGAAGAGCTTGTTTGCCAAGGACACACCAGAGACCATTTAAGAGTTACTCAAACAGGCTTCTTAAGGGCCATGGCTGAGAACAAAAGCCCTTTTGGTACAAATCTGTGACAACACTAATGTATATTAACCCATGGCACACAAACACTTAAAGCAGCATGAAGAAACCATTAAGCAAAACCCATCAAAAACACATAAAAACCATACCTGCAGAGCAGGAAAGGCACGGGGAAAATGTACAGTGCTTTCTGAATGTCTAGCTGGAGAGGAAATGTTTGCAAAAAGAATGCAAAGACCCCAAGGAATCCATTAAATTCAGCATCACCACAATGCACTGCTAATGTGGAAGGCCTAATTACGCTCTAATCATAGCCTCTAACCCAAAGTACAGACCTGCTTCACTGAGATTTGTACCTGGAGAGGATATGCAGTACGTCTCCGAGATATTTGCCTGCTACAGCCTCTTGCTCTAACACAAGAGGATATTTGATGTCCACGTGCAATGCACTGAACCAGAATGCACTCCCATCTCAGCGTCTTGAAATAATTGAGAGTACTTGGAGCCAAACACAGAAGTGGCTTAGCAGCTGTAAGGCAGTAGCACTATGCTCCCATGCTGTGTGTTCACCTGAAGACCTCAAAGCTCTTTAAAAACATCAATGTCACAAGGATCTTGCTGGATCCACTATTAAATTTATTTAGTTGGTGGGTAGACAGAGGCCCAGACAGGATAAACAATCCTTCCACTCAAGACTGATCAACTCTGTAATGGCAGCCCAAAACAATCAACTCTTTTCCCTTACTTATCACAAACACTTTTCCGTTTCACTAGTAAGGGGACATTATTGCAAGCTTTTCCCTCTCCATCCTAATTCACTCTTTATCCCCATCTGCTTTAAGACAGCAGTAGTGACGGGTTTTGGTAAGCAAGAGTGCTTGCCACACACAGAAGTGCTTGGCTAGCAAGGCTGGATATATAGAAGTAATGAAAGATTTGAGCCATTGTTCTGCCACATTAAGGACACTGATCAATAAAAATGCTGTATTGAACAGCATAATAGAGTTGTTAAAGATCATTGCTGCTTCTTTAGCTAACAAGTCAGCTTCTGAAAAAATCAGTTTTATATGGAACCTAAGAAGATATATAAACATTGTCTGAGATCACCAGCGGGTATAAATTGATGTAGTTCCATACATGGCAGTGGAATTGCCTTGATTTAAAATCAGCTTAGGTCTTGAGCATGTAGTATTATGCAGTGGTAAATACTACTGGTAAAAATCAGGTGGAGGGTGAGGGTTCAGACCAGACTGAAGCTATTTGCTGTCTTTAGTTGCCATGCCACTTTAGTGTCATGTAAATCTCCATAACACTCTACTTCCAATGTTGCCAAGATACTCAGGGTCACCTCTAGGGTCCTAGCTGGTACCACTGATCTGTGAGATTGTGAATGAATCAGGCTGTTTACTTCAGACTAAAAACCAAGGTTGACAATGTGGCCTCTGTTAGGAGAGAGAAGCAAGATCTGATTTCATGACTCTTCATGCTTCCAGAATTTTCCACCCTGATACCAGGAAGACGCCCTGAAGGAGGAAAAACCTTCCCTAAAATAGCAGACCTCTCAGGGAGCATGTACTGGGGTGGGCATGGGTGCAGGTTCAAAAAGCAGGGGTAGCTTGCAGAGGAAGTGTCTGCTATGCACACAGCATCAGCAATCTGTAAAAGTCCTAATCTGATCCACTCAGATTAAACACAGCAAGATCATGAAGATTAGTGGGATTCCAAGGCATAATATCAAACGGACTTCCCACAGGAATTAGACAACTCTGTCTCTGATATCTTCCCCTTAGGCTCAGCCATGATATTTCAGCTGCTGCAAACAAACAAACCGGAGAGTATACAACCAACAAAACAAAAAACAAGTTAAAAAATTGAATTATTTCCTGCAAAAAGTCACCCATATGCTTTGCCTGGAAGTGCATTCTGAATACATGAGTAATACCAGTCACAGAAAAATAAAAGAAAGGCAGTGTGACTGCAGCACAGAGAAGGAAAGCACCTCCATGAAACACTGCAGGGAGGGGACCAACATCCCACACAGGAGTGCCCTGCGTGTGCCAGCACGCTCCGTGAATGCCAGCAGCTCTGCCCACGGCTAGCAGAGTCGGTACCACCCATCCAAGGCACGCACTTTGGTACCAGCCCAGAGGTGAGAGTTTGAGCTCAGATTCCTGCCCTCAACTTTGGCCAACTAAACTGTGCATGCATGGCTGGTCAGCAGGCTCAGGGGCTAAAACTGCCCTCATTGCCCACTCGAGCACCCACCGTTGGCTCCCAGATATTGTCCTATTTTAACCCCATGAGCCTCAGAGCTCAGATTACGCTTTTTCATCTTCCAAAGAAAGAAACCACTTCACCACAGAGGGCAACAGATGAGAGGGGGTTTTATTAGGGCCTGATCCTTTATACCAAACAAGAGGTAAGTGAGGAGAAAGAAGTCTTCCATCTCTCCTATCTATTTACTTCTCTAACCACAGTAGACACGACTACAGACTCCTCTGTGGCTGGTGCCACAGAGCACAGCGCAGCAGAGAAGCTGCATTTGCTGCGCTGCCTTCCAGATGCTTGGCAATCAGCAGCTTCCCCAGTCCATAAACTGCACAGGACTCAAAATGAAGTCTCCTGCCTCTGCTCCTGGTTTATTAACCCTGTGAGGCATTAGGGGACCTTTTAGAAGCAGAATGACAGATAAAAGGAAAGGTAATAAACCAGAAGTGTCTCCCAGACAAACAAGCTTTACTCCCCACAAAAGGTGCTTTTGGTCATATCTTTGAAACATTAATTCTAGCTATGGCTCTGCCACCTGCCTGCCTCATCTTCACCATACCTGCAATAGAAATGCACTTAGTTACCAGCAGCTGATGATTTTCTAAAGATCCTGGCACAACTGTGAGGGAACAAGCAGCAATGCACCATGTTGTCTTCAGCAAGACATTTCAGGAGCATCTGTGCCTTGCCTGCAAAACTCATGTCTCTGTGATCCAGCACCTTTGAACACCTCTCCAGGTGCTGGGCTGTCAAAGGCGGCCCATCTCCCTGACTTTTAGGAGGAAAACCTCTAACTTCAAGGGCAGCAACATTTTCACCTTATGCAAACAACAGCTGCGCAGGTGCAAAACAAAGGTGTTCATATTAGCTCACATGACTTGGCATAAAGGACAGCACACGGGAGGATCTGGTGTCACTTCTGTCTCATCCCAGCTATGGTCTCCAGGCAGAGAAAAGCTCCACAGCACCCTGATCGGGGCTCATCCACCTCCTTAGCATCTGCACCCTGTCAGCACGACAATGACAAGGGATGTTACAGTGACCTGTATCGCTAATAAGCTGCAAGGTCTCGGCTTTCTTCACCTTGCTGCCCCTGTCTGGTGAGCAGCATCACACTAATCTGCTTATTTCACCTCACCTCTGCCTGAAGTTTCCTGCCAGCAACAACAAAACCCGTTCTGTGTATTAGGTACACCTCTGATCGCAATCACCCAGCCCTGTGTTGCATCCCGCTCCCTGGAGAAGAGAGCCTGTCGTGTTTTCCAATTCCATGCCCCGATCTCTTTAGACAGATTTCACAGTAATTGTAAAGCTAGGCTGCCCAGATTGCACACAGCGCCTTCGCTTCAATGTTTATCCAAGGTGCCGCAGATTTCCAGCTGTGATCTGTCAGCGATTATTTCCATACCCTTCACTTCACCCTTGTATGCAAGCATGTACTGAGAAGCGAGCAGTAATTAAAAGAATTGGGGTCTATTTAATTACCTTCTGACACGATAGAGCAACGGCTGCCTTCAAAGCAGCGCGACTCCCAGCAAATCGAATCTAATGGCAGTCGAGCAGCAGCGTGGGACCTGCATCGCATTAGTGCAGGTTGCCTCTGTTTGCAGGGGGGAAAAAAAAAGCAGCAAGCTTCTCATTTCCAGTTAGGAAGGGAACGTGCTGCTTTCAGACCACTGCAGAAGCCAGTGAAATTTTAAAAGGGAAACTCTCGAGTGTGGCCCTTAGACTGTGGCAGCTTTTGGTCCTGGCAGGTTCGGTGGGGAGCAGGCTGGCGTTATGGCAGGAAGGAGCCAGGGGCTGCCCAAATCCACCCATACGAGTCAGAGGGATTTGGTTTCACACAGATTCATGGTAACTTATTCCTCAAGCAATGGAAATGTCTCATTCCACACTACTTTCCCCTCAGTCCTTAGTGGCGGTGCCTGTTTTTAAGAAGTTAATAGTAGCCTGGGAAAGCATGCGGAAAGGAGGTAAAACCTATGCCTCCTGCAGCCCAGAGACCCTCAGAGGGCTCTGGGGAAGGATCCAGACTGTTCACCCACAGCCTCTTCCATGGGAGAGGTGAACTGTGAATGTCTACCACCATGCAACCTCAGGCAAGGCACCTCAAAGCCCCATGGCATGAATGGTCCCTAAAGAAAACTCCAGTGGCTTGCAACTCCCAGTGTGAACTCATGCACTGGGATACTGGGAGTGAGCAATTCCACTACTGGCTACTCCCAGTTGACCACCGTGTCAGGACATAATTGCTTCTCTTCATCACCCTTTCACTCTGGATCCCATGGGCTGGGTCTATATGGGTTTGTGCTCATGAAGATCGCAGTCCTGCAAAAGGCATCTTACTTTTATCTCCAGTTCAGGGAGAGGGCAGAGAGCTATGGGGAAGGATGCCCCACTGCCCTGTCTCCCAGTTGAGGAGGAAAATCCTTCAACTCTCCTGCTGAAGGAGACAGATTTAGCAGCTTTTCTCCCTAACAAGTCTCACTTCTGAGTTGTACCCTTGATCCTTTCACACACCTTCTGCCTTAGGAGAACACATAAGTATCTTCAGAGATGTTTGGAAATTAAGGAACCCCAAGTGATGCTCAAACACCCCTATGCCAGGACCACCACGGCACTTCAGGCTCTCTCAGTCCTCCCTTTGAGGATGCTGGCTCCCCACACCAATCCGTTACAAACCTGCGGTGAAGAGACAGGATGTAGAACCCACAAACTGTTCCTCTGCAGAAAGGAAATGAAAACCAAGTAGAAAAATCTAACCACACACTCTCGAGCTTGTCAGGAGACGACCAGAAAGAAAGCAAGGAAGGGAGATCCTTCAAGATGACAGCAGAGTCTGTGCCATCAACCTGATTTACACCAACTCCAGAAGGTACAGAGCACTCTGAAGAAAATGTGCATTTAGTTTTGTAAGTCACCAAGGAACTCACAAATACAGATCAGATGTTCCTTGAGAAAGACATGCAGCCATTTCCTCCTTAAACAGAAAGCTGTTCCAGAAACTGTAACAGTATTAAGAGAGTTTTTCATTACAAGAATTCAGTTAGGTGAAAACTCTTCCCCATAAACCATTCAGTGAATTCTGTCCCCACCTCTTTTTTGTTTTTACTGTTGCACAGCAAGGGAAGAAGATGCCTACCTTCTCCTAAGCTGTTTGCTGGATATATTCAAAATACTGGATGTTCTACAGTTGACTTTGGATGTAAGAATCGATGTCACATCTCTGTTCTGCAAAGGGCAGTTTCTCTCAGAACCCAGTGAGAATATTCACATTTATGACTTGAAATTCATTCTCTGGAAAAGTCCTCCACACTTTGTTTAAAATTCATTGTTTCTTGTAAATGCATTCACTAGAATATTAATAGAAGGAAAACATATAAAAGGAAGAAATGCAGCTGACAGGAATTTGGTTAAAAATTCAAACCAATGTTCACAGGACTTTTCAATTTCCCAGCTCTGGGTTGCATAATTTTCAATGCACAGGCCCTGAAACAGGCCTGAATTCTAATGCTATTTTGAAAAGAAAAGACATGATGAATGTTTTGGCAGATCCCTGACTTTCTTTTTAGCTCACTGTGAAGATATGATTGAAAATGCAGAGACATCAGGAAAAAAAAAAAAAAAGGAGATGAAGGACGGAATGTTATGCAGGAAGAAAGAGTCTGCATAGCCAAAGAGGCCTAAAATTGTATTTCTCTTATTACAAGTTTGTGTCCAAAGCAAGACCAAATGGTGCACAAAACCACTTGCCTTTGGTGGTGCTCCACAGGGGTGAGGAGACTGCTAAAGGAGACAACTGATAAGACCAGTGGCTTGGAAAACACCTGTGGGCTCCTCTCACGTAGCTATGATTTTCATCTGCCTCCACACTCCAGGGGCGATTAGTGACTATCCCAGTGACCAACCCATTAAAGCATTCAGGTCCTGTAACTAACTTGCATACCATTGTATATATTTCCATTAGACAAAATACTCATGATCCAGAGTAATATCATTCTAAGTTGCAGAATAAAAGAAATTAGTGGGGAAGGCGTGAGGGAGAAATGACTGAAGTAGTTATTAATGACAAACTACCCTGTAATTACACTGATTACCAATACCCCATCAAAAGACAGCAAAGCCACACTGAATTAGCACCCAAACACTTCCAGTAGGCATGAACTGTTTCATAGCTGGAGTTCTCCTTACCACAGACTCTGAGAGCAGCAGAAGACTTGGCCTCACAGATGGCATCTGCTCTCTATCCACCCCCTGTTTCTCTCCAGCCATAACTGAGAAAATCACCAGCAATCAGAGGAAGTCAGCTGCTCCCAGCCCATAATGAAACAGGGCTGGAACAGCTGTGCCACATCTTTTTACAATTATCCTTTCTCCACCTCTCTAACTAATAACAGTTTCATGAAGCATAAACCTTGCTACACCTGAAATACTTCAAAATAAAGGGATGCCCTGGCTCTGCTTCATCAGTAGCAATGAGAGGACAGCACCAGAGCAAGCTGCCTTACTGGATCCATTCAGTCACTGCTATGGGTGTTAAAATACTATCTGTGAGAGGAGCTGAGATGTGAACTGGTGCAGGGGAAAGTATCACTTACCTAGAGAGAAAAGAATAGCATTTGAAGATGTAAAGACAGCAAGGTAGGAGCAAAATGAGAAACGGTCTCAGCAACGCACCCTACTCTACAGGAGACAACACATTATACTCCAGGACCTCCCTGAATTATTGCTTGAATTAAAGAGGTGGAGGGGACACAGCTATAGATATTAATAAGGACTGAAGTAAAACAAGTAGTGTACTAAAGCTATCACAAGGCAGTTTCTCAGGTAAGGAAGACAAGCTGAGGGAAACCAACTGCCAAAACCAGATGTCAGTAGATGAAGCAGTAGAAGGACTAATGGTGACCAAAAAATATATTGTGCCCTGTGAACAGAGGCTTTAAAATAGTTGTTTCTCCCTTCTGCACTCTGTAACGTAAATGCAGAGGCTTGATGTTGCTGGGTCACACCAAATAAAGGAAAGATCACGGTGAGGAAGAGTACTGTGTGTTCCCCACCCCCCC